>NC_083323.1:27158714-27484623 GCF_963455315.2 Globicephala melas | reverse complement strand
GGACCACAAGGTATGTGCTAGACTGAAATCCATCTATTTGCTATAGGAGTGTTCTGAGCTCTGTCTTTTTTTCTTTTTCCTATTAGTAAAATGAGAGATTTGCATCAGACATCCTCACCAGCCTCTGTCCTCCATGTCTGACATTCTGAGGTCCTGTGGGTCAGACTGTGGCTCAGAAATGGTGTCTCACCTGTTAGTGACTCATAGACAAAATGTGCAGTCTGTTCTCATGCATGTTGGACAATGAACCAAAGATGCCGAAGCTGCCAAAGGTGTGTTGTTAAAAGATTGAAAATCCTGTTTCTAACAATCTTTAAGGAGGGCAAAGACAAACACAAGCACATATCTGCCTCTCCTCTTTGAAGGTTACAGACTTCAGGGACTATGGGTTCCACAGACTGAAGGTATCTCATGCATTGTTTTCTGTGTGGCATAGCTTTTTTTGTTGTTTCAGCCATTATTTTAAGTTGTCAGATTATTGGCTTGTTCATAATAACAGCAAAGTGCAAGAGAGAAGCCCAGACCTGGGCAGACCGAGGTCTGCTCTCTCTAAAGCAGGGGTCACCAACCCTACCAGTCCGAGGCCTGTTAGGAATTGGGCCGCGCAGCAGGCGGTGAGCAGCGGGCGAGCGAGCAAAGCTTCATCTGCCGCTCCCCATCGCTCGCATTACCTCCTGAACCATCCCCCCGCCCCGCCCTCTGTGGAAAAATTGTCTGCCACGAAATCGGTCCCTGGTGCCAGAAAGGTTGGGGACCGCTGCTGTAAAGCACACTGAAATCTCAGGAAAGTCATTTCACCTTAAGTAAGGTAATGGACGTGAGACCACTTTGTAGACCATGAAGCCCTGTACAAATGTTAATAGTTGTTACAACCATTCCCCTCTGGGCCTTAGTTTCCTCATTTACAAAACAAGTTGGTTTTGATAAGACAATTTCTGAAGGTCTCTTAAAAGCTTTGTCTCTTATTTCACGATTCTTCAGTAATTAATTTCAACAAGTTTTACCAGTGGAACCTGGATCAAACTTCCCAGTTCCGGGTTTGGGGTTCTTTTGGTGGGTTGTTTTCTTTTTTTTTGCAAAAAACTGAAAAGGACTTATAAAATTCACAAGCATAGTTCAAAACATCAATTTGAATTCGTTTTCATTTTAAACTAAAAATAGCATGTCCATCCCATGCGTGGGAGGAATTGATACCCCAAAGCCATGCAGAGAGAACTGTGGTTTAGATAACTCTACCCAGAGGGATGTCTGGGGCTTGTAGTGAGAAATCATGATTTGGGGGATTGCTTGTTCCTGCTGTACTGCAAGTCAGAGGAAGGGTGAACAGGTCAACCCATCGAAATGTTTTGTTCTCTCTTTTCTCCCACATACAGGATAAGACCTGGAATGAAGTCGTGGAAACACATCAGAAACTTCCTACTAATCAATTAGACTTAAAGCAGCAAGAGGCTGTGTGGGAACTCTTCACGAGTGAATGCACTTATTTCTTGGACCATTTATTAGTTCTTAAGATGGTAATGCTGGCTTTACTTTTTGTAGTAGATGGAAAACACTGCTTCTTTAGGGACTTGTTTCTCTCTTCCATGCTGAAGGAAGGAAGGAAGTATGGGGTGGGCTCCCCTCTTTCAGAGGATCTTAAGGAAATTTTGTTTATTTTTGGTTATCTGCAACTTCGTTTCTCTTCATTCTTTTCTTAAACATAGCCTCTTAGGATTGGGTGAGACCTTCCAGCTCCCCATGTGATGTCTGAATCTCTTCTGCCTGATTCTCACCCTGTGCTTACATACTCCTCAAGTCAGGGAGCTCACAGCCACCCTCAAGGCGACCATCCCACCTTCGTTCAGCTTCCTCTTTTGGCTCTTATACTCCCTTATGAACAGTGCCAGGCAAATGCTTTTTATCAGCTACGGAGCCACAGATTTTCAGGGCAACCATCCACGTGTAACGCGGGGGTGGGTGGGGAGGGATGGATTATACGGTGTGTTCACGATGTCTGTCATGTAAATGGTGCTCCTGAGGTTGTGCAGTGCAGTAGCCCTGATCTGGGGAGGCTCTGAGCAGAGAATTCCTTATAGAAGAACCACAGGGCAAAGGATAGGAAGGGAGCAAATGCCTTCTAAGACCACAGAGGAGGATGGGCCACATTGCTCCAAAGGTTGCCTCTGCCCATAAGCATTTTTGAATCCTGGCTGCTCCCTTACACAGGAAAAGGCACTGTGTTGGGAGACACGAGTTCAAGTCCTGGATCTGCCTCTGACTTGCCATGTGAACTTAGGAAAGTCTAGTCCTCCATTCCATAAAACACAAGTTGGCGCATGCTTTCTGTAAATGTCCAGATAGTAAATATTTTAGGCTTTGCCAGCCATGTGGTCTTTATTGCAACTACTCAACTCCTCCATTGCAGTGCAGAAGAAGCCATAGATAATTTGTAAAGAAATGTGTGTGGCTGTATTACAGTTACACCTTATTCACACAAATGGGTAGCAGACCTGATTTATCCCACAGGCTGTCGTTTGACAATTCCTGTTCTAAGCTATAAAAGAGAGATGACAGTACTGTCTCTGACTGTCTAATAACATCTGATCATTGAGATGATCAGATTAGTTTCCTTTGAAATCTATCAAGTGCTAGACAGATGTTCTTTTCTGTAAGTAATATTTATTGTGACAGTCATACTGCTAAGTACTTTAGCAAAATGTAAACCACAAAGACACTCAGAAAGTTAAAACTTAGAGACTGTATCAGGATACAGAAAACTAGCTTAAGTAAGGATCTTATTGACCCATGTGACTGTAAAGTCCAGAGTTGAGACAGAATTCAAGGTTGGTTTGATCAAGGGGATCAAAAGCAAGGACAAAATTTCTTTTCGTCCCTCATCCCTGCCTTCCACAATATCAGTGTCATCCTGTGTGTGGCTTCTGTTGTAGTCACAGAGTGACTGCTGTCCTTGAGGCCACGGAGAGAGTGAGAAATAGAAGGGAGAGAGAGAGAATCTCAGCGCACTCATAGCCAAAGTCTTGATTGTCATTCTGATTGGACTGGCTTAAGTCACATGCCCACTTCTGAGCCAGCTACCCGGATAAGGAAGGAAAGTGCTCATTGGCTTAAGATGATCACATTTAAGGTATGAGGAAGAGTAGATGCTGAGGTGAAAACTGGGATGATATTAGGGAAGGGGGGGCACTGAATCTGAGTGGTACCCAATAGATGTTCACTGCAGAGCACTCACCCTGTGAGCTCTGCTACCTCCCTTGCCCTAATAGACAGTACAGAACTTTCCATCCCACTATAAGCTACATAAGCTTTTTAAACTAGCATTTTTCTGCTTAAAAGAAAGCCAATTTGAGTTTATTTTCAAATGCCCCAGTGTATTTAAAGTATATAAGTACCTCTCTTTACACAATCAATATGAATTTCCCAAAGTTACTTGTAAATTGGAACTTTGTAACTCAAATAATAAATTCACTGAAAGACTCAATGTTTTCCTTAAATGGCAAAAATTTCTATAAAGAAAATAATCTTATAGCACAAAGATGGTTTTTTCTAAATTTTCCCAATTTATCTGAACTAATGATTTCTGTTTCTTACAATTACATGCTTTAAATGCTTGGATATTGACAGATTTCCAGACAACTGATGCTTCCTGGACTGGGGGAAACTCTGAGCCAGTGGTTCTCAAAGTGTGGTCCCTGGACCAGTAGCATCAGAATCACTTGGGAGCTTGTTAGAAACCCATATTCTCAGACCCCATCAGAGACCTACTGAATCAGAAAGACTTGGGGTAGGTCCCGCTAACCTCCAGTTTAACAAGGCCTCTGGATGATTCTGATGCAAGTTCAAGAACCATTTACTGCATTAATTAAGAAATATGGAAATGGGAATTGGAGAACGCTGGTGGTCTAAAGTCCAGTCTTTTCACACCTATAGTTCTTGAAATATTTGGTCCCTTTGAATGCTTCATCATATTTATACAAAGTATTCCTGTTTCAATAAATTGATCTCTCTTTAGTTTATAGAATGAGAGGCAGGTATTCTGTGAGGATCGACTTGCTGTAGTTTTTCTCTTGTAGGAAAACATCAAATCAAGTAATGACATAAAGCCTCTCTCAGTGTTTTCATTAATATTTAATGGCTTTATCCACATCTAAACATCTTACCAGTTATCAGGTATTAACTCATTAGTTCTCTATTTTTAATTTCCTGAAAGTAAAGGACATTTGGGTCTTTCACAGAGAAAGGAATAAATAAGAACTCAGTATGAATGTTGTTTTGGTCTCACGTGCTGTTGGCAAGAAGAGAACCTTGGCGATTTCTTTGGCACTGGGAGCAGAGAAAGCCCATCTGAACAGATTATGTTCAACAGGAGTGTTGTTAGGGCTCACAAAGCAGCAGCAGCTTCACACAGAAGAGCACCTCTCCCGTATGTTCTGTGGGGGCTTAAATGTCATCATTCGTGTTTAGCACACCTCTTAACGATTGAAAATACTGATCTCCAAGTTGTTTTGTAAAATTATACTCGGGAGGTTTATGTTTAATGTTCTTGCAAAGGGCAAATATCAAAATTGAAAAACAAAGTAATGTGCTTTTTTTTTTTTTTTTAAGATCTTCATGAATACATTAAAATACCTACAGACTCATGACTATCTCCTGGATGTGGATTTATGGAGACTTTTTGCAAACCTGGAGGAGTTAAGTCAGGTGAGCCAAAGTAGGAAGATTCCAGTAGCCATGTGTTAAAATTCACCAGAGGATGATGAAAATTCATGCTTAGTCTATTCTTCTGGCTTGTATTCCATATTGGAACATGGAATATGGTTTCTTCCATATTTCATCCCCATTCAATCTTATGGTCGGGAGTTCAGGTTAATAAGGAAACCTACACATCCATTGGTATCTTTCCAATAGATGGCAGTTATTAGTTAGCCTTTAGTAACATTTTAAAAAATTCTTCCATGGCTCTTTAAGAAAGTAAACATAGGGCTCACTTCAGCAGGACATGTACTAAAATTGGAGCGATAAAAGGATTAGCATGGTTCCTATGCAAGGATGACACAAAAATTTGGGCAATGTTCCATATTTCCTCTAGAATACAAGCTCTGAACACCTTCTAGAATATGCTCAGGAACCCATCTTGTTCACTGCTGTATCCAGAAGACCTTGAACAGTGCTGAGTACATGGGAAGTCTCAATAAGTAATGTTGAATACATGAATTTCCTCAATAAATGATGTTAAATACAAAAAAAGAATTCCTAAGATCTCCGTCATCACCGTAAATGTCTATTGTCAAATGAATGTTCTTTCTCACATATATTATAAATAAATAATATCTTTCCTCTAAAAAAGGAAGTGAGGTACCAACAAGAATTCATTTATAAGAAAAACTTATAAGAAAATATGTATTGGAAAGTAGAGGAAAATAAATCTTTGAATTTTGCCAGGAGATAAATTTGAAATGGAAAACATCTGTGAGAATGACATTTGAAGTTCATCAGATTTTTATTTCTTACCCCTGGAAGTATACCTACTCTTGTTTTCTTTCTCTCTCGCCCTAGACAAGCTTTGGTTTTGTGAAGTCTTTTCCACATCTTCAAGGACTATGTCGACACTTCTGAGACTTTACCATCGTTGGATTTCATTTCTGTGCTCACAAAGGTAAAATCCGTATGGGAGATCTCAGCTTCTATGTGATAAATTCACCTACCTCTCAGGATAGTTGTTTATATCTCCTTAATCGTTGTTATTGTTGTTCCTGGGAAGGTTCCACCTGCACCCTCCCACAAGGGAACTATCCCTTTCCCCACCAATCAACATTTTCAGAAATAACTTGCAGAATCTGTTTCTCCATTGTCATCTCTCCTGTGTGGGTTTTATTAAGACAAAAATCTGCATGCATGGAAAAGCCCTTTTCAAGTCTGGTTTTCAAATGACTTCAATTTAAAGCTGTATTCATGGCAGTAGTTTGTGTAGGCTAATTACATGGTTCAGTTGTTCTTCTAACAAAAGTGCCAGGCTCTCTGAAAGGAACAAAATAAACCTTCAAATCCATTAACACCCTTAATAAGACTTCTGTGTATGAAAGGAGGAGAAAAGAGGAAAACTTGTACCCGTGGTCTGATAAATGCTATTTTTTTTCTTAAGTAGGTATTTGAACCTCTTCCCCTACTTTGAGCTTTTTAATTCAGTCCCTGTCTATGCTCATTTAGCAAGATTTAAATTGTTGCAATCTACTTAAAGAAACATAGATTGAGGTTTATCGAGCACTTACTAAGTACTTACGTGTGGGACTGATACCCTGTGCACAGTAATGTGCAGAATTAGACACACCCCCTGCTTTGGGGGAGTTTTCAGTCTAGTGGGGAAGAAATTAATCCAATGATGACACTAATGATTATATAATCAAATTGAGATCAATGCTGGGGAAAAAAGGAACATAGATATTATGAAGGAAAACTTCTAGGTTGGGGCAGATGGTGAAGTAGTTACAGACAGGAAATTCTTCCTGGGGCGATGATGCTTGAGGTGAGATATGAAGAAGAAGGACAGTTTAACAAGGCAAAACAAGCAAAAATTAGGTATAAAGTGGGGAGATCTTTCAGTGACCTTCGAAAGCAGATTAGAATAAGAAAAGCTTTGAAAAACAAGAGAAAGAATGTAAAGTGTTGGGAATTACCGAAAATCTCACACTCTCTCAATTCCTTTAGAGTCAGAAATTATCTTTTTTTTAGGACCATCACATGATACACATTTTTTGTTTTTGTTAATCAAAGGGGCAGAGCCCTTAGTAAGTTACATAATGGACATGAATATTTGGATGTGTATTGGTTCAAGGTCTGAAGTCCCCTTGGTTTTCTTGATAATTTCTTTACTCCATCAAAGGCTAGGACAACTGGTGGGCTTTGCTCCACTTGGCTCTATCCATCTCCTTGGATCAGTGCACTAGCCTGGTCATCCTCTTCTCATGGTAATGGGTGGAAGCACAAGAGAGCATAAACACCCATTATATTGGGTGTTTCATTTTGTGGCTCTTGCTTGGGACATAGAAGCTGGTGGCAAACATCCGGGAATACTCATCTAAAGGCTGACATCTTGCTTGGGACATTAGCACCAAGATCTGGCATCCTAGAATTTATTTTTAATGTAGTTTTTAGTAAATAGTCTGGAGAAATATCAACTTCTCATCAAAACACGTAAGTTGTCTTAGTCTGCTCAGGCGGCTATAATGAAGTGCCACAGACTGCGTAGCTTATAAGCAACGGAAATCAATTTCTCACAGTTCTGGAGGGTGGAAGTCTGAGATCAGGGTAGTGCCCAGGTCATGTGAGGGCCCTCTTCCAGTCAAAGACCTCTTACTGTATCCTTTGCATAGCGGAAGGGGCTAGACAGCTGCCTGGAGCCTATTTTATAAGGGCATTAATCTCATTAATGGGGGCTCCACCTTTATGACCTAATCATCTCCTAAAGGGCCCACCTCCTAATACTGTCACATTGGGGGTTAGGATTCAACATGTGAATTTGAGGGGAACACACATATTCAGACTGTAGCGTAAGTGCACTTACAGCCTACTACAGCATAGACTCTTTGCTGAAAGTCAATAATAATACCCACATATGAATGCTTCCTGTTACATTACAGATGTGTAAAGATGGGCTATAAAAGTGTTTCCTAAATTTAAAAAGGCCTACATGAGTCAGGTTAATTTCAGTTACACCACAGGAACAAACTCCAAATCTCAGTGGCTTGGTTTCATATCTCACCTATGCTCTGCTCCTACTTTGTCCTCGCTCTGGGACCGCTGCTGAGGGAGCATCCACCACCTGGAATGTTACCAGTCTCAAGGGCAAAGACGTAAGAGACTGAGGCAGAGCTCTTACTGACTCTTCAAGTTTCTGGCATGTCTGTTCACATTTCATCGGCCTAAGAAAGTCACATGGCCAAGCTTACCCTCGGTGGAGTGGGCCTATATATTCCTCCCCAGGAAAGGGAACTAGATGAGCAGTGATAACAGTCTACCACGGTGTCTCACAAGAAGCTCACCAGTGGAAGATTGGGACGTTTGTTATCTACACAAAAGCCATCTGAGAAGTCGCTGAGAAGGAAGCTGAGGCTTGGAGAAGTTAAATCACTTGGCCAAGTTCACGTAGCCAGTGGGTTGTAGAGCTGCATTTCTAAGCCTGACTGTTTATGGTCTTCACAGCAGGCTCCTCATAATGGCCTTTCTCAAGCATCTCAAGGTGACCTGTGAGAAAACCTTCTGTTTATTTCCAAGCCCCCAGCTATCACCAACCCCCCAGGAAAAAATTAATTCACATTATCAGCCTTCAAATTACTTCTTCTTGAAGGCAAAACTTGACATTTCCCCCCATAGCGTTTTGTCTTCTGAGGTCCTATAGCAAAATATTTTTCTAGGTTTTTGTTATTTCTGCCTTTACTACTGTCACTTCCTTTACTGGCCTGTTAGGCTTGGTCTGCTGTCTCTACTCACTGCAGTTATAATGTTACCAGCAAGTGCGTCTTCCTTCTCCCATTCACCACATTATGACACTATTGGAAATTCCCTAATGGGACCCATTACTCATTATACTAATTAATAAACCTATCAAGGAGCACGTAGGCTTAGCAACGTGGTAGGCACTATGGATTCCTAAAGAGAGTGTCTGCCAGTAAGGAGCCAGAAACATTGGTGAAGCGAAAAGAATAACTCATTCCCGAGACAGACACTTAACTGAGATGTGCCCAGTTTGACCATTATACATATGAATGTATACATACGAATTGGCCACTTGCCTCATTTTAAAATAAGTTTGATATGGCTTACGAATGTGTAGTCATTATAGCAAGTTTAAGGCATTACGTAAGCATAATGAAGAAGGAACACAAGTGTTAGATTGGGTAAGACAAGCACATAAAACGCACGCTACGAAACTACATTTAGTAGAGGTGCCCTAAATTTGACTCTCTATTTTTAGAAGCTGGAAGGAGAATTCAGTATGTGGATATTTTTGAGGAAGATTTCGTGAAAGGTCAGATGTTGTCACTTTAATCACTTACTACGAACACAAGCTTGACATCAACAACATGAGCAGTGAAACCAAAGGAGGTGTTTGTTATCAGGTTCCATGCAGTGTGGTGTGTAGGCCTCAACAAAGCATAAGTGCAAGGGTGAATTAAATCAATATGTCCTAAATAGAATTTTCTTTATGGGCAAAAAAAAAAAAAAAAAGGCAACTTGTTGAGGAGTTAACTGTTTATTATAGGGATATCGGGGGTTTTTTAAACAATGTTTATTTTGAAGATTACCTGTTACTATCCATGCAGTCATAGCTCCTACTTGATAATGGTGCCTCCTCCACTTTCCCTGTTCTAGTTGCTGATAAAAGTGAAGAGAAAGAGAAAGTCTGTCTGTGCTCTCTTTGCTTCCAATCATTCTCCTTCTGTCCTTCTCCTCTTGCAGTATTTCCAAGGAAGCCTGTGTCAGAGCCACCAGACCTACTGCCTGAATTACTCAGCTGCTGTCTTTTATCTTGAGAGTCTGAGGCAGAGAGGGGACTTCGGAATTTATTTAAAAGTAAAGTACCAGGTTCTTTTATATTTTTCCTGAGACTCTTTGGATATAACAGGTACCAGGGATTATTAGACCCAAATTAAATGGGAAAGAAGGAAAATAAATGATCAACCATACATTTTAACTACAAACCTGCTTTCCTTATAAAGACATCATCCTCTGCATACTTAGGATTTTAAATGGTGCACTTCTGGAAACACTGATCATCTAATGTCCCTCCTGAGATTTTGGCTGGAGCTTTACAGTGCTTTATTTGTTCATTGGTTTGTTTTTGTAAGGAATTGGTGAGAAAACTAGAGTAGGAACTGAGGCTTTGTTTGTTACTAGAGGTTTGGCTCTTGCAGGATTTGGCCCCAGCAAGGTCCTGTTGCACAAAAGCTGGGCGCACCATTTACCTTGTATTCTGTGTGAATGGTGCTTCCTGGAGGACGTCAGAGCACACAGTGTAAACACTGCCCCTGAAGTTGTCCAGCATGGTGGCTATGGGTCCCAAAGTGTTATTAGAACAAGGAATCTCTGCTAGGGACCTTCAGTGTTTGCTAATAAGCAAAACAAAAGAATTTTCCTTGCCTTCCCTACTTCCTTTAACCCCTTTTTGACATGTCTTTAGTCTGAACCGTACCTTTCAGCCTTTCAGTATTATGCCAGAGCCCTTTTCATGACCCAAGAAAATGGTTCAAGCCTTTACAGAAAACCAGCTCTTCCCTGCAGCTGCAGGAAGCACCTGCCAGAGCATCACCTCAGAGCTGTGGGAGGAATGGCCACCACACACAGTTTCCAACAACTTTGCTGTGAATTGGTGCATCTTTGCCATGGCCAGGATATGCCGGGAAACCTGGGCGTGGCATGAATGATCTTGGAAAGAGACTTGGCTCTATTTTTGTAGCTTCATCCTTTCAATGTTTTCTTTGCTACTCAAACCAAAACCTGAAAGCTCATTAGATTTCCAGGGTATGAATAACCTTGTTGCAAAAGTTTTCCCTGGAAGCTTATGGATGAGACCCTCGCCAAGCCCCCAAACTAGGGAGAATCCAGGTTCATTCCTCTCCCTTCCATGCTAGGGCAGAGAATAATTTAACAAGGCTCAGACATTGTTTTCAAGTAACTGGAAAATCCTGTAACAACTGTGACACAGAAGTTTATATTTATATATAAAATATATACAGCATCCAAAGATATTTAGGGAAAGGAATAAGGGATGCACTGTTGTAATGATGACATATGATACTTTTATAATGCATAATGTTTTGCCAAGTACTTTCTCAAACAACTCTTTTTTTTTAATAAATTTATTTATTTATTTATTTTTGGCTGTGTTAGGTTTGCGTTGCTGTGTGCAGACTTTCTCTAGTTGCAGCGAGCAGGGGCTACTCTTCATTGCAGTGTGCGTGCTTCTCATTGTGGTGGCTTCTCTTATTGCAGAGCACGGCTCTAGGTGCACGGGCTTCAGTAGTTGTGGCACGAGGGTTCAGTAGTTGTGGCTCACGGGCTCTAGAGAGCAGTCTCAGTAGTTGTGACACACGGGCTTCGTTGCTCCGTGGCATGTGGAATCTTCCTGGACCAGGGCTCAAACCCATGTCCCCTGCATTGGCAGGCAGATTCTTAACCACCACTCTCCAGGGAAGTCCCAATACCATACTGTTTAATGACTGTAGCTTTGTAGTATAGTCTGAAGTCAGGGAGTCTGGTTCCTCCAGCTCCATTTTCCTTTCTCAAGATTGCTTTGGCTATTTGGGGTCTTTTGTGTTTCCATACAAATTAATTTTTTTTCTAGTTCTGTGAAAAATACCATTGGTAATTTGTTAGGGATTGCATTGAATCTGTAGATTGCCTTGGGTAGTACAGTCATTTTGACAATATTGATTCTTCCAGTCCAAGAACACAGTATATCTTTCCATCTGTTTATGTCGTCTTTGATTTCTTTCATCAGCATCTTATAGTTTTTTGAGTACAGGCCTTTTGCCTCCTTAGGTAGGTTTATTCCTAGGTATTTTATTCATTTTGTTGCAGTGGTAAATGAGAGTGTTTCCTTAATTTTTCTTTCAGATTTTTCATCATTTGTGTATAGGAATGCAAGAGATATCTGTGCATTAATTTTGTATCCTGCAACTTTACCAAATTCATTGATGAGCTCTGGTATTTTTCTGGTAGCGTCTTTAGGATTTTCTATGTATAGTATCATGTCATCTGCAAACAGTGACAGTTTTACTTCTTTTCCAATTTGTATTCCTTTTATTTCTTTTTCTTCGCTGATTGCCATGGCTAGGATTTCCAAAACTATGTTGAATAATAGAGGTAAAGTGGACATCCTTGTCTTGTTTCTGATCTTAGAGGAAATGCTTTCAGTTTTTCACCATTGAGAATGATGTTTGCTGTGGGTTTGTCATACATGGCCTTTATTATGTTGAAGTAGGTTCCCTCTATGCCCACTTTCTGGAGAGTTTTTATCATAAACAGGAGCTGAATTTTATCGAAAGCTTTTTCTGCAACTATTGAGATGATCATAAAGTTTTTATTTAACAATTTGTTAATGCGGTGTGTCACGCTGATTGATTTGCAGATGTTAAAAAATCCTTGCAGCCCTGGGATAAATCCCACTTGACCATGATGTATGATTCTTTTAATGTATTGTTAGACTTGATTTCCTAGTATTTTGTTGAGGATTTTCATGTCTATGTTCATTAGTGATATTGGCCTGTAATTTTCTTTTTTTGTGATATCTTTGTCTGGTTTTGGTGTCAGAGTGATGGTGCCTTCATAGAATGAGTTTGGGAGTGTTCCTTCCTCTGCAGTTTTTTGGAATAGTTTCAGAAGGATAGGTGTTAACTCTTCTCTAAATGTCTGGTGAGCCATCCCATTTTTAATTTTCTAGTTTCTAGTTGTGCCCTTTTTTCCACTTAGAGAAGTTCCTTTAGCATTTGTTGTAAAACTGGTTTCGTGACGGTGAATTCTTTCTGCTTTTGCTTCTGTGTAAAGGTTTTGATTTCTCCGTCAGATCTGAACGAGAGCCTTGCTGGGTAGAGTATTCTTGGTTGTAGGTTTTTCCCTTTCATCACTTCGAATATATCATGCCACTCCCTTCTGGCCTTCAGAACTTCTGCTGAAAAATCAGCTGAAAGTCTTATGGGGATTCCCTCGTATTTATTTAATATTTTCTCTTTGTCTTTAATTTTTGTCAATTTGATTACTATGTTTCTTGGCATGTTCCTCCTTGGGTTTATCGTGTAAGGGACTCTGCACTTACTGGACTTGGGTGACTGTTTCCTTTCCAGTGTTAGGGAGGTTTTCAGCTATTATCTCTTCAAATATTTTCTCAGGTCCTTTCTCTCTCTCCTCCTCCTCTGGGACCCCTATAATGCAGACATTGGTGTGTTTGACGTTGTCCCAGAAGTCTCTTAAATTGTCCTCATTTCTTTTCATTTTTTTATTCCGTTCTGCGGCAGTGATTCCCTCCACTCTGTCTTCCAGCTCATTGATTCATTCTTCTGCATCACTTATTCTGCTATTGATTCCTTCTGGTGTATTTTTTCATTTCAGTTATTGTATTCTTCAACTCTGTTTGGTTATTTTTTATATTTTCTAACTCTTTGCTAAAAACTTGTAACTTCTCACTTTATATATCCATTCTTTTCCCGAGTTCTTGTATCATCTTTATGGTCATTACACTGAACTCTTTTCTTGGGTAGATTGGCTATCTCCACTTTGCTTAGTTGTTCTTCTGGAGTTTTTATCTTCTTCCTTCGTCTGGAACAATGTATTCCTATGCCAGCTCATTGTGTTTAAATTTCTGTTTGTATTTTTATGTATGTAGTAGCTTAGTTACGTTTCTCAGTCTTGGATAAGTGATCCCCTGAAGGGGAAGTCCTATATGTGCCAACAGTACACTCCCCTCTCATCAGTCAAGGGCCAGGGACCAACTGGTCCCAGGTTAGGTTCTGACCTATGTTTGTGGACTTAGTTCTGCAGGCTGCAGGATCGTAGTTTCCTTGCTTCTGGTGTCTGACCCCTGACACTGCTCTAGCCGTTATGCAGGCTTCCTGGTGGGAGGGGCTGGTGGTTGGAGCTGGGTCTTTGCCCTCTGGTGGGCAGGGCTATGTGAGGGGGTGTGGCTAGAGGTGACTGCGGGCTCAGGATGACTTTAGGCAGCCTGTCTACTGATGGCTGGGGCTGTGTTCCCACCTTGTTGGTTATTTGGCCTGAGGCGTCCCAGCACTGGAGCTAATAGCCTGTTGGATGGGGCCAAGTCTCAGTGCCAAGGACCCAAAATGTCTGCCTCCAGCCAGAGTTCACATAGGTCCCCGCTATGTCCACCACCAGCTTTTATGACTCCAGAGAGATCCATGGCCACCCCTGCCTCCCTAGGAGACCCTTTAATACCAGCAGGTAGGTCTGGCCCAGGCTCCTGTGTAGTCACTGCTTTGCCCTGGGACCTGGTGCACATGGGTCCTTGTCTGCACCCTCCAAGAGTGGAATCTCTGTTTCCCCCAGTCCTGTGGAGCTTCTGCAATCAAGCCCTACTAGCCTTCAAAGCCATATGTTCTGCTGACGTAGGGCTCAGAGCTCTCACTCCTGTGGGAGAACTTCTCGATATAATTATTCTCCAATTTGTGGGTTGCCCACCCGGGCAGTATGGGATTTGATTATATCATGAGTGCACCCCTCCTACTGTCTCATGTTTTCTTTTTTATGTCTTTGGATGTAGAATCTTGTTTTGGTAGGTTCCAGTCCTTTTTATCAATGGTTGTTCAGCAGTTAGTTGTGATTTTAGTGTGCTCGTAAGAGCAGGTGAGCTCAGTGTCCTTCTGCTCTGCCATCTTGTCTCCCTCTACTCCTTGGTCAGGTTTATTCCTAAGTATTTTTTTTTGATGTGATATTAAAAAGGATTTTTTAACTTTCCCTTTCTGATATTTCATGTTAGTGTAAAGAAGTGCAACAGATTTCTGTGTGTTAGTCTTGTATCCTGCTACCTTGCTGAATTTGTTTATCAGTTCTAGTAGTTTTTGTGTGGAGTCTTTAGGGTTTTCTATGCATAGTATCATGTCATCTGCCGATAAGGACAGTTTTACCTCTTCCCTTCCAATTCAGATACCTTTTATTTCTTTTTCTTGTCTGGTTGCTGTGACTAGGACTTCCAGTACTATGTTAAATATAAGTGGTAAGAGTGGACATCCTTTTCTTGTTCCAAATTTTAATGGGAAGGTTTTCAGCTTTTCACTGTTGAGTATTATGTTGGCTGTGGGTTTGTCATAAATAGCTTTTATTATGTTGAGTTATGTACTTACTTTGGTAAGTGTTTTTTATCATGAATACATGTTGATTTCATCAGATGCTTTTTCTGCATCTATTGAGATGATCATGTGGTTTTTGTCTTTTGTTGATGTGGTATATATCACATTGATTGATTTACATATGTTGAACCATCCTTGTAACCCTGAGATGAATCCAGCTTGATCATGGTGTATGATATTTTTTATGTGTTGTTGGATTTGGTTTGCTAATATTTTGTTGAGAATTTTTGTATCTGTATTCATCAAGATATTGGCCTGTAATTTTCTTTTTTGATAGTGTCTTTTTCTGGTTTTGGTATCAGAGTGAGGGTGGCTTCATAGAATGAATTTGGGAGTGTTCCTCCTCTTCAGTCTTTTAGAAGAGTTTGAAAAGGATTGGTATAATTTCTTCTTTGTAGGTTTGGTAGAATTCCCCAGTGAACCCATTTGATCCCAGACTTTTGTTTGCAAGGAGTTTTTTAAATTACAGATTCTATTGCACTTCTAGTGATCAGTCTGTTCAATTTATTTATTTTTTCTTGATTCTGTTTTGGTGGGCTGTATGTTTCTAAAAACTTGTCCATTTCTTCTAGGTTGTGCAATTTGTTGGTATATATTTGTTCTTAGTATTCTCTTTTTTACTTATTCTCTCTCTTTTTTTTTTTTTTTTTTTTTGTATTTCTGTGGTATCAGTTTTTCCTCTTTCACTTCTTATTTTGTTTATTTGGGTCCTCTCTTTTATTCTCTTTTTTTCTCCCCCCTGCATGGCTTTGTGGTCTCACTCATTGATGCCTTCTGTTTGCAGTGCCCTGTCAAAGCCTTGGTAGTACAGAGATAGACAAGGATAGCGAAATGTTTAAAAGCACAAGTTGTGGAGTGAGAACATCAGACACTCGAAGTCAGACAGAATCACTGACCCACCACTTATGGGCTGTGTGACTTTGGGCAGATTACCCAACCTGAGTCCAATTTAATGGATTATCCTACTTTTCCTCACTGATTTTTTTTTAATATTTATTTATTTATTTTTGGCCGCATTGGGTCTTTGTTGCTACGTGCGGGCTTTCTCTAGTTGTGGGAAGCAGGGGCTACTCTTCATTGCAGTGTGGGCTTCTCATTCGGTGGCTTCTCTTGTTGCAGAGCATGGGCTCTAGGCATGCAGGCTCAGTAGTTGTGGCGCGCAGGCTCAGTAGTTGTGGCTCACGGGCTCTAGAGCACAGGCTCAGTAGTTGTGGTGCACAGGCTTAGTTGCTCTGTGGCATGTGGGATCTTCCCAGACCAGGGCTCGAACCCGTGTCCCCTGCATTGGCAGGCAGATTCTTAACCACTGTACGACCAGGGAAGTCCTGTCTCTTTTCTTCTTGATGAGCCTGGTCAGAGGTTTGTCGATTTTGTTTACCCTTTCAAAAAAATCAGCTCTTGATTTTATTGATTTGTTTCTATTGTTTTTTTGATTTCTATTTTACTTACTTCCTCTCTGATCTTTATTATTTCCTTCCTTCTGCTGACTTTAGGCTTTGTTTGTTCTTCTTTTTCTAATTCTTTTAGGTGGTAAGTTAGGTCATTTGAGATTTATTTTATTTTTTGAAGAAGGCCTGTATCACTATGGACTTCCCTCATGGGACTGCTTTTGCTGCATCCCAGAGATTTTGTATAGTTGTGTTTTCATTGTCATTTGTCTCAAGATATTTTTTAATTTCCTCTTTGATTTCATTGTTGATCCATTGGTTTTTTAGTAGCCTGTTGTTTAGTCTCCATGTAATCATTTTTTTCTCGTTTCTCTTTCTGTGGTTGATTTCTGGTTTCATGCTGTTGTGGTCAGAAAAGATGCTTGAAATAATTTCTGTCCTCTTACATATAGTAAGGCTTGCTTTGTGTCCTAGCATGTTTCCTATTACTTGTTTTCTCTATTTAGGAGCTCCTATATTGGGTGCATATATGTTAACAAGTGTAATATCCTCTTTTTGTATTGATTTTTTTTTTTTTTTTTTTTTGGCACGGGCCTCTCACTGTTGGGGCCTCTCCCATTGCGGAGCACAGGCTCCGGTCGCGCAGGCCCAGCAGCCATGGCCCATGGGCCCAGCCGCTCCGCAGCATGTGGGATCCTCCCGGGCCAGGGCACGAACCCGTGTCCCCTGCATCGGCAGACGGACTCTCAACGACTGTGCCACCAGGGAAGCCCTGTATTGATTCTTTTATCATTTTATAGTGTCCTTCTTTATCTTTCTTTATGGCCTTTGTTTTAAAGTCTATTTTGTCTCATACAAGTACTGCTACTCCCACTTTCTTGTCATTTCCATTTTCATAAAACACCTTTTTCCATCTCCTCACTTTAAATCTGTGTATCCTTCGCCCTAAAGTGGGTCTCTTGTAGGCAGCATATTGTAGGCTCTTGTTTTATTATCTAATCTGCCACTCTTTTTTATTATCTAATCTGCCACTCTATGTGTTTAGATTGGAACATTTTGTCCATTGACACTTAAGGTAATTGTTGATAGATATGTATTTATGGCCATTTTAAACCTTATTTTTCAGTTGATTTTGTATTTCCTCTTTGTTCTTTTCTTTTTCTTTTTGTTTTTCCTCTTGTGGTTTGATGATTTTTGTGTTATGCTTGAGTTCTTTTGTTTTTGGTTTTTCTGAATCTGTTGTATGTTTTTGATTTTTTGTTGCCCTGTTTTACAAGTATGTTAACCCATTACTATATCTACTTGTATTAGATTCATAGTCATATAGGTTCAACCATATTCTGAAAAAAGTCTTCTAAAAAAGTCTACATTTTCTTACCCCTCCCCCCACATTTTATGATTTTGATGTCCTCTTTTATATCTTCATGTTTATCACTTTGCTTTTTATTGTAGTTATCATTGCTTTCACACACACACAAAATAATTGTAATCTATATACTGGCTTATTTAAGTGATTTATTTTCCAATTGTGACTTTCTTATTCCTGTAGATTCTTCTTTTCTATTTAGAGAAGACCTTTCAATATTTCTTTTAGGATAGTTTAGTATTGCTGTGTTCTTTTAGTTTTTGTTTCTTTTTGTTTTGTTAGTTTTGTTTGAGAAATTCTTTGTATCTCCTTCTATTCTAAATGATAATCTTGCTGGGTAGAATATCCTAGGTTGCAGGTTTTCCCCTTTCTGGACATTGAACATATCTTTCCACTCCCCTCTGGCCTACAACATTTTCTGTAGAGAAATCAGCTGAATGCCTTATGCGGGTTCCCTTTTAACTAACTCTGTTTTTCTCTTTAGAATCCTCTCTTTAACTTTTGCTATTTTAATTTTAATACATCTTCATATAAGTCTGTTTGTGTTCATCTTGTTTGGGACTTTCCTGTACTTGGATATCTGTTTCCTTCTTTAGTTTGGGAATTTTTCAGCCACAATTTCTTCAAATACATTTTTGATTCCCTTTTCTCTTCTCCTTCTGGAATCCCTATTATGTGTAGATTGGCTTGCTTTATATTATCCCATAAGTCTCGTATATAGCTTTCATTCTTTTACATTTGTCCTTTTGTCTGCTGTTCTGATTGCATGATTTCCATTATTCTAATTTCTAGATCACTTATTTGTTCCTCTGCATTGTTTAGTTTGCTATTTATTGCCTTTAGCTTGGCTTTTGTTTCTGCAAATGAGTTTTCTAAATTTAATTGGCTTCTCTTTATAGTTTATAGTTCCTTGTTACAGTAATCTTCATTCCTCTCAATATTCTTAATTTCTACAGTTTTCTTTTTATTACCTCCTTTTTGAACTTGGGATCTAGTATTATAGACTGGTCTGTTTTGTTGTTTGTTGGTCTTTCAGGGGATATCTCATGTTCTATAAATTGGGAGTGATTCCTCTGCTTTTTTTTTAATTTATTTTTTTTATACAGCAGATTCTTATTAGTTATACATTTTATACATATTGGTGTATATATATCAATTCCAGTCGCCCAATTCAGCACACCACCACCACCACCCACACATTCCCCCCTTGGTGTCCATACATTTGTTCTGTACATCTTTGTCTCAGTCTCTGCCCCGCAGCCCGGTACATCTGTACCATTTTTCTAGGTTCCACATATATCCGTTAATATACATTATTTGTTTTTCTCTTTCTAACGTACTTCACTCTGTATGACAGTCTCTACATCCATCCACGTCTCTACAAATGACTCAGTTCTGTTCCTTTTTATGACTTGAGTAATATTCCATTGTATATATGTACCACATCTTCTTTTTCCATTCGTCTGTCGATGGGCATTTGGGTTGCTTCCATGTCCTGGTGATTGTAATAGTGCTGAAATGAAGATTGGGGTGCATGTGTCTTTTTGAATTATGGTTTTCTCTGAGTATATGCCCAGTAGTGGGATTGCTATGTCATATGGTAATCGTATTTTTCGATTTTAAGGAACCTCCATACTGTTCTCCATAGTGCCTGTTATCAATTTACATTCCCACCAGCAGTACAAGAAGGTTCCCTTTTCTCCACACCCTCTCCAGCATCTGTTGTTTGTAGATTTTCTGATGATGCCCATTCTAACTGGTGTGAGGTGATACCGCATAGTAGTTTTGATGTGCATTTCTCTAATAATTAGTGATGTTGAGCAGCTTTTCATGTGCTTCTTGGCCATCTGTATGTCTTCTTTGGAGAAATGTCTATTTAGGTCTTCTGTCCATTTTTGGATTGGATTGTTTGTTTTTTTTAATACTGAGCTGCATGAGCTGTTTATATATTTTGGAGATTAATCCTTTGTCCATTGATTCATTTGCAAATATTTTCTCCCATTCTGAGGGTTGTCTTTTCGTCTTGTTTGTAGTTTCCTTTGCTTTGCAAAAGCTTTTAAGTTTCATTAGGTCCCATTTGTTTATTTTTGGTTTTATTTCCATTACTCTAAGAAGTGTATCAAAAAAGATCTTGCTGTGATTTATGTCAAAGAGTGTTCTTCCTATGTTTTCCTCTAAGAGTTTTATTGTGTCCAGTCTTAAATTTAGGTCTCTAATCCATTTTGAGCTTATTTTGTGTATGGTGTTGGGGAGTGTTCTAATTTCATTCTTTTACATGTAGCTCTCCAGGTTTCCCAGCGCCACTTATTGAAGAGGCTGTCTTTTCTCCATTGGATATTCTTGCTTCTTTATCAAAAGTAAGGTGACCATAGGTGCATGGGTTTATCTCTGGGCTTTCTATCCTGTCCATTGATCTATATTTCTGTTTTTGTGCCAGTACCATATTGTCTTAATTACTGTAGCTTTGTATAATAGTCTGAAGTCAGGGAGTCTGATACTTCCATATCCTTTTTTTCCCCTCAAGACTGCTTTGGCTATTCGGGGTCTTTTGTGTCTCCATAAAAATTTTAAGATTTTTTGTTCTACTTCTGTAAAAAATGCCATTGGTAATTTGATAGGGATTGCATTGAATCTGCTTTGGATAGTATAGTCATTTTCACAATATTCATTCTTCCAATCCAAGAACATGGTATATTTTTCCATCTGTTTCTATCATCTTTAATTTCTTTGATCAGTGTCTTATAGTTTTCTGCATACAGGTCTTTTGTCTCCCTAGGTAGGTTTATTCTTAAGTACTTTATTCTTTTTGTTGCAATGGTAAATGGGAATGTTTCCTTAATTTCTATTTCAGACTTCTCATCATTAGTGTATAGGAATGCAGGAGATTTCTGTGCATTAATTTTGTATCCTGCAACTTTTCCAAGTTCACTGATTAGCTCTAGTAGTTTTCTGGTGACATCTTTAGGATTCTCTATATATAGTATCATGTCATCTGCAAACAGTGACAGTTTTACTCCTTCTTTTCCAATTGGTATTCCTTTTATTTCTTTTTCTTCTCTGACTGCCGTGGCTAGGACTTCCAAAAC
This sequence comes from Globicephala melas, assembly GCF_963455315.2. Taxonomy (NCBI): domain Eukaryota; kingdom Metazoa; phylum Chordata; class Mammalia; order Artiodactyla; family Delphinidae; genus Globicephala; species Globicephala melas. The sequence continues at coordinate 27,463,931 of NC_083323.1, read as the reverse complement.
TATGTTGAATAATAGTGATGAGAGTGGACATCCTTGTCTTGTTCCTGATCTTAGAGGAAATTCTTTCCGTTTTTCACCATTGAGAATGATGTTTGCTGTGGGTTTGTTGTATATATGTCCTTTATTATGTTGAGGTAGGTTCGCTGTTTGTCCACTTTCTAGAGAGTTTTTATCATAAATGGATGTTGAATTTTGTCAGAAGCTTTTTCTGCATCTGTTGAGATTATCATATGGTTTTTCATCTTCAGTTTGTTAATATGGTGTATCCCATTGATTGATTTGCTTATATTGAAGTATCCTTGCATCCCTGTGATAAATCCCACTTGGTAATGGTGTATGATCCTTTTAATGCATTGTTGGATTCTGTTTCCTAGTATTTTGTTGAGGATTTTTGCATCTATGTTCATCAGTGATATTGCTCTGTAATTTTCTTTTTTTGTAGTATGTTTGTCCGGTTTTGGTATCAGGGTGATGGTGGCCTCATAGAATGAGTTTGGGAGTGTTCCTTTGTCTGCGATTTTTTGGAAAAGTTTGAGAAGAATGGGTGTTAGCTCTTCTCTAAATGTTTGATAGAATTCGCCTGTGAAGTCATCTGGTCCTGGACTTTTGTTTGTTGGAAGTTTTTTTTTTTTTTTTTTTTTTTTTTTGCGGTACGTGGGCCTCTGACTCTTGTGGCCTCTCCCGTTGGGGAGCACAGGCTCCAGACGCGCAGGCTCAGCGGCCATGGCTCACGGCCCTAGCCCCTCCACGGCATGTGGGATCTTCCCGGACCGGGACACGAACCTGTGTCCCCTGCATCGGAAGGTGGACTCTCAACTACTGCGCCACCAGGGAAGCCCTGTTGGAAGATTTTTAATCAGAGTTTCAATTTCATTACTTGTGATTGGTCTGCTCATATTTTCTATGTCTTCCTGGTTCAGTCTTGGAGGGTTATACCTTTCTAAGAATTTGTCCACTTCTTTCAGTTTCTCCATTTTATTGGCATAAAGTTCCTGTAGTAGTCTCTTAGGATGCTTAATATTTCTGCGGTGTCCATTGTAACTTCTCCTTTTTCTTTTCTAATTTTAGTTTATTTTTTGTTCCCATTTTATTTATTTATTTTTTTAATCTTCATTGGAGTATAATTGCTTTACAATGGTGTGTTAGTTTCTGCTTTATAACAAAGTGAATCAGTTATACATATACATATATCCCCATATCTCCTCCCTCTTGCGGCTTCCTCCCTCCCACCCTCCCTATCTCACCCTTCTAGGTAGTCACAAAGCACCGAGCTGATCACCCTCTACTATGCAGCTGCTTCCCAGTAGCTATCTATTTTACATTTGGTAGGTGTATATATGTCACCGCCACACTCTCACTTCATCCCAGCTTACCCTTCCCCCCACCCCCGTGTCCTCAAGTCCATTCTCTACGTCTTTTTCTTTATTCCTGTCCTGCCCCTAGGTTCATCATAACTGGTTTTTTTTAGATGCCATATATATGTGTTAGCGTACAGTATGTTTTTCTCTTTTTGACTTACTTCACTTTGTGTGACAGACTCTAAGTCCATCCACCTCACTACAAATAACTCAATTTTGTTTCTTTTATGGCTGAGTAATATTCCACTGTATATATGTGCCACATCTTCTTTATCCATTCGTCTGTCGATGGACACTTAGGTTGCTTCCATGTCCTGGATATTGTAAATAGAGCTGCAATGAACATTGTGCTACATGACTCTTTTTGAATTACGGTTTTCTCAGGGTATATGCCCAGTAGTGGGATTGCTGGGTCGTATGGTAATTCTATTTTTAGATTTTGAAGGAACCTCCATAGTGTTCTCCACAGTGGCTGTATCAGTTTATATTCCCACCAACAGAGCAATAGGGTTCCCTTTTCTCCACACCCTCTCCAGCATTTATTCTTTGTAGATTTTTTGATGATGGCCATTCTGACTGGTGTGAAATAATATCTTATTGTAGTTTTCATTTGCATTTCTCTAATGATTAATGATGTTGAGCATTCTTTCATGTGTTTGTTGGCAGTCTGTATATCTTCTTTGGAGAAATGTCTGTTCAGGTGTTCTGCCCATTTTTGGATTGGGTTGTTTGTTTTTTTGATATTGAGCTGCATGAGCTGCTTGTAAATTTTGGAGATTGATCCTTTGTCAATTGCTTCATTTGCAAATATTTTGTCCCATTCTGAGGCTTCTCTTTTCGTCTTGTTTATGGTTTCCTTTACTGTGCAAAAGCTTTTAAATTTCATTAGGTCCCATTTGTTTATTTTTGATTTTATTTCCATTTCTCTAGCAGGTGGGTCAAAAAGGATCTTGCTGTGATTTATGTCATGGAGTGTTCTGCCTATGTTTTCCTCTAAGAGTTTAATAGTGCCCGGCCTTACATTTAGGTCTTTAATCCATTTTGAGTTTTGTTTTGTGTATGGTGTTAGGGAGTGTTCTAATTTCATTCTTTTACATGTAGCTCTCTAGGTTTCCCTACACGACTTTTTTTTTTTTTTTTTAACATCTCTATTGGGGTATAATGCTTTACAATGGTGTATTAGTTTCCGCTTTATAACAAAGTGAATCAGTTATACATATACATATGTTCCCATATCTCTTCCCTCTTATGTCTCCCTCCCTCCCACCCTCCTATCCCACCCCTCCAGGCGGTCACAAAGCACCGAGCTGATCTCCCTGTGCTATGCGGCTGCGTCCCACTAGCTATCTATCTTACGTGTGGTAGTGTATATATGTCCATGCCTCTCTCTCTGTCACAGCTCACCCTTCCCCCTCCCCATATCCTCAAGTCCGTTCTCTAGTAGGTCTGTGTCTTTATTCCTGTCTTACCCCTAGGTTTTTCATGACATTTTTTTTTCTTAAATTCTATATATATGTGTTAGCATACGGTATTTGTCTTTCTCTTTCTGACTTACTTCACTCTGTATGACAGACTCTAGGTCTATCCACCTCATTACAAATAGCTCAATTTCGTTTCTTTTTATGGCTGAGTAATATTCCATTGTACATATGTGCCATATCTTTTTTATCCATTCATCCAATGATGGGTACCTAGGTTGTTTCCATCTCCAGGCTATTGTAAATAGAGCTGAAACGAACATTTTGGTACATGACTCTTTTTCAATTATGGTTTTCTCAGGGTATATGCCCAGTAGTGGGATTGCTGGGTCGTATGGTAGTTCTATTTGTAGTTTTTTTAAGGAACCTCCATACTGTTCTCCATAGTGGCTGGACCAATTCACATTCCCACCAGCAGTGCAAGAGTGTTCCCTTTTCTCCACACCCTCTCCAGCATTTATTGTTTCTAGATTTTTTGATGATGGCCATTCTCACTGGTGTGAGATGATATCTCATTGTAGTTTTGATTTGCATTTCTCTAATGATTAATGATGTTGAGCATTCTTTCATGTGTTTGTTGGTAGTCTGTATATCTTCATTGGAGAAATGTCTATATAGGTCTTCTGCCCATTTTTGGATTGGTTTGTTTATTTTTTTGTTATTGAGCTGCATGAGCTGCTTGTAAATTTTGGAAATTAATCCTTTGTCAGTTGCTTCATTTGCAAATATTTTCTCCCATTCTGAGGGTTGTCTTTTCGTCTTGTTTATGGTTTCCTTTGCTGTGCAAAAGCTTTGAAGTTTCATTAGGTCCCATTTGTTTATTTTTGTTTTTATTTCCATTTCTCTAGGAAGTGGGTCAAAAAGGATCTTGCTGTGATTTATGTCATAGAGTGTTCTGCCTGTGTTTTCCTGTAAGAGTTTGATAGTTTCTAGCCTTACATTTAGGTCTTTAATCCATTTTTAGCATATTTTTGTGTATGGTGTTAGGGAGTGATCTAATCTCATACTTTTACATGTACCTGACCAGTTTTCCCAGCACCAAATATTGAAGAAGCTATCTTTTCTCCACTGTACATTCCTGCCTCCTTTCTCAAAGATAAGGTGACCATATGTGTGCGGGTTTATCTCTGGGCTTTCTTCCCTGTTCCATTGATCTATATTTCTGTTTTTGTGCCAGTACCATATTGTCTTGATTACTGTAGCTTTGTAGGATAGTCTGAAGTCAGGGAGCCTGATTCCTCCAGCTCCATTTTTCGTTCTCAAGATTGCTTTGGCTATTCGGGGTCTTTTGTGTTTCCATACAAATTGTGAGATTTTTTGTTCAAGTTCTGTGAAAAATGACAGTGGTAGTTTGATAGGGATTGCATTGGATTTGTAGATTGCTTTGGGTAGTAGAGTCATTTTCACAATGTTGATTCTTCCAATCCAAGAACATGGTATATCACTCCATCTACTTGTATCATCTTTAATTTCTTTCATCAGTGTCTTATAATTTTCTGCATACAGGTCTTTTGTCTCCTTAGGTAGGTTTATTCCTAGATATTTTATTATTTTTGTTGCAATGGTAAATGGGAGTGTTTTCTTGATTTCACTTTCAGATTTTTCATCCTTAGTATATAGGAATGCCAGAGATTTCTGTGCATGAATTTTGTATCCTGCAACTTTACCAAATTCATTGATTAGCTCTAGTAGTTTTCTGGTAGGGTCTTTAAGATTCCCTATGTATAGTATCATGTCATCTGCAAACAGTGACAGGTTAATTCTTCTTTTCCAATTTGGATTCCTTTTATTTCCTTTTCTTCTCTGATTGCTGTGGCTAAAACTTCCAAACCTATGTTGAATAAGAGTGGTGAGAGTGGGCAACCTTGTCTTCTTCCTGATCTTAGTGGAAATGCTTTCAGTTTTTCACCATTGACAATGATGTTGGCTGTGGGTTTGTCATATATGGCCTTTATTATGTTGAGGAAAGTTCCCTCTATGCCCACTTTCTGCAGGGTTTTTATCATAAATGGGTGTTGAATTTTGTCAAAAGCTTTCTCTGCATCTGTTGAGATGATCATATGGTTTTTCTCCTTCAGTTTGTTAATATGGTTTATCACATTGATTGATTTGCGTATATTGAAGAATCCTTGCATTCCTGGAATAAACCCCACTTGATCATGGTGTATGATCCTTTTAATGTGCTGTTGGATTCTGTTTGCTAGTATTTTGTTGAGGATTTTTGCATCTATGTTCATCAGTGATATTGGCCTGTAGTTTTCTTTCTTTGTGACATCCCTGTCTGGTTTTGGTATCAAGGTGATGGTGGCCTCGTAGAAGGAATTTGGGAGTGTTCCTCCCTCTGCTATATTTTGGAAGAGTTTGAGAAGGATAGGTGTTAGCTCTTCTCTAAATGTTTGGTAGAATTCGCCTGTGAAGCCATCTGGTCCTGGGCTTTTGTTTGTTGGAAGATTTTTAATCACAGTTTCAATTTCAGTGCTTATGATTGGTCTGTTCATATTTTCTATTTCTTCCTGATTCAGTCTTGGCAGGTTGTGCATTTCTAAGAATTTGTCCATTTCTTCCAGGTTGTCCATTATATTGGCATATAGTTGCTTGTAGTAATCTCTCTTTTGTATTTCTGCAGTGTCAGTTGTTACTTCTTTTTCATTTCTAATTCTATTGATTTGAGTCTTTTCCCTTTTTTTCTTGATAAGTCTGGCTAACGGTTTATCAATTTTCTTTAGCTTCTCAAAGAACCAGCTTTTAGTTTTATTGATCTTTGCTATTGTTGCCTTCATTTCTTCTTCTTTTATTTCTGATCTGATTTTTATGATTTCTTTCCTTCTGCTAACTTTGGGGTTTTTTTGTTCTTCTTTCTCTGATTGCTTTAGGTGCAAGGTTCGGTTGTTTATTCGAGATGTTTCCTGTTTCTTAAGGTGGGCTTGTGTTGCTATAAACTTCCCTCTTAGAACTGCTTTTGCTGCATCCCATAGGTTTTGGGTCCTCGTGTCTCCATTGTCATTTGTTTCTAGGTATTTTTAAATTTCCTCTTTGATTTCTTCAGTGATCACTTCGCTATTAAGTAGTGTATTGCTTAGCTTCCATGCGTTTGTATTTTTTACACATCTTTTCCTGTAATTGATATCTAGTCTCATGGCGTTGTGGTCGGAAAATATACTTGATCCAATTTCAATTTTCTTAAATTTACAAAGGCTTGATTTGCGACCCAAGATATGATCTATCCTGGTGAATGTTCCATGAGCACTTGAGAAAAATGTGTATTCTGTTGTTTTTGGATGGAATGTCCTATAAATATCAGTTAAGTCCATCTTGTTTAACGTATCATTTAATGCTTGTGTTTCCTTATTTATTTACATTTTGGATGATCTGTCCATTGGTGAAAGTGGGGTGTTAAAGTCCCCTACTATGAATGTGTTACTGTCGATTTCCCCTTTTATTGCTGTTAGTATTTGCCTTATGTATTGAGGTGCTCCTATGTTGGGTGCATAACTATTTACAATTGTTATATCTTCTTCTTGGATCGATCCCTTGATCATTATGTAGTGTCCTTCTTTGTGTCTTCTAATAGTCTTTATTTTAAAGTCTATTTTGTCTGATATGAGAATTGCTACTCCAGCTTTCTTTTGGTTTCCATTTGCATGGAATATCTTTTTCCATCCCCTTACTTTCAGTCTGTATGTGTCTCTAGGTCTGAAGTGGGTCTCTTGTAGACAGCATACATATGGCTCTTGTTTTTGTATCCATTCAGCCAATCTCTTTCTTTTGGTGGGAGCATTTAGTCCATTTACATTTAAGGTAATTATCGATATGTATGTTCCTATTCCCATTTTCTAAATTGTTTTGGGTTCCTTATTGTAGGTCTTTTCCTTCTCTTGTGTTTCTGCCTAGAGAAGTTCCTTTAACCTTTGTTGTAAAGCTGGTTTGGTGGTGCTGAACTCTCAGCTTTTGCTTGTCTGTAAAGCCTTTAATTTCTCCTCCTAACCTGAATGAGATCCTTGCTGGGTAGAGTAATGTTGGTTGCAGGTTTTTCTCCTTCATCACTTTAAATATGTCCTGCCACTCCCTTCTGGCTTGCAGGGTTTCTGCTGAAAGATCAGCTCTTAACCTTATGTGGATTCCCTTGTGTGCTATTTTTTCCTTGCTGCTTTTAATATGCTTTCTTTGTATTTAATTTTTGACAGTTTGATTAATATGTGTCTTGGCGTATTTCTCCTTGGATTTATCCTGTATGGGATTCTCTGTGCTTCCTGGACCTGATTAACTATTTCCTTTGCCATAATAGGGAAGTTTTCAACTATAATCTCTTCAAATATTTTCTCAGTTCCTTTCTTTTTCTCTTCTTCTTCTGGAACCCCTATAATTCGAATGTTGGTGCGTTTAATGTTGTCCCAGAGGTCTCTGAGACTGTCCTCAGTTCTTTTCATTCTTTTTTCTTTATTCTTCTCTGCAGTAGTTATTTCCACTATTTTATCTTCCAGGTCACTTATCCGTTCTTCTGCCTCAGTTATTTTGCTATTGATCCCATCTAGAGTATTTTTCATTTCATTTATTGTGTTGTTCATCGTAGTTTGTTTCATCTTTAGTTCTTCTAGGTCCTTGTTAAATGTCTCCTGCATTTTGTCCATTCTATCTCCAAGATTTCGGATCATCCTTACTATCATTATTCTGAATTCTTTTTCGGGTAGACTGCCTATTTCTTCTTCATTTGTTAGGTCTGGTGGGTTTTTATCTTGCTCCTTCATCTGATGTGTGTTTTTCTGTCTTTTCATTTTGCCTATCTTACTGTGTTTGGGATCTCCTTTTTGCAGGCTGCAGGTTCGTAGTTCCTGTTGTTTTTAGTGTCTGTCCCCAGTGGCTAAGGTTGGTCCCGTGGGTTCTGTAGGCTTCCTGGTGGAGGGGACTAGTGCCTGTGTTCTGATGGATGAGGCTGGATCTTGTCTCTCTGGTGGGCAGGTCCACGTCTGGTGGTGTGTTTTGGGGTGTCTGTGGACTTATTATGGTTTTAGGCAACCTCTCACCTAATGGGTGGGGTTGTGTTCCTGTTTTGCTAGTTGTTTGGCATAGGGTGTCCAGCACTGTAGCTTGCGGTCATTGAGTGAAGCTGGGTGCTGGCGTTGAGATGGAGATCTCTGGGAGATTTTCGCCGTTTGATATTATGTGGAGCTGGGAGGTCTCTTGTGGACCAGGGTCCTGAAGTTGGCTCTCCCACCTCAGAAGCACAGCACTGACTCCTGGCTGCAGCACCAAGAGCCTTTCATCCACACGGCTCAGAATAGAAGGGAGAAAAGGTAGAGATAAAGAATTAGTTAAAAAAAAAAAAAAAGAATTAGTAGAAGTAGGAAGAAAGGAAGGAAGGAAGGAAGGAGGGAAGGAAGAAGGAAAGAAAGAAGGAAGGAAAGAAAGGCGGGAGGGAGGGAGGGATGGTGGGAGGAAGGAAGGAAGGAGAGAAGGAAGGAAAAAAAGAAAGAAAGAAGATAAAGTAAAGTAAAATATAATAAAGTTATTAAATTAAAAAATTATTAAGAAAAAAATTTAAAACAAGAAAAAAACGGACAGATAGAACCTTAGGACAAATGTTGGAAGCAAAGCTATACAGACAAAATCTCATACAGAAGCATACACATACACACTCACAAAAAGAGGAAAAGGGGAAAAAATCATAAATCTTGCTCTCGCAGTCCACCTCCTCAATTTGGGACAATTCGTTGTCTAAAGGAGGGAGGGAGTGAGGGAGGGAAGGAAGGAAGGAAGATAAAGTAAAATAAAATAAAGTTATTAAAATTAAAATTATTAAGAAAAAAACGAATGGATAGAACCCTAGGACAAATGGTGGAAGCAAAGCTATACAAAGTCTGACACAGAAGCATACACATACACCCTGACTAAAAGAGGAAAAGGGGAAAAAAATCATAAATCTTGCTCTCAAAGTCCACCTCCTCAATTTGGGATGATTCGTTGTCTATTCATGTGTTCCACAGATGCAGGGTACATCAAGTTGATTGTGGAGCTTTAATCTGCTGCTTTTGAGGCTGCTGGGAGAGATTTCCCTTTCTCTTCTTTGTTCTCACATCACCCAGGGGCTCAGCTTTGGATTTGGCCCCGCCTCTGCGTGTAGGTCGCCGGAGGGCGTCTTGTTTTTCGCTCAGACAGGACGGGGTTAAAGGAGCCGCTGATTCGTGGGCTCTGGCTCACTCAGGCTGGGGGTGGGGGGTGGGGGGTGGGGAGGGAGGGGCACGGAGTGCGGGGCGAGCCTGTGGTGGCAGAGGCCGGCGTGACGTTGCACCAGCCTGAGGCCCGCCATGCGTTCTCCCAGGGAAGTTGTCCCTGGATCCTGGGAACCTGTCTGTGGCGGGCTGCACAGGCTCCCTGGAAGAGGGGTGTGGATAGTGACCTGTGCTCTCACACAGGCTTCTTGTTGGCGGCAGCAGCAGCCTTAGCGTCTCCTGCCCGTCTGTGGGGTCTGCACTTTTAGCTGTGTCTCGCGCCCATCTCTGGAGCTCTGCTTAAAGCAGCACTCTTAATCCCCTCTCCTTGCGCACCAGGAAACAAAGAGGGGAGAAAAAGTCTCTTGCCTTTTCGGCAGCTCCAGACCTTTTCCTGGACTCCCTCCCGGCTGTCCGTGGTGCACTAACCCCTTCAGGCTGTGTTCATGCCGCCAACCCCAGTCCTCTCCCTGTGCTCCGTCCAAACCCCAAGCCTCAGCTCGCAGCCCCGCCCGCCCCGGCGGGTGAGCAGACAAGCCTCTCGGGCTGGTGAGTGCCAGTCGGCACCGATCCTCTGTGCGGGAATCTCCCCGCTTTGTCCTCCGCGCCCCTGTGCTGTGCTCTCCTCCGCGGCTCCGTAGCTCCCCCCCCCCCACCCCCCGCATTCTCCGTCTGCGAAGGGGCTTCCTAGTGTGTGCAAACCTTTCCTCCTTCACAGCTCCCTCCCACTGGTGCAGGTACTGTCCCTATTCTTTTGTCTCTGTTTCTTCTTTTGCCCTACCCAGGTACGTGGGGAGTTTCTTGCCTTTTGGGAGGTCTGAGGTCTTCTGCCAGCGTTCAGTAGGTGTTCTGTAGGAGTTGTTCCACGTGTAGATGTATTTCTGGTGTATCTGTGGGGTGGAAGGTGATCTCCGCATCTTACTCTTCTGCCATCTTCCCCTCGTCTCTGTGTGACTTACTGAAGAGGCTGTCTTTCTCCACTGTATATTCTTGCCTCCTTTATCAAAGGTAAGGTGGCCATATGTGCGTGGGTTTATCTCTGGGCTTTCTATCCTGTTCCATTGATCTATATTTCTGTTTTTGTGCCAGTACAATACTGTCTTGATTACTGTAGCTTTGTAGGATAGTCTGAAGTCAGGGAGTCTGATTCCTCCAGCTCCATTTATCTTTCTAAAGATTGCTTTGGCTATTCGGGATCTTTTGTGTTTCCATACAAATTGTGAAATTTTTTGTTCTAGTTCTGTGAAAATTTCCATTGGTAGTTTGATTGGGATTGCATTGAATCTGTAGATTGCTTTGGGTAGTATAGTCATTTTCACAGTGTTGATTCTTCCAATCCAAAAACATGGTATATCTCTCCATCTATTTGTATCATCTTTAATTTCTTTCATCAGTGTTTTATAATTTTCTGCATACAGGGCTTTATTCTCCTTAGGTAGGTTTATTACTACATACTTTATTCTTTTTGTTGCAATGGTAAATGGAAGTGTTTTCTTAATTTTACTTTAAGATTTTTCATCATTAGTGTATAGGAATGCCAGAGATTTCTGTGCATTAATTTTGTATCCTGCTACTTTACCAAATTCATTGATTAGGTCCAGTAGTTTTCTGGTAGCATCTTTAGGATTCTCTATGTGTAGTATCATGTCATCTGCAAACAATGACAGCTTTACTTCTTTTCTGATTTGGATTCCTTTTATTTCTTTTTCTTCTCTGATTGCTGTGGCTAAAACTTCCAAAGCTATGTTGAATAATAGTGGTGAGAGTGGGCAACCTTGTCTTCTTCCTGATCTTAGTGAAAATGGTTTCAGTTTTTCACCATTGAGGACGATGTTGTCTGTGGGTTTGTCATATATGGCGTTTATTATGTTGAGGAAAGTTCCCTCTGTGCCTAATTTCTGGAGGATTTTTATCATAAATTGTTGTTGAATTTTGTCAAAAGCTTTTTCTGCATCTATTGAGATGATCATATGGTTTTTCTCCTTCAGTTTGTTAATATGGTTTATCACATTGATTGATGTGCGTATATTGAAGAATCCTTGCATTCCTGGGATATATCCCACTTGATCATGGTGTATGATCCTTTTAATGTGCTGTTGGATTCTGTTTGCTAATATTTTGTTGAGGATTTTTACATCTGTGTTCATCAGTGATACTGGCCTGTAGTTTCCTTTCTTTGTGACATCTTTGTCTGGTTTTATTATCAGGGTGATGGTGGCCTCATAGAATGAGTTTGGGAGTGTTCCTCCTTCTGCTGTATGTTGGAAGAGTTTGAGAAGGATAGGTGTTAGCTCTTCTCTAAATGTTTGGTAGAATTCGCCTGTGAAGCCATCTGGTCCTGGGCTTTTGTTTGTTGGAAGATTTTTAATCACAGTTTCAATTTCAGTGCTTATGATTGGTCTGTTCATATTTTCTATTTCTTCCTGATTCAGTCTTGGCAGGTTGTGCATTTCTAAGAATTTGTCCATTTCTTCCAGGTTGTCCATTATATTGGCATATAGTTGCTTGTAGTAATCTCTCTTTTGTATTTCTGCAGTGTCAGTTGTTACTTCTTTTTCATTTCTAATTCTATTGATTTGAGTCTTTTCCCTTTTTTTCTTGATAAGTCTGGCTAACGGTTTATCAATTTTCTTTAGCTTCTCAAAGAACCAGCTTTTAGTTTTATTGATCTTTGCTATTGTTGCCTTCATTTCTTCTTCTTTTATTTCTGATCTGATTTTTATGATTTCTTTCCTTCTGCTAACTTTGGGGTTTTTTTGTTCTTCTTTCTCTGATTGCTTTAGGTGCAAGGTTCGGTTGTTTATTCGAGATGTTTCCTGTTTCTTAAGGTGGGCTTGTGTTGCTATAAACTTCCCTCTTAGAACTGCTTTTGCTGCATCCCATAGGTTTTGGGTCCTCGTGTCTCCATTGTCATTTGTTTCTAGGTATTTTTAAATTTCCTCTTTGATTTCTTCAGTGATCACTTCGCTATTAAGTAGTGTATTGCTTAGCTTCCATGCGTTTGTATTTTTTACACATCTTTTCCTGTAATTGATATCTAGTCTCATGGCGTTGTGGTCGGAAAATATACTTGATCCAATTTCAATTTTCTTAAATTTACAAAGGCTTGATTTGCGACCCAAGATATGATCTATCCTGGTGAATGTTCCATGAGCACTTGAGAAAAATGTGTATTCTGTTGTTTTTGGATGGAATGTCCTATAAATATCAGTTAAGTCCATCTTGTTTAACGTATCATTTAATGCTTGTGTTTCCTTATTTATTTACATTTTGGATGATCTGTCCATTGGTGAAAGTGGGGTGTTAAAGTCCCCTACTATGAATGTGTTACTGTCGATTTCCCCTTTTATTGCTGTTAGTATTTGCCTTATGTATTGAGGTGCTCCTATGTTGGGTGCATAACTATTTACAATTGTTATATCTTCTTCTTGGATCGATCCCTTGATCATTATGTAGTGTCCTTCTTTGTGTCTTCTAATAGTCTTTATTTTAAAGTCTATTTTGTCTGATATGAGAATTGCTACTCCAGCTTTCTTTTGGTTTCCATTTGCATGGAATATCTTTTTCCATCCCCTTACTTTCAGTCTGTATGTGTCTCTAGGTCTGAAGTGGGTCTCTTGTAGACAGCATACATATGGCTCTTGTTTTTGTATCCATTCAGCCAATCTCTTTCTTTTGGTGGGAGCATTTAGTCCATTTACATTTAAGGTAATTATCGATATGTATGTTCCTATTCCCATTTTCTAAATTGTTTTGGGTTCCTTATTGTAGGTCTTTTCCTTCTCTTGTGTTTCTGCCTAGAGAAGTTCCTTTAACCTTTGTTGTAAAGCTGGTTTGGTGGTGCTGAACTCTCAGCTTTTGCTTGTCTGTAAAGCCTTTAATTTCTCCTCCTAACCTGAATGAGATCCTTGCTGGGTAGAGTAATGTTGGTTGCAGGTTTTTCTCCTTCATCACTTTAAATATGTCCTGCCACTCCCTTCTGGCTTGCAGGGTTTCTGCTGAAAGATCAGCTCTTAACCTTATGTGGATTCCCTTGTGTGCTATTTTTTCCTTGCTGCTTTTAATATGCTTTCTTTGTATTTAATTTTTGACAGTTTGATTAATATGTGTCTTGGCGTATTTCTCCTTGGATTTATCCTGTATGGGATTCTCTGTGCTTCCTGGACCTGATTAACTATTTCCTTTGCCATAATAGGGAAGTTTTCAACTATAATCTCTTCAAATATTTTCTCAGTTCCTTTCTTTTTCTCTTCTTCTTCTGGAACCCCTATAATTCGAATGTTGGTGCGTTTAATGTTGTCCCAGAGGTCTCTGAGACTGTCCTCAGTTCTTTTCATTCTTTTTTCTTTATTCTTCTCTGCAGTAGTTATTTCCACTATTTTATCTTCCAGGTCACTTATCCGTTCTTCTGCCTCAGTTATTTTGCTATTGATCCCATCTAGAGTATTTTTCATTTCATTTATTGTGTTGTTCATCGTAGTTTGTTTCATCTTTAGTTCTTCTAGGTCCTTGTTAAATGTCTCCTGCATTTTGTCCATTCTATCTCCAAGATTTCGGATCATCCTTACTATCATTATTCTGAATTCTTTTTCGGGTAGACTGCCTATTTCTTCTTCATTTGTTAGGTCTGGTGGGTTTTTATCTTGCTCCTTCATCTGATGTGTGTTTTTCTGTCTTTTCATTTTGCCTATCTTACTGTGTTTGGGATCTCCTTTTTGCAGGCTGCAGGTTCGTAGTTCCTGTTGTTTTTAGTGTCTGTCCCCAGTGGCTAAGGTTGGTCCCGTGGGTTCTGTAGGCTTCCTGGTGGAGGGGACTAGTGCCTGTGTTCTGATGGATGAGGCTGGATCTTGTCTCTCTGGTGGGCAGGTCCACGTCTGGTGGTGTGTTTTGGGGTGTCTGTGGACTTATTATGGTTTTAGGCAACCTCTCACCTAATGGGTGGGGTTGTGTTCCTGTTTTGCTAGTTGTTTGGCATAGGGTGTCCAGCACTGTAGCTTGCGGTCATTGAGTGAAGCTGGGTGCTGGCGTTGAGATGGAGATCTCTGGGAGATTTTCGCCGTTTGATATTATGTGGAGCTGGGAGGTCTCTTGTGGACCAGGGTCCTGAAGTTGGCTCTCCCACCTCAGAAGCACAGCACTGACTCCTGGCTGCAGCACCAAGAGCCTTTCATCCACACGGCTCAGAATAGAAGGGAGAAAAGGTAGAGATAAAGAATTAGTTAAAAAAAAAAAAAAAGAATTAGTAGAAGTAGGAAGAAAGGAAGGAAGGAAGGAAGGAGGGAAGGAAGAAGGAAAGAAAGAAGGAAGGAAAGAAAGGCGGGAGGGAGGGAGGGATGGTGGGAGGAAGGAAGGAAGGAGAGAAGGAAGGAAAAAAAGAAAGAAAGAAGATAAAGTAAAGTAAAATATAATAAAGTTATTAAATTAAAAAATTATTAAGAAAAAAATTTAAAACAAGAAAAAAACGGACAGATAGAACCTTAGGACAAATGTTGGAAGCAAAGCTATACAGACAAAATCTCATACAGAAGCATACACATACACACTCACAAAAAGAGGAAAAGGGGAAAAAATCATAAATCTTGCTCTCGCAGTCCACCTCCTCAATTTGGGACAATTCGTTGTCTAAAGGAGGGAGGGAGTGAGGGAGGGAAGGAAGGAAGGAAGATAAAGTAAAATAAAATAAAGTTATTAAAATTAAAATTATTAAGAAAAAAACGAATGGATAGAACCCTAGGACAAATGGTGGAAGCAAAGCTATACAAAGTCTGACACAGAAGCATACACATACACCCTGACTAAAAGAGGAAAAGGGGAAAAAAATCATAAATCTTGCTCTCAAAGTCCACCTCCTCAATTTGGGATGATTCGTTGTCTATTCATGTGTTCCACAGATGCAGGGTACATCAAGTTGATTGTGGAGCTTTAATCTGCTGCTTTTGAGGCTGCTGGGAGAGATTTCCCTTTCTCTTCTTTGTTCTCACATCACCCAGGGGCTCAGCTTTGGATTTGGCCCCGCCTCTGCGTGTAGGTCGCCGGAGGGCGTCTTGTTTTTCGCTCAGACAGGACGGGGTTAAAGGAGCCGCTGATTCGTGGGCTCTGGCTCACTCAGGCTGGGGGTGGGGGGTGGGGGGGTGGGGAGGGAGGGGCACGGAGTGCGGGGCGAGCCTGTGGTGGCAGAGGCCGGCGTGACGTTGCACCAGCCTGAGGCCCGCCATGCGTTCTCCCAGGGAAGTTGTCCCTGGATCCTGGGAACCTGTCTGTGGCGGGCTGCACAGGCTCCCTGGAAGAGGGGTGTGGATAGTGACCTGTGCTCTCACACAGGCTTCTTGTTGGCGGCAGCAGCAGCCTTAGCGTCTCCTGCCCGTCTGTGGGGTCTGCACTTTTAGCTGTGTCTCGCGCCCATCTCTGGAGCTCTGCTTAAAGCAGCACTCTTAATCCCCTCTCCTTGCGCACCAGGAAACAAAGAGGGGAGAAAAAGTCTCTTGCCTTTTCGGCAGCTCCAGACCTTTTCCTGGACTCCCTCCCGGCTGTCCGTGGTGCACTAACCCCTTCAGGCTGTGTTCATGCCGCCAACCCCAGTCCTCTCCCTGTGCTCCGTCCAAACCCCAAGCCTCAGCTCGCAGCCCCGCCCGCCCCGGCGGGTGAGCAGACAAGCCTCTCGGGCTGGTGAGTGCCGGTCGGCACCGATCCTCTGTGCGGGAATCTCCCCGCTTTGTCCTCCGCGCCCCTGTGCTGTGCTCTCCTCCGCGGCTCCGTAGCTCCCCCCCCCCCACCCCCCGCATTCTCCGTCTGCGAAGGGGCTTCCTAGTGTGTGCAAACCTTTCCTCCTTCACAGCTCCCTCCCACTGGTGCAGGTACTGTCCCTATTCTTTTGTCTCTGTTTCTTCTTTTGCCCTACCCAGGTACGTGGGGAGTTTCTTGCCTTTTGGGAGGTCTGAGGTCTTCTGCCAGCGTTCAGTAGGTGTTCTGTAGGAGTTGTTCCACGTGTAGATGTATTTCTGGTGTATCTGTGGGGTGGAAGGTGATCTCCGCATCTTACTCTTCTGCCATCTTCCCCTCGTCTCTGTGTGACTTACTGAAGAGGCTGTCTTTCTCCACTGTATATTCTTGCCTCCTTTATCAAAGGTAAGGTGGCCATATGTGCGTGGGTTTATCTCTGGGCTTTCTATCCTGTTCCATTGATCTATATTTCTGTTTTTGTGCCAGTACAATACTGTCTTGATTACTGTAGCTTTGTAGGATAGTCTGAAGTCAGGGAGTCTGATTCCTCCAGCTCCATTTATCTTTCTAAAGATTGCTTTGGCTATTCGGGATCTTTTGTGTTTCCATACAAATTGTGAAATTTTTTGTTCTAGTTCTGTGAAAATTTCCATTGGTAGTTTGATTGGGATTGCATTGAATCTGTAGATTGCTTTGGGTAGTATAGTCATTTTCACAGTGTTGATTCTTCCAATCCAAAAACATGGTATATCTCTCCATCTATTTGTATCATCTTTAATTTCTTTCATCAGTGTTTTATAATTTTCTGCATACAGGGCTTTATTCTCCTTAGGTAGGTTTATTACTACATACTTTATTCTTTTTGTTGCAATGGTAAATGGAAGTGTTTTCTTAATTTTACTTTAAGATTTTTCATCATTAGTGTATAGGAATGCCAGAGATTTCTGTGCATTAATTTTGTATCCTGCTACTTTACCAAATTCATTGATTAGGTCCAGTAGTTTTCTGGTAGCATCTTTAGGATTCTCTATGTGTAGTATCATGTCATCTGCAAACAATGACAGCTTTACTTCTTTTCTGATTTGGATTCCTTTTATTTCTTTTTCTTCTCTGATTGCTGTGGCTAAAACTTCCAAAGCTATGTTGAATAATAGTGGTGAGAGTGGGCAACCTTGTCTTCTTCCTGATCTTAGTGAAAATGGTTTCAGTTTTTCACCATTGAGGACGATGTTGTCTGTGGGTTTGTCATATATGGCGTTTATTATGTTGAGGAAAGTTCCCTCTGTGCCTAATTTCTGGAGGATTTTTATCATAAATTGTTGTTGAATTTTGTCAAAAGCTTTTTCTGCATCTATTGAGATGATCATATGGTTTTTCTCCTTCAGTTTGTTAATATGGTTTATCACATTGATTGATGTGCGTATATTGAAGAATCCTTGCATTCCTGGGATATATCCCACTTGATCATGGTGTATGATCCTTTTAATGTGCTGTTGGATTCTGTTTGCTAATATTTTGTTGAGGATTTTTACATCTGTGTTCATCAGTGATATTGGCCTGTAGTTTCCTTTCTTTGTGACATCTTTGTCTGGTTTTATTATCAGGGTGATGGTGGCCTCATAGAATGAGTTTGGGAGTGTTCCTCCTTCTGCTGTATGTTGGAAGAGTTTGAGAAGGATAGGTGTTAGCTCTTCTCTAAATGTTTGGTAGAATTCGCCTGTGAATCCATCTGGTCCTGGGCTTTTGTTTGTTGGAAGATTTTTAATCACAGTTTCAATTTCAGTGCTTATGATTGGTCTGTTCATATTTTCTATTTCTTCCTGATTCAGTCTTGGCAGGTTGTGCATTTCTAAGAATTTGTCCATTTCTTCCAGGTTGTCCATTATATTGGCATATAGTTGCTTGTAGTAATCTCTCTTTTGTATTTCTGCAGTGTCAGTTGTTACTTCTTTTTCATTTCTAATTCTATTGATTTGAGTCTTTTCCCTTTTTTTCTTGATAAGTCTGGCTAACGGTTTATCAATTTTCTTTAGCTTCTCAAAGAACCAGCTTTTAGTTTTATTGATCTTTGCTATTGTTGCCTTCATTTCTTCTTCTTTTATTTCTGATCTGATTTTTATGATTTCTTTCCTTCTGCTAACTTTGGGGTTTTTTTGTTCTTCTTTCTCTGATTGCTTTAGGTGCAAGGTTCGGTTGTTTATTCGAGATGTTTCCTGTTTCTTAAGGTGGGCTTGTGTTGCTATAAACTTCCCTCTTAGAACTGCTTTTGCTGCATCCCATAGGTTTTGGGTCCTCGTGTCTCCATTGTCATTTGTTTCTAGGTATTTTTAAATTTCCTCTTTGATTTCTTCAGTGATCACTTCGCTATTAAGTAGTGTATTGCTTAGCTTCCATGCGTTTGTATTTTTTACACATCTTTTCCTGTAATTGATATCTAGTCTCATGGCGTTGTGGTCGGAAAATATACTTGATCCAATTTCAATTTTCTTAAATTTACAAAGGCTTGATTTGCGACCCAAGATATGATCTATCCTGGTGAATGTTCCATGAGCACTTGAGAAAAATGTGTATTCTGTTGTTTTTGGATGGAATGTCCTATAAATATCAGTTAAGTCCATCTTGTTTAACGTATCATTTAATGCTTGTGTTTCCTTATTTATTTACATTTTGGATGATCTGTCCATTGGTGAAAGTGGGGTGTTAAAGTCCCCTACTATGAATGTGTTACTGTCGATTTCCCCTTTTATTGCTGTTAGTATTTGCCTTATGTATTGAGGTGCTCCTATGTTGGGTGCATATATATTTACAATTGTCGTCTTCTTTTTGGATTGATCCCTTGATCATTATGTAATGTCTTTCTTTGTCTCTTGTAATAGTCTTTGTTTTAAAGTCTATTTTGTCTAATATGAGTATTGCTACTTCAGCCTTCTTTTGATTTCCATTTGCATTGAATATCTTTTTCCATCCCCTCACTTTCAGTTTGTATGTGTCCCTGGGTCTGAAGTGGGTCTCTTGTAGACAGCATATGTACGGGTCTTGTTTTTGTATTCATTCAGCCAGTCTGTGTCTTTTGGTTAGAACATTTAATTCATTTACATTTAAAGTAGTTATCTATATGTATGTTCCTATTACCATTTTCTTAATTGTTTTAGGTTTGTTATTGTAGGTCTTTTCCTTCTCTTGTGTTTCCTGCCTAGCTAAGTTCCTTTAACATTTGTTTTAAATGTGGTTTGGTGGTGCTGAATTCTCTTAGCTTTTGCTTGTCTGTAAAGGTTTTAATTTCTCTGTCAAATCTGAATGAGATCCTTGCTGGGTAGAGTAATCTTGGTTGGTGGTTTTTCCCCTTCATCACTTTTTATATGTCCTTCCCCTCCCTTCTGGCTTGCAGAGTTTCTGCTGAAACATCAGCTGTTAACCTTATGGGGAATCCCTTGTATGTTATTTGTTGTCTTTCCCTTGCTGCTTGTAATATTTTTTCTTTGTATTTAATTTTAGAAAGTTTCATTAATATGTGTCTTGGCATGTTTCTCCTTAGATTTATCCTGTATGGGACTCTCTGTGCTTCCTGGACTTGATTAACTATTTCCTTTCCCATATTAGGGAAGTTTTCAACTATAATCTCTTCAAGTATTTTCTCAGTTCCTTTCTTTTCCTCTTCTTCTGGAACCCCTGTACTTCGAATGTTGGTGCATTTAATGTTGTACCAGAGGTCTCTGAGACTCTGTTCAATTCTTTTCATTCTTTTTTCTTTATTCTGCTCTGCAGTAGATATTTCCACTATTTTATCTTCCAGGTCACTTATCCGTACTTCTGCCTCAGTTATTCTGCTATTGATCCCATCTAGAGTATTTTTCATTTCATTTATTGTGTTGTTCATCACTGTTTGTTTGCTCTTTATTTCTTCTAGGTCCTTGTTAAACATTTCTTGTATTTTCTCCATTCTATTTCCAAGATTTTGGATCATCTTTACTATCATTCTGAATTCTTTTTCAGGTAGACTGCCTATTTCCTCTTCATTTGTTACGTGTGGTGCATTTTTACCTTGCTGCTTCCTCTGCTGTGTGTTTCTCTGTTTTCTCATTTTGCTTAACTTACTGTGTTTGAGGTCTCCTTTTCTCAGGCTGCAGGTTTGTAGTTCCCCTTATTTTTAGTGTCTGCCCCCAGTGTCTAAGGTTGGTTCAGTAGGTTGTGTTGGCTTCCTGGTGTAGTGGACTAGTGCCTGTGTTCTGATGGATGAGGCTGGATCTTGTCTTTCTGGTGGGCAGGTCCATGTCTGGGGTTGTGTTTTGGGGTGTTTGTGGCCTTATTATGATTTTAGGCAGCCTCTCTGCTAATGGGTAGGGTTGTGTTCCTGTCTTGCTAGTTGTTTGGCATAGGGTGTCCAGCACTGTAGCTTGCTGGTCATTGAGTGGAGCTGGGTCTTGAGATGGAGATCTCTGGGAGATTTTTGCCATTTGATATTACATGAAGCTGGGAGGTCTCTTGTGGACCAGGGTCCTGAAGTTGGCTCTCCCACCTCAGAGGCACAGCCCTGACGCCTGGCTGGAGCACCAAGAGCCTGTCCTCCACACGGCTCAGAAAAAAAGGTAGAAAAAACAAAGAAAGAAAGAAAGAAGAAAATAAAATAAAGTAAAATAGTTATTAAAATAAATAATAATTATTAAAAAAATTTTTTTTCAGTAGTAAAAAGAAAGAAAGAAGAGAGCAACCAAAACAAATCCACCAATGATAACAAGCACTAAAAACTATACTAAGAGAAAACAAAAGCAAAAAATAACAAAAAAAACGTACAGACACGACCCTAGGACAAATGGTTAAAGCAAAGCTATACAGACAAAAATCACACATAGAAGCATACACATACACACTCACAAAAAGGGGAAAAAATGTATATATCGTTGCTCCCTCCTCAATTTGGGATGATTCATTTTCTATTCAGGTATTGCACAGATGCAGGGTACATCAAGTTGACTGTGGAGATTTAATCTGCTGCTCCTGAGGCTGCTGGGAGAAATTTCCCTTTCTCTTCTTTGTTCGCACAGCTCCTGGGGTTCAGCTTTGGATTTGGCCCCTCCTCTGTGTGTAGGTCGCCTGAGGGTGTCTGTTCTTCTCTCAAACAGGACGGGGTTAAGGGAGCAGCTGATTTGGGGGCTCTAGCTCACTCAGGCAGGGGGGAGGGAGGGGTACAGTGTGTGGGGCGAGCCTGCGGCAGCAGAGGCCAACATAACATTGCACCAGTGTGAGGCGTGCCGTGTGTTCTCCCGGGGAAGTTGTCCCTGGATCACGGGACCCTGGCAGTGGCAGGCTGCACAGGCTCCTGGGAGGGGAAGTGTGGCTTCTGACCTGTGCTTGCACACAGGCTTCTTGGTGGCTGCAGCAGCAGCCTTAGCATTTCCCGCCTGTCTCTGGTGTCTGTGCTGTTAGCCGTGGCTTGCGCCCATCTCTGGAGCTCCATTAGGTGGTGCTCTGAATCCCCTCTCCTTGCGCCCCCAGAAACAATCGTCTCTTGCCTCTTAGGCAGGTCCAGACTTTTTCCTGGATTCCCTCCCGTCTAGCTGTGGCACAGTAGCCCCCTTCAGGCTGTGTTCACACAGCCAATCCCAGTCCTGTCCCTGGGATCTGACCTCCGAAGCCCGAGCCTCAGCTCCCAGCCCCCACCCGTCCTGACAGGTGAGCAGACAAGCCTCTCGGGCTGGTGAGTGCTGGTCGGTACTGATCCGCTGTGTGGGAATCTCTGCGCTTTGCCCTCCGCACCCCTGTAGCTGCACTTTCCTCCGTGGCTCCAAAGCTTCCCCCCTCTGCCACCTGCAGTCTCCGCCTGCAAAGGGGCTTCCTAGTGTGTGGAAACCTTTCCTCCTTCACAGCTCCCTCCCACTGGTGCAGGTCCCATCCCTATTCTTTTGTCTCTGTGTTTTCTTTTTCTTTTGCCCTACCCAGGTACTTGGGAAGTTTGTTGCTTTTTGGGAGGTCTGAGGTCTTCTGCCAGCATTCAGTAGGTGTTCTGTAGGAGTTGTTCCACATGTAGATGTATTTCTGATGTACTTGTGGGGAGGAAGGTGATGTCCACATCTTACTCTTCTGCCATCTTGAAGCTCCTCTCCCTCTCATTTCTAATTTTATTGATTTGAGTCCTCTCCCTCTTTTTATTTTTTATTTTTTTTTTTTTTTGCGGTACAAGGGCCTCTCACTGTTGCGGCCTCTCCCGTTGCGGAGCACAGGCTCTGGACACGCAGGCTCAGCGGCCATGGCTCACGGGCCCAGCCACTCCACTGCATGTGGGATCTTCCCGGACTGGGGCACGAACCCGTGTCCCTTGCATGGCAGGCAGACTCTCAACCACTGCGCCACCAGGGAAGCCCTCCCTCTTTTTTTTTGATGAGTCTGTCTAATGGTTTATCAATTTTGTTTATCTTCTCAAAGAACCCGCTTTTAGTTTTATTGATCTTTGCTACTGTCTTCTTTGTTTCTATTTCATTTATTTCTGCTCTGATCTTTATGATTTCTTTCCTTCTACTAACTTTGGGTTTTGTTTGTTATTCCTTCTCTAGTTCCTTTAGGTGTAAGGTTAGGTTGTTTATTTGAGATGTTTATTGTTTCTTGAGATAGAATTGTATTGCTATAAACTTCCCTCTTAGAACTGCTTTTACTGCATCCCATAGGTTTTGGATCATCGTGTTTTCATTGTCATTTGTCTCTAGGTATTTTTTGATTTCCTCTTTGATTTCTTCAATGATCTCTTGGTTATTTAGTAATGTATTGTTTAGCCTTCATGTGTTTGTGTTTTTTACATTTTTTTCCCCCTGTAATTGATTTCTAATCTCACAGTGTTGTGGTCAGAAAAGATGCTTGATATCATTTCAGTTTTCTTAAATTTCCTGAGGCTTGATTTGTGACACAAGATGTGATCTATCCTGGAGAATGTTCTGTGTGCACTTGAGAAGAAAGTGTAATATGCTGTTTTGGGATGCAGTGTCCATATATATCATTTAATCTATTTGGTGTATAGTGTCATTTAAAGCTTGTGTTTCCTTATTAATTTTATGTTTGTATGATCTGTCCATTGGTGTAACTGAGGTGTTCAAGTTCCCCACTATTCTTGTGTTACTGTCGATTTCCTCTTTTATAGCTGTTAGCAGTTGCCTTATGTATTGAAGTGCTCCTATGTTCGGTGCATGTATATTTGTAATTGTTATATCTTCTTTTTGGATGGATTCCTTGATCATTATGTAGTGTCCTTCCTTGTCTCTTGTATCATTCTTTATTTTAAAGTCTATTTTATCTGACATGAGTATTGCTACTCCAGCTTTCTTTTCATTTCCATTTGCATGGAATATCTTTTTCCATCCCCTTACTTTCAGTCTGTATGTGTCCCTAGGTCGGAAGTGGGTCTCTTGTAGACAGCATATAGATGGGTCTTCTTTTTGTATCCATTCAGTGAGCCTGTGTCTTTTGGTTGGAGCATTTATCCATTCACGTTTAAGGTAATTATCAGTATGTATGTGCATATTACCATTTTCTTAGTCGTTTTGGGTTTGTTTTTGTAGGTCCTTTTCTTCTATTGTGTTTCCCACTTAGAGAAGTTCCTTTAGCATTTGTTGTAGAGCTGGTTTGGTGGAGCTGAACTGTCTTAGCTTTTGCTTGTCTGTAAAGCTTTTGATTTCTCCATCAAATCTGAATGAGATCCTTGCTGGGTAGAGTAATCTTGGCTGTAGGTTCTTCCCTTTCATCACTTTAAATATGTCCTGCCACTCCCTTCTGGCTTGTAGAGTTTCTGCTGAGAAATCAGCTGTTGACCTTATGGGAGTTCCCTTGTATGTTATTTGTCGTTTTTCTCTTGCTGCTTTCAATAATTTTTCTTTGTCTTTAATTTTTGCCAATTTGTTTACTGTGTGTCTTGGCATGTTTCTCCTTGGGTTTGTCCTGTATGGGACTTGCTGCGCTTCCTGGACTTGGGTGGCTATTTCCTTTCCTATATTAGGGAAGTTTTCAACTATAATCTCTTCAGATATTTTCTTGGGTCCTTTCTCTCTCTCTTCTCCTTCTGGGACCCCTATAATGCGAATGTTGTTGTGTTTAATTTTGTTGCAGAGGTCTCTTAGGCTGTCTTCATTTCTTTTCATTCTTTTCTCTTTATTCTGTTCTGTGGCAGTGAATTCCACCATTCTATCTTCCAGATCACTTATCCGTTCCTCTGCCTCAGTTATTCTGCTATTGATTCCTTCTAGTGTATTTTCATGTCACTTATTGTATTGTTCATTTGTTTGTTTGTTCTTTAATTCTTCTAGGTCTTTGTTAAACATTTCTTGCATCTTCTCAGTCTTTGCCTCCAGTCTTTTTCCAGGGTCCTGGATAATCTTCATTATCATTATTCTGAATTCTTTTTCTGGAAGGTTGCCTATCTCCACTTCATTTAGTTGTTTTTCTGGGGTTTTATCTTGTTCCTTCCTCTGATACATAGCCCTCTGCCTTTTCACCTTGTCTTTCTGTGTATGTGGTTTTTGTTCCCCAGGCTGCAGGATTGTAGTTCTTCTTGCTTCTGCTGTCTGCCCTCTGGTGGATGAGGCTATCTAAGAGGCTTGTGTAAGTTTCCTGATGGGAGGGACTGGTGGTAGGTAGAGCTGACTGTTGCTCTGGTGGGCAGAGCTCAGTAAAACTTTAATCCGTTTGACTGCTGATGGGTGGGGCTGGGTACCCTCCCTGTTGGTTGTTGGCCTGAGGTGACCCAACACTGGAGCCTACCTGGGCTCTCTGGTGGGGCTGATGGCAGACTCTGGGAAGTCTCGCGCCAAGGAGTACTTCCCAGAACTTCTGCTGCCAGTGTCCTTATCCTCACGGTGAGACACAGCCACCCCCCGCCTCTGCAGGAGACCCTCCAACACTAGCAGGTAGGTCTGGTTCAGTCTCCTGTGGGGTCACTGCTCCTTCCCCTGGGTCCCAGTGCGCACACTACTTTGTGTGTGCCCTCCAAGCGTGGAGTCTCTGTTTCCCCCAGTCCTGTCCAAATCTTGCAATCAAATCCTGCTAGCCTTCAAAGTCTGATTCTCTAGGAATTCCTCCTCCCATTGCTGGACCCCCTGGTTGGGAAGCCTGACGTGGGGCTCAGAACCTTCACTCCAGTGGGTGGACTTCTGTGGTATAAGTGTTCTCCAGTTTGTGAGTCACCCACCCAGCAGTTATGGGATTTGATTTCATTGTGATTGTGCCCCTCCTACCACCTCATTGTGGCTTCTCCTTTCTTTGGATGTGGGGTATCTTTTTTGGTGAGATCCAGTGTCTTCCTGTCAGTGACTCTCCTCTGCTTCTTTGTTTTGCTTATATTTCTTTGACTCCATTTATTTAGGAGAAACAGTTATCTACTGTGGTCTTGAAGGGCTGTTTTTACGTGGAAGCCTCCCTTTGTAGTCTATGCGAGTCTCTCATTTTTGGTGCCAGGGCTGTTGTTAGTATGGATGCCTGCCATGTCTTTCCTCCATGTATGCTGGTTGTTATCCCCCTGATAGGGGGTCTTATTGTTTCTGTGGTGACCAGAGCCTGCGCTGGAAGTTGAGTGGGGCCTCCTCTTTGCTCTGTGCTTGTCACAGCCTTGTTGGGACAGGGTCTGCTTCCCAGTTGTTGGGGTGGAAGCCCCCATGTCTGTTTCTGAGCTGTGGTGTGAGGTAGGCAGTACTGGAGCACTCCCACTGGGAGTCACTGAGTATTCCTCCTGAGGAGCTGTCCACCGGCAAGTGCGATCTGTGGTGTCATCTGTCACCCATTGTGCGTGCTCAGAACGTACACCATTGCTGGCACTGCCCTCAGGTCCTCCTCAGCCACGGGAATGCAGGCAGTCAGGCTGGATGTCCCTCAGGTGCTGTGCTCACAAGGCCACCAGCGCCGATCCATTGGCACAGAATTCGTAGAGGCGGAGCCCTGCCCACTTCGAGCCCTGTGCGGGTGAGGCTGCTCCGGCGGGGCCCCACTCCTCCCTTCAAGGGCTTGTTAACAGTGGGGCTGCTTTGGTGGACCCAGGCTTCATCCTGCACACAGCTCCAGTTGCAGCCCAGGCCACACTCCAGCCCCTCCAGCTTCTCCACAGAGCCACCCCCAGTCCTCTCCCCAGCTCTGTCCACTGAAGCCCAAGTTTCAGCACCCAGCCTCCACTCATACCAGGAGACACATGTCTTGGGCTGGGGAGTGCAGCAAGGTGGCCAGGACCAGGTGTGCTGGTGTCTCTCTCTCCTGCCAGCTGTAAGCTGGTTGCCGCACTCTCCTCTGAGCCTCTGAAGCTCCCTTTCTGTCCCAGCTGATCTCCCAGCCAGTGAAGGGAGTTCCCAGGGTGAGGGAGCCTTTCCTCTTTCACAGCTCCCTCCCAGGGGTTCAGGTCCCATCCTGCTTTCTTTTTCTTTTCTTTTGTCCTACCTGGTTACACGGTGATCTTTCTTGCAGTGTTGGCTGTATGAGGTCTTCTGCCAGCATTCAGTAGGTGTTCTGTGAGAGTTGTTCCACTTATAGATGTATTTTTGATGTATTTGTGGGCGTCATTGAGCTCCATGTCCTTCTATTCCGCCATCTTGATCTCCCACCTATAAATTTATTTATTATAAAACTGACGCAGAGTCCATTGATCTAGACCCATCCACGAAAAGGACTTTTATGTCCAATCTCTCATGACAGAGAATTTTTTTTCTTTCCCTAATGTTTCTGAAAAGTAAAGCCAATAGAGAGATGAAAAAAAAACCTATAGTTTTACTTTTAGAATCATCAAATATCTTTTTTTTTGCTCTTCTGAGACCTTCCAAAACACTAAAAGCTTCCAGTATCTCTGCCTGGATCTTTGTCTGAATTATTTACCACTGGTGTTTCTTTTCTGATTGATATGTGGGGGGGATTAGGTGTTTTTATATTTACCCTGAACACCGGTGGGTACTGGCAGCCAGAGCTGTTCCCTACAACATGGAAATTTGGAGCACTGGCTCAGGGTTGTGTGTTTTGAGGGAATCCCTAACTGCTGCTGAGAAATCAGTTACTGGAACTCCCCAGCCTCCCACAAGGACCAGCAGGTAGTGCTGGAATGCTGCTGCTAGTGACTCAGCATGGAAATCAGCCACTAAGGCCACAGACTACAGCCTCTCCACACCTCCTCTTTCCACTCCTCCCCACTTCCAGCCTTTCCACGTCTGCAGTCCCTGCTCCCTTCATCCCTTCCAACCCCAATGAGAATCACTGCCATTTTGAGCTGGTTGAGGGGAAGTCATCTAGTGCCGTCCCCCATTTTAAAGAAGAATCTGAGGTGCAGAGACAGGGGGCTGGTCCCTCCGCCTTGAAGCCTGGCCCCTAGAGCTCCATCCTCCATGCACCTTTCTGACCTGGCATCTGTAGGTGGGGAGGTGGGAAAGATCACTCCCGGCAGAACTCCTGTAAGGAAGAGTCCCGGATGTTTTTAAAAGAAATGTGATAAAGCTGCTAGTGTAGGAGGGTACGACCCTCCAGGGACATGGTCAGGCTATGAAAGACCAGGACAAATTGCAAAGCACGAGGCTAGGAGAGAAAAAGGGGAAAGTTGGAGAGGAAAGAGAGAGAGAGAGCTCTCTCCTTTCAAAGAAGAGAATGGAGCCAGCAAAATGGGGTGGTGGGTGGTGACTGTGGGCTGTGAGCCCTACCCATGATCTGAAATCTTCAGTAAAATAAACACATACACTCATAAAATGTTTGGCATGAATGGGTTTACAGTGGAAACCGACACAGGAAACCTACCAAAGGGCTAAGTGTGGCATTTGGCCCATGCTGTTCAGCGAAGAAACAGAATGTGTACAAACAGGAGCCCAGGGGCCAGAAGAAGCCATTGGAATATCTCTTTATAAATATCTAAGAGAGTTTTGGACTTGTTGGAGGTTTGAGCCAATTGTACCGACCTCTCTGAAATGCAAGGGCTGACACCTGGGCATAAAGATGTATGACGATATCTTTGGGAAAGCAGAGGGAGCCTTCCGCAGTGCACAGTCGTCCCTTTGTATCCACAGGGTATTGGTTCCAGAACCCCAACAGATACCAAAGTCCGAGGATGCTCAAGTCCCGTATATAAGATGGTATAGTATTTGCATATGACCAATACACATCCTCCCGTATACTTTAAATCATCTCTAGATTACTCATAATACCTAACACAAGGTAAGTTCTATGTAAATATTGTAAATACAGTGGAAATGCTACGTAAATGGTTGCTGCTGTGCCGCAAATTCAGGCTTTTTGGAACTTTCTGGAATTTTTTTCCCCAAATATTTTCAGTTCACAGTTCGTTGAATTTCAGAATGCAGAACCTACAGATAGTAGAACCGACTGTACCTTGACCTACCTGAGGTTGGTCTTGAGGGTCTGGGTCATGAGGGTCAGGACTTAACCTGGGCCTGAAGTGAGCATGAAAGAGGGAAGAGGCGAGAGCCCGCAGCAAGAAAAATATTTAGTGTGAGAGCAGGATCCATTTAGAGCTGAACTCAGGACCAGAATGGTGTGAGCAGGTGGGAGGAGAGAAGAGGAAGTGAACACACTCTTAATAATACTTCTTGATGTACCTGTGTGTGCAGTAGCCACAGACCTGGCTTCAGGCGTCATGTGTCACCTGCACAAAGGCTGGGACCCCTCAGGTTCAAACGGTGTCACATTCAAAGAAACAGTCCAGCAGATGAAACAAATGGAGGAGCTATTCTCATGTTGCTTGCATTTCTCAAAATACCGTTTATGGAGATCCAATGTATCACCCATAGCAATACTTACTAAAGTTTCCTTTCATGTATTCCCCATTGTGTGTACTCCTGGCAACTGCCTCTTTGAACAAACTCTCCCTATTGACAATTGTCTACGTCTTTTTCCCTCTCCTCTCTTTTCTGTATCATGTAGAACAATTTAGCGTCCTCAACTTCTATTTTCATTTTCTCTTCATTATCCTGATTCCCTCCAGCAAAGGAGTCAAGGAACTGACCCACGAAGCAAAAATCCTTCCTTTTCCTGTCTACCTGTGTAGTGTTAACTCTCAGTTCTCCTAACTGCATTGCAGCAAGAGTGGGAGCAGTTGGCAAAACCAGAAATCTCCCCCAAGGGCCAGGGAAAAGGAGAAGGCAAGGGGCAAAACCAAACTCTTCAGTGACAAGGGTAAACAAGCCTGAAATATGTGTATTAATACATCTTACACGGTCACTGATGGAGTATGCAATTTCTAGGGGATTTAACCAAATTCAAACTTTTCCTGTGCATTCAAATCTTGACATCAGTTTCCCCATTTAGGAGGATTGAGGGGGTGGTGTTATAGGTGGTGCTGATGACCTCGTCCTTCATCACCATTGCTGGGAAGGCAAGATATCTGAAGGAAGATTCTTTCATTTCTTTAATTGGAAAGCAGCAATGTTTCAGTCAGTAATATTCAATAATACTTCTTAAGCACATTGAAAAAACCCATTTCAGACCCTGAATTTAGTACTGGTAGATAGATGCTTGCTAAGACAATTTAATATGGAATTTTCAAAAGCAAAGTCTAGTCCATGGCTTATAAATTTTCCTAGCAAGCTCACAGGTGTGTCATGTCATTACTGAGTGAAATCTCTAAGGGTTTCTTGTGTCCGGACTTCTCAGTGTCTTGACAGGAGAAGTGATGTTCTGATCCACCTGCTTTTGCCTTCCCCAGTGGTGTGAGGACAATGAACAGTGCAGATGCCTTCACCTACCTGAGCTCCTAGTGGCCCCACTACACAGGCTGACTCGATACCCCTTGTTGCTGAAGAGCATCTGGAAAAGGAGTACAGACTCTACGGAGAAAATCATGATCTACTCCATCAAGGAAAAGGTGGAAAAGTCAATCTGTAAGTCCCTGAGATGAGTGACCCAGAGCTCCAGTGTCAGCTTTAATCAAAGAGTTGGGGGACCCTCTGGCTCCTGGGAACCATTTGGGCTTCCATCCTAGGAGGTAATTCCATTGCCTTGAGGTCATGGCTTTCCGAAATGTGGATTCCAGTTCGAGTTTGCATTGTAAATCAAACACGCTCAAAACAATGGGCTCCAGTCACATCCTGGCGAACCCTATGAGAACTCTTAACTCCAAGTTCACGCAGGACGTGGCCCCGTCTCCAAGGCTTTCAGATGTGAGTTCAGGCAGGAAAAGTTCTACTTCCCAGATGATGAAGCCACTTTGTTTTTAACATCCATACTGAACCCACACACAAAGCAAATGGGAGTAAACAGCATGGGAAGCCTTTCCGGAGAATAAATTACCATCCGTCATTTTTTTTAGGTCACTGAAGTCTAGGGCCAATCTAAACATAATGCCAACTGCAATCTTTAGACCCGAAATTTGGGAATAGGAAAAGAGAAAGCCCTGTGATGACTTAAGTTTATTTGGGTAGCTCTGTATAATCAAATTCAAATAAAGAAGTTCGTGGTATATGTCCATAAACCAAGATTTCCTGGGGAGCATCAAAAGGGAACAATTCAAAATGATGATTATCAGCTGTACAGAAATGACATATTTCTTTTTCTTTTGCATGTTTAAAAATAAAATGACCATTCACTTAGGAGTTTCTTTCCTTTTTAAAAATTTTTTGTTGCAATTCTAAAATAACCCAAGGAACTAGAATTCAGCTTATCAAGTGATTAAGACAAAAAATTTAGTTAAAGACAGACTTTTTTAAACTTTTAAAGTAATTTTGCAGATTATTACTCATTTTGGTAAGTTTGTGAGGGAGATAACATCTCTTCTAGGAATTTCTCAATAAAATGAATTCTCATTGTTGGGGAAAGAGATCCCTGTGGCCTTCCTTTAAAGCTTAGAGATGGAGAATTCTCAAGGATTCCCTAACCATGTGATTCTGTGGGTCTACGACTTGCCCTCCATGTTTTCAAAAATCATTTCAAAACCTCAATAGCAATATGTTATTAAAAAACATTGGAAAATTAATATAGACCTTCAAAGAGAAAATGAGTTCTTACCAAAAGAAATAATCAACCTTACCATAAAGTGAATATATGTTTTATGATTAAGACAAAAGGATATGTTTGTCCTTGTTAGTCTGATTTTTTTTTCCTTCCTGTAATCACAAGCTGTGTGATGTAGGGAATATGAGAAAGCTACTAAGGGAACTGTTAGTATTATTGAAATAAAAATGCACAATACATTTCCAACTTACTGAGTTAAATTAGTTCAGCTTCATTTTTCTCTGCAAGAGGCTGATTTCACATTAGTGAGTTTTTCTAAGGCATTTAAACAGCAAGAAATATGTTAAATGAACCTAAGATATGGTTTGGCTCCAGGGGCGGTCAATATCTCTAAATGATTCCTGCGGATCTTGGTTAAATTTTATGCTGTAATGCCTCATGCATTTAAACAGATACTGGATGTGTCTTGTCTTTCAGGGGATCTTGAAGGAAAAGTGAAGTGGCTTGACAGTTTTCAAAAATGCAGACATCTACAGGAGATTATAGTGTGGCCTCCACTTTGGGATAGAGAGAAGAGGTTTTTCATTCCAGAGGTACAGAAAGGATCAATTAGAACCTATGTCCCTTTCTAAACGTTTGGCATTCAAGTGGAAGTATACTAGTCTTACAAAGTCCCCAGCTGCCCACTAGAATTAAAAATCTAGCAAGAAGTAAAGCCTTCATCCACATGACATTGTGTGTGGGGAGGCTGACCTCCTCATGCCATTCCTGAACTGGTCCTTCTTAGCATTTTTCCCATTCTTTCCCATTCTTTCCCATTCCCATGTGCATTTACTGGCATTTCCAAATGTCAGGAACTTTCTAGGCAGAGTACATTGCCCCAGCTTCTAGAATATGCTGTCCTCCAATCACTAACAACATCTCTTTGATTTCCTCCCTTGTTTTGCCAGTGCCTGAAACACGTTTTTAAAGAACACATGGCAGAAAACATCCTGTCAGCAACCAACAGACACCTTCTCTATGAAGGAAAATTAACTCTTGCAGGTAAATAACTGCTTCCTTTACAAACCCAACATCTTTGCTACCTTGTGACTTGTCCAACTGTTGCTTATTGAAGGGTGGCAAGAATTGTATTTCCGTATGGCCAAGGCAATGGAAGATGTGAATCAGAGAGCTCCTATGGAGTCACACAGACTCCAGCTTGATCAAACCACGACGTAACTAGCCACACGCCCTCCATTTTCTCTCTGTAAAATAGGATAACGATACCTGTCTTATAAGCTGGATGTTAAAGTGAAGTAACATATGTGAAGAGCTTAGCTCAAGGTCTGGAATATAGTAACCACTCAATGTCAGCTGTTACCACCCTCATTTTACTCCTCCAGTGAGCTGGGCAATCATACTCTCAGTGTTGACTGAGAACCTATTATGTAACACACGTTGCATTGTGTAGGTACCACTGGAGGATAGAAAAGTCACTATTCTGGATAATCCTTTCCCTCTAGTTGGGAAGCGCTGCCATAATGAGCAGACCTGCAGTCTAAGTCCAGAAGAGAGTCTGATGCTGGAGTACCCAGGAAAGGCTTCATGTGGTCCATGGGACTGGAGGCGGGCTTCGGGGGGATAGAAGGGTGTAGTTCAGTGAAAGGACAGGAGGGAGGACATCCCGGATGAAAAGCACAGCAAGAGAAAAGGCTTGGAGGCAGAAGCCACTTGAGAGAATAGGCTTACGGCAGGGTGGTTAGGAGGGAGATCCCCGAGGCTGCCTGCCAGCTTCCCTTCCCAGCTCAGCCTTTGCTGCCTGTGTAACCTGGGGCCACTTAACAGCAATCCCCCCATGCTGCAGTGTCCCCTCTTTGGTGTGAGGATTAAATGAGCTAATGGATGTATAAGCACTTGAACCATTGGCAGAGAGAGAGTCAGGGCTCAGTAAATATTATCAGAAAGGGCTACCCGACTGAAATGAGATTTGCATTCATTCATTGATTCATTTCTTCACAAAATCTTGATTGAGCACCTGCAGTGTGTGAAGCCCTGTGGGATGTGAGGTTGCCTGAGATCTTTTGGGGGGTGCCAGGCAGTAATTCCTTATTCAGTACACACCTGTTGAGAACCTGCTCTCTTTTAGGGATAGCGCCAGATGTCAGCTTGGGACATAACCCCCGCAGGCAACTGCCAACTCGAAAGATAGACATGCCCAGCTTTTTACATCCAAGGGCTTTTTCATGCGTGTTTTCCTTCCAGTGACTTATGCAGAGAAGTTACATTTCATCCCATGTCACAGGGGAGACTCGGGGAGGTTGTCTGTCATGTTCAGGGTCCCTTGGCAAGCTAATGGCAGCATCCAGACCCAGGCCAGGCTGCCTCACCCTAGCAGGCTTCCAGAACCATAGCCACTGCCCTGAAAGCCAGAGGGGCCCAGCCAGGACACTGCAGGCAACAGGAAGCCACTGAGCACTCGGGGACATGAGAGGCTTAAAAGGGTGCTGGAGAAAGAGCTATGGGAAGCAATGCCCAAAATGGCTAGAAGAGGAGACCAAAGCAGAGAGGCCAGCCTGAGAGCGTCACAGTGACGCAGGATGGGGTGGGAAGAGCCTGGGCCTGTGTTTCTCAACCATTCTCCACCTGTAGACCACTCCCCTCCCACTTTCGTTTGGAAAGATAACAATCTTACCCTTTCTTTTACAATTTCAAAACTAATTATATCATTGTGACAAAGTCAGATCCAACCAAAACCAAAAGTCATGAAGCAAGACACAGTTCTGTGTACAGTCCTGTGCCTGTCCCTGCAAAACTGGCCTCCACCTGGAATCATCAGAGATTTTATTTCCCCTCTTCCCTCTATCTACCAAATTCCCAACTGTGAGACCCACCAGCCTATCCTAAAATGCTAGAAATGGGCGTGGATCAAAAAGGATAAATGTGAGAGCTATTTCAAAGGCAAAAATAGGAGAGCTTTATGATTGATAAAATGAAGAGGAAATGAGTCGAAGGCCTTCAAGTGTGCTTATCTATCTACCTGAAAGGTTGGTAGATGACCCTGAGGGTGGCGGAGGGAGTGGGTCAGGGAGTCCGTTTTAGCGTTCAGGTGTGGACGTGATGGGAGGCCATGTAGAGGCTGGATGAACATGACCATGAAAAATCTCTTGGTGAAAAGCCGTGTCAGATGTGTATTCACATACCAAGTGGGATGGGGGTGCTTGTCATGGAAGCATGGGTGGGAGACTGGCCTAAGAAGGAGTCGTTATGGTTCAACCCAACTTTTCAGGAAAAGTTTCTTGTAGAGTCAGATGTGGTAGAATGGGGATGACCTACGTAACCATTACTAACACCAGGCTCCTGTCTGACAGCACATGCTGTTAGTCAGATTTCATCAGAGAGGGGTGTGTCGTATAGTAGTGTCAAATCAAGTTTAAAGTCACTGGGACTTTGGCTCGGAGTTGGCATAGAGATATGGTGTCGGTGGGGGTAACAGTGTTAAAAGAAACAGGACATCATTTTGAATGGAAAAAGCATTGGACCAAGAATTAGGGGGTCTAGCCCCAACTGTGGGCTTTGGGGAAATTGTTTAAATTCTCTTAATCTCTTCTGTAAATGTTGATGATGATGATGGTGATAGTGATAACCATGACGATGGTATCTACCGCTTAATATGTTTCAAATTTCTTCTAGCCTTAAAAACTGTAGTGTTGAAATTAAGTGCATTTTCTCATTCCCAGAAGGTCCAAGTTTTTGTAACTTCTGGAGCATAACCAGCTTCCCACTGGAATTCATGCCAGCACGCCCTTCACAAATGCATTACTCCCCACAGACTGGTATTTCTAAATAGAAAAAGAGGTAACGTTCAGACAAATAGGATGGCACAGCAGCTGTAGCACCTAGAGAACACACGTTGTTCAAGCTGCTGCAGAACTAGAATAAGTCAGTGACGCTGCTCTGTTCTCTAGCAGTGTGATGAAAACCCCACAGGCCAGACTCTTTGAGAAAAAATAAAGACCTAATCGAGTTAGAACTGCACACGTTTGTAAGTCTCAGATCTGGTTGTGTGGCACATAGCTTGAAACTCCTGGGATAATAAATGTGAATACTCTGACTTTATGCCTACAGTCTTCCTCCTTAGTCGTCCTTTTTCATAATCCCATATTTACTTTAGCACTATCAGTTCTTGAATTTATCTTAAATCTTGTTTCTGTTTATTATGTATCTGCTCTCACTATAATTAAAGCTCTTTGAAGGAGAGATTTTGTCTTAATCATCGATGCATAGGAGGTGCTCAGTATTTGTTGACTGCTTGGTGGAAAACGAGGGCCTTAATAAACGGTAGCTAAAATAATCATCATTTCCTAGAATGAAGTCTAGGACATAGAAGATGCTCATACCTGTTTGTTAAAATACTTGAAGTTAGAAGGAGAAAACAAAGCTATTTCATTTTGACAATGATCATTCACCTAATCAGATAGGAGTGGCAGAGGGTGAGGAAAGCAGTATTTAACAGGTCTTAAAGGTCTAGCCCCATTCCTCACCCTATGTGTTAGTTAGGATATTAAGCCAGCTCTTGGAGACAGACCGGTTTATTTATCTCGCATGTAAAATTCTGAGCTATATGACAGCTTTACTCCATGAAGCCACAAGGGATCTGGGTTTCTTATGTCCTTTTGCTCTGCCATCCTAGAGACTGCTTTCTTCTGTGGCCCCAAGATGAGTCACCAGTGTGCCTACGTTCTAGCTCATATTCCATTGGTCAGAATTTAGTCACTTGGTCATATTTAGCTACAAGGAAAGCTGGGAGATGTAGTATTTATTCACAGTGAGCGTCTACCCACTAAAACTTGGAAATGTTATTACTACAAAAGAAGGGAAGAATGGTTTTTAAGGGACAACCAGCAGTCTTTGCTGCAGCCCAGTTTGCAAAAAGGAGTTTCTAGTAGTGATGGAAAACCTTAAAAAAAAACTATTCAAGGACAATTCAAGATTGAATAAAATATCTAATTTCTCTTCTATGTAAATACAGAAAGTATCTTTCCTCTAAACTTAGACTAAAAATGAATCCCAGATATTTTATTTATTAATTTAACCTTAGACGTCTTGTTTCCACAGGTAAATGTATATGAGAAAGAACTTCTAGAAAAATATAAATAAACTAGAATAATAAAAAATATTTACTGATTTTTCTTGTACTTTAAGTGCCTGTCACATCCCCCTCAAGGACTGCCTGTTCCTCTAAAATCATTTAAATTTAACCATTTCTTTTTTTTTCTGGTATGCTAATATAAATTACTATTTTGGGAACTTTTAGAAAGGGTAACCTTTGTCAGATTAATTTTAAATTAAAAATTAAATTTTTAATTTAAAAAATTTTAATTTTATTTTTTTAATTTTAAAATTTTATTTATTATTTTATACAGCAGGTTCTTATTAGTTATCAATTTTATACATATTAGTGTATATATGTCAATTCCAATCTCCCAATTCATCCAACCACTACCACCAGCGCCCTGCCACTTTCCCCCCTTGGTGACCGTACGTTTGTTCTCTACATCTGTGTCTCAGTTTCTGTCCTGCAAACTGGTTCATCTGTACCGTTTTCCTAGGTTCCACATATATGCGTTAATATACGATATTTGTTTTTCTCTTTCTGACTTCACTAACCATTTCTTTTTCTAATTTCTAAGGGGTAGAGTTAAATTGAGAGGGGGATATCTCATTCTAATATTTTATTTCTCTTCTACGAGTATCCCCTTCTTAGGGAAAAGTAGAAAAGCCTGTTTGCCTTCAGTTATTATCAAAAGTGATATCAGAAATATATTTTTAAATATAAAGCTTCATGAAGATTATTTAACGCTTGTATAGACACATTGTAAAACTTAAGAAACAAATTGTTTTAGTGACTGTCTTAATCAGCTAGGGCTGCCATAACAAAATATCACAGACTGGGTGGCTTAAACAACAGACATTTATTTCTCACAGTTCTGGAGGCTGGAAGTTCAAGTCGAGTTGCCAGCTGATTCAGTTTCTGGTGAAAGCTTTCTTTCCAGCTTTCTCAGTGTCCACACGTGGCAGAGAGAGAGAGAGGGAGAGAGCATGCTCTGGGGATGACATTCACCCTGTCAGATCAGGGGTCCTCCCTTAAGCTTTCATTTAATCTTAATTATTTCCTTATTCCAAATACACAGTGGGGAGGGGGTAGGGCTTCCACATAGAATTTGGGGGAGATGCAATTCAGTCCACAGCTATGACAAAGTGCCTTTTTTTCTGGTAATGTATACCTTTGCCAATGACCACACAGATGAGTCAAGAGGCCAAAATGCTGGAGTTCTGTTAGTCAATAGATGTGTCCTAGGCTTAGCTGAAACCACGACAGATATCATCCAGGTAACCTTAGATCCACATGAAATGCCTCACAAATACAATGTCTTTAAAGTTGGAAGGGTGGGCTCACATCAAGTCCCTGCCTTGGGGAGAAATCAGTTCAACCATAATGCAGTTTTCTGACCCACGTGATTGTAGCCCCCTGAGCTGCAAGCCTCGTGTGCCCTGATCCCCGGCCTGTGTTGTTTTCTAAGGGATTCTTTGATTTAAAAAGAAAGAGAAAAAAAAACTCTGCTTACTCTTTCCAGCCCCAATTTCATCTTCTTTCTTTCCTCAGAAAGCACAAGATTCCTAGATGTTTATCTGTTTCTCTTTGATGATTTCCTCTTAGTTACGAAAACTAAGCGCAACAAAAAGGTAAAATGCTGTTGTCTCTAAATAATTCTGCTAAATGAGTTTAGAAATATTTCTGAATAAGTTGAGTTAAAAAGAGAAAAGTTTCTTATACATCAGATCGGACTTTACCCTCTAAAAAATGGAGGCATTTTAAAATACTGGCTTTTTCCATCGTAGAGTGCTGGACTGAAAACAGTAACAAAAGCAAGTCCCATTTCTTAAGGATGTCAAAGGGTGTGTATAGTTTTAGAATGACTTAGTCTGTATACTTTCGAGGAGAGTCCCAGAAGCCACAGGACTTTATGCCTGACCTGCCTCAGCAAATAAAATTAAGATACTTTTGTCCATATCCGCCTTTTCCTCATCCAAATTGACAATCACAACAAAAGCTGCCAGAGCAGGGGGCCTCTCTAAACCGTCTGCTGCCAAGTGCTGAGGTGATATCCACCACCCCTTCTCATGTTCTTCCTGAGAAATAATGCTTTGGGGGCTGCAGGTGGGAAGGAGCCCTGGTCTCTCAGTGTCTGCCTATAATTAAGAACTGCAGAAGCCAAACAAACGTACAGTTGGCATCACAGGAAAAAAACGAGTCACCAGGGGCTAGAGCCACAAAATCCCTTCTAAGAATAGGGATTTCTCCCTTAAGTATTAATGGTTACCATTACTGTTGTTACTCCCCGTTAAGCCATGGGTCTCATGGTCCACCAAAGGCTTTCTATCTAATGTCCCATTTCACAGTTTCCCTGACTGGTGTGTGTGAGTGCTTTCAGGAAGAGGCCTCCTCTACAGCCCTCAGACACCTGCCCTTAGAGATGGGAAGAGGATCTGCAGTATGTTTTTGGCTGTCGGAGATAACTAATGTTGTTCTAACCCACTCACTTCTTTACTAAACGACTAGCCTTACACAGATGTAAGATTATGAGACTAGATCTCTCAGATCTTTTAATAACCTAAGCTTTTAGATGGCATGTTGATTAGTTGAGCTAAATAATTTAAGTGTCTTTAAGCAATAAAATAGACACCCATTAATCCGTGCATAGTTGATCAGTGGTTGAGGGGGGAATGGGTGTTGGAGAATACTAAGTCACAGTTTTGAAAGTTGGATGGCCTCTTATTTTCAGCTACCCAGCTAGCATGTCTGACAGGCAAGCTCTGAAAAATCTCTGTCCCCTTCTAAAACCTGACGTTAAGCACAGCTTACCTTCTCTTTACATGATGGCACAACTCAGAGCCCATGAACTAGTGGCAGCCCATTATTGGCCATATTATAAGATAATGTTCTGGTTTCATGCTTCACAACTTGATTCCAAAATAAGTAATGTTATCTGTTTAAAATTCCTCTTTAAATTCTTCCGTCTGCTAAATCTGAGAGAACCACCCGGAGAAGACACCAGGTTTCATTTTTTTTTTGGAAGAAGAAATAAGGAATGTTATCTGTTTTAAATTTCTCTTCACTATTTAATGCAGAAATTACTTCACGTACATCCCAATCTCTGACACCCTTTTTTAAAAAATTCAGTATTTTATATATTCAAAACAATTTCAGTTATTTACAAATCATAGAGCATGGAATTTATTTATTTAGATTTTAGTATAAGATCCCATGGACAGAGTTGGCCAACATGAGGCTTCTCTTTCTTGTTCATTTAACTCAGTACCATAGAGGGATACTACTGTAAATGAAGATCTTCCCATTGATGTGATAATGATTTAAATGTTTCCCAGCTATGAAATTACCCTGTTATTTATTCAGGTAATTAAACTTGGGGATCAGAAACACTGTGCTTTAAATCACTGTGTACTTTGGGAAATGCTTTTCGAGACCCAGAAAGAATAGTAAGCTGTATTTCAAGCAATTGTTTCTAAAAATCAGTTTGCTTAAGGATGTACCTGAAGTATGTGCATCAATATTTACTTCCTACTTATTGCATTATTTTTCTCC
Source organism: Globicephala melas (assembly GCF_963455315.2). Lineage (NCBI taxonomy): Eukaryota > Metazoa > Chordata > Mammalia > Artiodactyla > Delphinidae > Globicephala > Globicephala melas. The sequence goes on along the minus strand of NC_083323.1, from coordinate 27,424,624 downwards.
TTAATTTTAGAAACTTGGAGGCTCAGACCCGGGTTTAATGTGCCCTTCACTTATTCCTGAGCTACAAACAGCAATCAAAGAAGGTGGTTCATGTATGGTACTCGATCAGCCCATTCCACTAGACAGATTGGTTGTCAGAGGTCTCGATCCACTCCACATGTCAGGTATGTGTCTATTTTCATCATTCAGCTCATCTGTTTGCTTTCCCAGAGTTTTATGTTGGCCTTTTTTGGTAACAGGACATGAATCTAATTTAAATCTTCATGAAAGATAATACTGGGTTCCTGTGTAGCTAAATATCACTCACTCTACAGGCTACTTACGGAAAGAGTATTGGACTTGCTTCCAATGTTTGGATGACCCAGCTCTGCCACTTGCTAGCTGTGTGACCCTGTGTGAAGGTACTTAAATTTTCTAAGCCACAGATTCATCTTGGTAAAATCAGGATAGTATCTACCCCAGTGAGCTGTCATGAGAATTAAATGAAATAATGCAGGTAAAGCACTCAATAAATGATAGCTATTATTAGGATTGTTATTCTGTTAACCATTTTTAGTACTATTGCTGTTGTTAAAGCACTGGTAAACCATGACATGCTATGCAAGCCTAAGATATTTTATTGCAATTGCTCTATAGAAAAATGCCAGAAATAAATATATAAATATGTACATGTACATACGTATATACATCATGTGTATAGATCAGAAATGCATATTTTTATTTTTCAAGCATTTCCTGAGCGTCTCCTGTGAACCAGGCACTCTGTAAGTGCCCTGGAGTTACAAAGATGGAGCTCTCAGAGCAATGAAAGATCAATAAATCCTGTCAGGAAAGCCCTGGGCCTCGGAGGGACTTGAAGGACATTCTGGCCTACTCACAACTGGGTGGGTGGCAGCAGTGTTCAGAAGGAAGCATCCATCATTCTGTCTTGGGTACAGGCTCCTAGAAGACCAGCAAAGCCAGGCAGGAGTGGAGGGCCTTCCTGTCCCAAGGGAGGAGCAGGAAAAGAGGGAGCACCATCCATGTCCTGCAGTTCCCACTCCAGCAGCCAAGCCCAGAGCACCAGTCATTAGCACGGGACCTACTTGTACTCAGCAGAGCCACATTACACAGTGAATACACCAATGAATAATAATAATAGCAAAACTTCACATCATTAAGTTATGTAAGTTGTACATTTAAATGTTTAACTCGTGAATGGATGCAAACTCTCTCCCCAAGAGCAGCAGGGCTCCAATGAGGGGAAACCTGTATCCAGAACTAGAGCCTTCTGCCTCTTTTGTCTATTCTTTCTGTGTCTACTAAGATTTGCTGAAAAGCAACTGGGCAGCCCTTAAGGCCTCTTAGATCGGATTTGGCACGGACCAATCACTGTCACAGGCCAAAGTCTGCATAAACCAGAGAGCTTTCCCGAGCAAGCCTAAAAGGGGGCATCTCAGAGGAGCACAACCTTCTTACTACAGTGGCCATAGTTAGAAGATTCTGCCATGATAAATGGGTGTGAGTGGAGGAAGGTGTCAGATCCCCCAAGCAAGAGAGGGAAGCAGCATGGGCTCAGGTCAGCCACAGCCCTGCCAGCCAACTGGACTTTATGGGAAATCTGACATCACAGGATTCCCTTAGGAGATGCATGTTTTTTCTCCTGTATTCCTTTTTCTTTTTCTTTTTAAATAAAATCAATACCTTTTTAAAAACCATACTTCCACCATCTTTTGTTACTTTTTGACTTGTCACTACCATTTCATTTGTTTTTTAAATATTTTTCTCATTGCTCTGGTGGCTATTTTAACTGTTCAGACACAGTGCATGAGGTAGAATAGCTGTAGAGTGAGAGAGTGTAAAGTGTGAAAAAAGAAGAGATTGTGCTTTGGAGTGGCAGAGACCTAGTTTCAAATCCTGGCTATATTATTCACAAGCTGTGTGACCTTGGAAAAATTCACCTAATCTGTGCCCTCATTTGTAAGTGGGAATTAGTTGACTTTTTTTTTTTTTAATTGAAGTATAGTGGATTTACAGTGTTCCAAGTATACAACAAAATGATTCAGTTATACATACATATATATTCTTTTTTAGATTCTTTTCCATTATAGGTTATTACAAGATATTGAACTTAGTTCCCTGTGCTACACAGTAGGTCCTTGTTGTTTATTTTATATACAGTAGTGTGTACCTGTTAATCCTAAATTCCTAACTTATTCCTCCCCACCTTTTCCCTTTGGTAACCATAAATTTGTTTTCTATGTCTGAGTCTATTTCTGTTTTGTAAGTAAGTTCATTTGTATCCCTTTTTTAAATTCCACATATAAGCGGTATCATATGATATTTGTATTTCTCTGTCAGACTTACTTCACTTTATATGATAATCTGTAGGTCCATCCATGTTGCTGTAAATGGCATTATTTCATTCTTTTTTACGGCCAATATTCCAGTGTGTGTGTGTGTGTGATGTGTGATGCGTGTATGTGTGTATATATATATATACACATACACACATACACGCATCACACATCACACACCACATCATCCTTATCCATTCATCTATCGATGGACATTTAGGTTGTTTCCATGTCTTGGCTACTGTAAATAGTGCTGCTGTGAACACTGGGGGTGCATGTAGCTTTTCAAATCATAGTTTTTGTCTTTTCCAGATATATGCCCAGAAGTAGGATTGCTGGATCATATGGTAATGCTATTTTTAGTTTTTTAATGAACATCCATACTGTTCTCCATAGTGGCTGCACCAGTTTACATTCCCACCAACAGTGTAAGAGGATTCCCTTTTCTCCACACCCTCTCCAGCTTATTATTTGTAGATATTTTGATAATGGCCATTCTGACCAGTGTGAGCTGGTATCTCATTGTAGCTTTTATTTGCATTTCTCTGATAATTTGTGATGTTGAGCATCTTTTCATGTGCCTGTAGCCATCTGTGTATCTTCTTTGGAGAAATGTCTATTTAGGTCTTCTGCCCATTTTTTGATGGGTTGTTTTATAAGTTCTTTGTATATTTTGGAAATGAATCCCTTGTCGGTCGCATCATTTGCAAATATTTTCTCCTATTCTGTAAGTTGTCTTTTTGTTTTATGGTTTCCTTTGCTGTTCAAAAGCTTTTAAGTTTAATTAGGTCCCATTTTTTTTATTTTTGCTTTTGTTTTCATTACTCTAGGAGATGGATCCAAAGAAATGTTGCTGCAATTTATGTCAGTGTCCTGCTTATGTTTTCCTCTAGGAGTTTTATAGTATCTGGTCTTACTTTTAGGTCTTTAATCCATTTTGAGTTTATTTTTGTGTATGGTGTTAGAGAACATTATAATTTCATTCTTTTACAATAGCTGTCCAGTTTACCCAGCACCACTTATTGAAGAGACAGTCTTTTCTCCATTGTATATTCTTGCCTCCTTTGTCGTAGGTTAATTGACCATAAGTGCTTGGGTTTATTTCTGGGCTTTCTATCCTGTTCCATTGATCTTTGTATCTGTTTTTGTGCTGCTACCATACTGTTTTGATTACTGCAGCTTTGCAGTATAGTCTGAAGTCAGGGAGTGTGATCCCAGCTCCATTCTTCTTTCTTAAGATTGTTTTGGCTATTTGGAGTTAGTTGACCTATCTTATACAGTTGCTGTGTGGTGTTAATGACACAAAAAGGAAAAAAATACATAGCACTGTGCCTAGTACATAGTAGGTGCTGAATAAATGATGTCAACTATTAATTGTTAATCATTATATTAGAACATCAGAGAGAAAAAAGCTATTCCTGACCATTTATTATCTCCTTATTTTATTTTCTAAGCCTAGCCATACCAGGTCCTTTTGTTTATTAAGCCCTTAGTAGCCATATTACAAACTAAACAGATGAGGGATACCTTAAATAACTGAGAACTACAGTTACAATTTTGAGGAACATGGAATCTGAAATCCAGCCAAGAACAACAACCTGATCTTTAAAGCCTCACTTACTATAGGGAATTTATAAAGAGAAAAATCAGGGAGTAAAACAAAAACAGCCAGATCTTTTTTCCAGAAAGTCATTTTAATAGGTTTAAGTCCTCTCACCCCAGAGAAGCTGGACAGAATTTCATGACCTTGACAGGCTTTGTTGTGGTAGAATTTAGGAATTATGAGGTTTAGTCTATTACAATCTGTAATAGTGAAGTAGTTCTTGCAGTTAAGAAAATAAAAGTCTCACATTTGCTTTGTTTCTGAAATGAGGCCCAACTTGCCTCAGTGAGTCTGAATTAAACCCACAAACTGGGCTTCCCTGGTGGCGCAGTGGTTGAGAGTCCGCCTGCCGATGCAGGGGACACGGGTTCGTGCCCCAGTCCGGGAAGATCTCACATGCCGCGGAGCGGCTAGGCCCGTGAGCCATGGCCGCTGGGCCTGCATGTCCGGAGCCTGTGCTCCACAACGGGAGCCTGTGTACCGCAAAAACAAAACAAAACAAAACACAAACTTCAAGGAACAGAAATAATGACTGTGAGCAAGCATCAGCTTAATGGTCATCCAGGAAGAGTCAGTGTTCTCCTCCTCCTCTCTGAAGTACTTGTTTTGACCCAGAGCCAGCCCTGGTTTGGTTTTGTTTGTTCCTGAACATAAATTGACTGTAGAAAGAATGTATAGGCTGCAAAATTTTATTCCTGGTGCTGTATAAATAATTCAAGGAAGAAGCTTTCATTTTAAGAGCTCCAGCTGTATAAAAAGAGGAAAATCTGCTCTCCCAGTATCTCCTATCATTTCTTTAAGAGACCAGCTAGGAAATGACAGAATAGACTGTTTCTTTTCAAACACAGAAACCATGCCAACATTTTTTGTTTTGTTTTACATTTCACGTAATTTGGTGGATGTTGGATTTTATTTGAGTCCATTTTTTTGGCTTTTCTTGGACTGCTGTGAAGCATTCAGGTGGTTTTGTATTTTTGGTACATCTTAACTTGTTTAACTGTTGTTTTGATGTGACTTCCCTTTAAGTACAAAAATAAAACATTTTTAAAAGGAGTGGTGGAGGTCAAAGAAACAGTGATTGTATTATTTTTCATATTTGTATTATCTATATTTTACACACACAAAATCTACCTATTATGCTAAGCTTTTTCCTTGGGAAGGAACACATTTTCCATCACTTAAGCCATAAATGCATTTCCTCAGGCCCCAGAAGTCATTGGCTAAGGAAGAAAAGGTTTTCATATTTAAGTGGTCTCTCCTTGGACATAGCAGTAAAGTCTTGGTCTTGGAATCAGATTCTTTTTTAATCGACATAAACCTCCCACACTCATTAATAAACAAACAGAAATCCAGGTTCTTGTATTGAGGAACTGGATTTCATATTAAATGCTTTGGCTTTTTGTCTTTAATCTTTTTCTAGTCTTTGGGCTGAGAAACTCTTTCCTCATACAACATGAAAACAGCTATCAACAGTGTATAGCAGCATTCTTATTACAAGCCCAAACAGAAAACATCAAGGTATGTATTTCAATTTTGTAGGTTTTGATTCTTCAGACTTAAGGAAAAAAATCTCACCCCAAGCTCATTAAGGAACAGTGAATGGAAAGTTTTGTGTATTTTCCTCTCCTGCTTTGGAAAGGGGGGAGGTTGGAAGGAGGGGAAGGATATGAATATCTAGACCATACCAGGCTCAGAAACCTCAGAACTGACCATCTTCTTACATCCCCAGTGTGGACACAGCCTCCCTCATTTTTTCCTGTGGCAGAAGCTCAAGAGCTGCCTCTGACTTCTGGGAGGTCTGTAGGAAATGAGGGAAGAACTGCTTTGGATTGCGTGCTGGATTTTTAAGATGCTCCGATCAATTTCCAAAGCCCCAGTATGCACACAGTATGATGCCAGCTTAAGTGAGGGGCTCCTGCAGAAATGAACTGTGTCAAGTCTTCTTTTCACCCTTTGAAACTATGCTACTGTTTTTACAGCTATGGAGCTGAAGAGCAGCTGCCTATCTGACTCTGGTTTCTTTATCTTAGAAGTTTCCATTTTTGTCTTTCCCCTGGTAGGCTTTCATCAGGGCAGCAATGTGGCCAGACAATTAATGGAAGACTACATTATTTTCAAGGAGTCAGTTTCCTCCCTCAGTCTGTTTTTCAAGTTATGCCACTGATTAAGAACTTCTGTTTCTACACAAAGTGGAAATTCAAGAAATTCAGCTTTCAAACTACTTATATTCCCAGTATTCATCTTTGTAAGTAGTCGTCATTGACTATTATGGTTTCTTGATTCCTCACAATTGTTTATCCAGCTTGCATACCATATTCATCTAATCCATTTGCATTTTCATATGTGATTACAGGTATTTATGATATATTCGATTTAAGAAAGAAAATGGGAAACATAGGCAAATGTTTCATCAGTCTTCAGTTTTAAAGAGCAAGTCAACAAATACAAAGGAAAATATTAATCCAAATATGTGAGAAATTTAACATTTTCTTCTCTCTATATATTTTTTCTTTCTTAACAGAAAACATGGATTGCACAATTAACAGCAGCAATCTCTTGCTTCACCAAGAGTCAGGAAACCAAGATGATGTCCATATTCACTTTGCCTGCAGAATCCTCGGAAATTTAAGGACCCAAAACAAGTGGCACACCTTTTTACACGTTGGGGATTAAGGTATTCTTTCATTCAAACTTGTAACACTTACCTAGTGATGAGCTAAAAGAAAATGTGCATTTTAAAGAAGTTCCAGAATTTAAGCTAGGAAATTCCTCAGCGTAGAGTAATAATGGCTGCAACAAATTTGAACCAGAAGGAATTTCTTGGTAAGTGTATACATGCTGATATCCAGACTACGTTATAATGCTTCAGTCAGGCTTGCAAGAGGGGTGAGGGAAGTATGATGCTATTATAATTCGTAAAAGGTGAATGATCAGGTAAATGCAGTATCAGGAGGAAAACAATGCCCACTGCTTGCATCTGATATGAATTCTAGCATCTTACTTTGTGTGTATCTGTAATGAAACCAAGTTTCCTACATGACTTATAAATCAGCCTTACTGCTCTACAGTCCTACCTCATACAAAGCTTGATTGCTCTTTTAACATACTAAGCAATGAATAATAAGGTCTCCATCTTTGTAGCAGTTTTTAAATTCCTAGTCTCCAACAGTTTATTTATCTCAGGTATACTTTATATAACTCTTAACATGGAAGGAGAAAATCCCAAAGACTAAATTCCATTGTTTTAAGAAAGAAAAAGCAAATATCTGTTCCAGTTTCACCAGTTAACAGTTTTACTTGGGAAATTTCATAGAAATAGTAGGATATCTTTCTCTAAATCTCACTTTTTGAAGAACAGTGGAGTTTGTCATAAAACTTCTTTCTGGTTTTGAGTGTGTGTGTGTGTGTGTGTGAGAGAGAGAGAGGAGAGAGAGAGAGAGAGAGAGACACAGTACAGTTACTTCGTCTTATTTGGCAGGACTTGAAACATCATTAGAATTTCTTAAGAAAGAGAGCTTGAACTATTATCATGGTGGAATATACTATTAACTACATGTAAGGAACTAGTTCTTATAGTCAGATTATATCAAAAGGAAATCCACAGATTTCAATTTCAGACATGGTACCTTTTGCAGTTTCCAAAATGGAAGTAGTAAATTTATCAACTTGGACTGCAAGACAAATTATACCTTAACTGATCTCCTTAAGCTGGAGAATGGGATAGAAAGGATGATGCTTGGGGAAGTCACATGCACAGTTAATTCTTTGAGAAAAATGTGATTTCACCATGTAAACCAGGCAGTATAGACAAGTGCAGCATAACAGTTATTTTCAAGGGCCAAGCACCATTAGAATGGAGGGTCACAGCCCATGTATAATAATGTCATATTTATTAGGAGTAAGTGAAAATGAAAGGAAAATCAGGAAGGCAGTAACTATGGTCAATGCCTAAGAATAAATGAGAAAAAAAAGGCAAAGTACAGGAGAACAAATTTCAAGTGAGTTCTTAGAGATGAAAAATATGTACTTTTTTAGAAAAAAGTTAACAATTTCTTGCAAGGATTTCTAGATATCAGCCAACTTAGGAAAAGGGCAATGGACTAGGTGATCTCCCAAGATTCCTTTTAGTCTGAGTCCAGTAAACATATATTTGTTTATATGTATAAAACTATTTTCTCCCTTAAATCTCATTAAAGGAAGAAAAAGACTGACTAAATTAACATGTAAATTTAATTAGTTAAGATGTAAAACAGCTTTTACAAAGAAATATTAGCACTTCTGTGTTCACTGCAGCACTAGTCACAATAGCCAAGATATGGAAAAAACCTTAATGTTCACCAACAGATGAGTGGATAAAGAAACTCTGGTACGTACATACAATGGAATTCTATTCAGCCTTGAAAAAGAAGGAACTTCTGCAATATGAAACAACATAGATGAACCTTGAGGACATTATGCTAAGTGAAATAAGTCAGTCACAGAAAGACAAATACTGCATGATTCCACTTATATGAGATTTCTAAAATACTCAAATTCATAGAATCAAAAAGAGTGGAATGGTAGTTGCCAGAGGCTGGGGGTAGGGGGAAATGGGGAGTTACTAATCAATGGGCATAAAGTTTCAGTTAAGCAAAATGAGTAAGCTCGGGAGATCTGCTGTACTGTACACTTTTACAAGAGTTGTCAAGAGGGTAGATCTCATGTTAACTGTTCTTACCACAATAAGATAAAAAAAAGAATATACTATGTATTTAAAGTGAAATTCTATAAAGCTCACAAAAGAGCATATCTAATATATAATATATTAAGTGCTTGAGGATATACATGTTATTGTCTTCAGAGGGAAACACAGAGTAAAATGAAAAATCCCTTCTGGAACTTTGGTTCCCAGGGGAAAAAAAAAAATCAGTAAAAAGCAATGGTACATTGAGCCTTTAAATGGTCACCTGGGTATTAAATGTACAATGAAAGAAGAGATTAATATTGTTTAATATTTTTTAGTTTTGTTATTTTTCTCAATAATGAATGAAATGAAAAGGGGCTGTCTCGAGCAAAATAGCATTAGTAATTTCTCTTGAAATATGAACTTAATTACTAGTCTTAGTTGAACATTAAAGCACACCCATTGTGAGGTTGGGCTTGACATATATATATACACTATTAATACTATCTATAAAATAGATAACTGAGAACCTACTGTATAGCACAGGGAACTCTATTCAGTGCTCTGTGGTGACCTAAATGGGAAGAAAATCCAAAAAGGGATATATGTATACGTATAGCTGATTCACTTTGCTGTACACTAGAAACTAACACAACATTGTAAAGCAACTATACTCCAATAAAAATTAATTTAAAATAATAAAGCACACCCATTGTCTATATCCAAGTGCAAAGTTCTAAATCTGTAAATAAATTAATGTAAAATGGCTAATTTTTTAAATAGACAAAATAATTTAGTCACAGAATATACTAGAAATTATTTTTTAATATCTTTAGCATATTTTTTAAAAAAGCAACAATTCAATAAAGGATTCTTCCATTGTTCTTTATACAGATTCAAATGTTATATAATTTATCAGTTACATTTATAATCAATAACCTTCCACTCACTGAGTTTAGAAACCACAGTATTTACTGAGCTAAACTCTCTCACAAATAAGGCACGACTACATGATCACAAGTAGTAAACAACACAATGAATCCAAAAACTAAACAAAATATTCATGCAAAAGTATCTACAGAAGTTATGAATATATGATCCAGTTCAAGAAGTACAGAATGTCATATACATAACTGCATCATGTTACAGTAAATTCACTACTTCTACAGGGAGAGGACCTAGCTATTTCCAATTCTGCTTTATACAATTTTACATAAATTTAGTAAGTTTATGCACAGTATTCACATTTGCAACAATAACTGATCATTAAAATTCAGGCAAAGGGCAATTAAGACAATAATGTGTGGTACATTATATAATTACAGAATACCATTCATCAAGCTCTTGTCTAGGAATACTAAATTGATGGCACGTTTAAATTTTGTGGATCAAATCATCCATGGTTTCATAGCCAAAGTGCATTTAAAAAAAACTGCTGTAGTCAAATAGGTCATGAATATCAAAATATATGATCATAATTTGCTTTCCACTTAAAAGCTAAACATCTTTATGCAAATGCAAGGTTAAAAAAAAGTGGCTTTTAAGTTCCCAAAACTATAAAATAATCATAAAGCCTCTTCAAGAGAGATGGGGAACTAACAAATTTGGCAGTTACTATGTAACACTACTATGAAGAAACTATTAAACTAGCTAATTCCACATTAAGAGGTAGTTGAACAAAATTACACACTGCATTGAGGTTGTTGTGTTTGTTTCCCTCTTTTTTTCAAAATAAACAAATCCTATACCAGCAGCTTTGTCTTCTTTCTACTAAAAATTCTGTAGGTGTAGGTGTAGTTTATTGTACACTAACCCAGCAAGACTTGATTTTAACTCACATTTCTGTGCTTGGGTTTAGAATTTACTAACAGGTGATGCCAATAGGCTTTGCATTAGAGCTGAGAGCTGGGACTCCATACGTGCCAGCTCTAAATCACTGACAAATAGTACCAGCAGACATCTAAAATGTCGAACCAGTAAGCACTCAGAAGATGACTTTTTAATTAAAAGAAACAGAAAACCCTTTAATTTTTGTTTCCAAAACATCTTATTGGTGAGATTAATAGCAAAATATTGTTTCATTTCTAAATATAATAGCCTAATTATTTGGGGCCTAGGAAGTGAGATTAGCTAGATGAAGAGTAGAAAATCACTTAAATACATATGGTTATATTTGTTGTCCCCACAATTTTTTATGAATATGTGGGTGGGGGGACAAGACAGGGATAGGCCTTCAGTGCACCCAACTGGGAGATGAGTGAACAAATATTCTAAGCCAGAAGAATTCCCGTGAAGTTTCATATCATAAAAAAATAATAACAATAGTGCTGTGAATGTTTTTCCAACATGCTTATTAATTTACTTATAAGTACAGAATTAAGACTATTTGAAAGAATTTATATGAAAATGCATAAATAATTTTAGCTCAATTTTTATTATCCAACTTATTTTTAATAAAGATCCACTGTATTTCTTCATTCTATACGCTCAAGGATATATGTTTATTTGAGTCCAGGGACTCAATCAGGGTCCTTAGTAGCTACTGACAACAGAGTTTACTTAAATGGGTTTTTTAAATAATTAAATGAATATATGGCAATCTCTTTGTTTGTATACATTATAGGAAGAGCATAAACATAATTTCAGCATGATATTTGAAAGCAAGTGTACATTATAAACTATGTATTATAAATGAAATATTAGCTCCCATCCTTCCCTATTACCAAATGATTGCACTGAATGAATATATAGCTTTACTTTCTTCAGAGTAATAAACCAATATTAATGAGTTCTCTCTTCAGATGTTCTCCAATTTTCCAAATTAATAAGACTGATAAAGTTCAATTCCATTGTTCAGCATCCAAATAAGCTAATTTTTAATTACCCTCAATTTGCCAGTCTGTTTCAGTTCTAGTTATAATTTGGGGATTTCTAAATACATCTGTTTTTGGCGATACTCTATTATCCAACTGTTATTTCAAGGTAATTTCATAGCATTATTTTTGCAGAGTAAACAGATACACAGTTGATATGGAACCCCAAATTCAGAACCTTTTAAAATTTAAGTCAAATTTAAAACTTAAAAAATTTCTTCCCTATTAGGTAAGAAGAGAATATAAAGCAGAATATTTAATGTCTCCTTACCATTTTGTATTTGTTTTCACAGATAAGACTATAGCAATATCAGTTACTAGCTTTAAGATGCAAAATCTATAAAACAATTACAGTGAAGCTGAGCTATGCTTGAGAAGGTTAAACCAAATTACCTTGAAAAAAGCAGATCCATTAAAAAAGCAAATTCAGATTCTTGAAGATGCTGGAGAGACAAAATGAGGATATAAAATGAAGGCTAATCTCAGAAGACTTCCCACTTAAACAGAGAATACAAGCATTATACAACTTCTATTATTCACCTTCCAACTGGGGATGAGGGTGGGAAGTTTTGTAGGATTCTTAAGACTACGTGGGAGTTTAAAAATGAGATAGAAAAAGACAAAAAGAAAAATTAACCCTAATCTTTAAAATACAACCCGAGGATAACCATAAAATAATTTTCCAGGTTTTCATAAAATCCACCCAAGAGAATTTAATCAGTATTGTTAAAATAAAAACCATGTTTGAATTCATAGTTAATATTTAAATATAATCTGTATTTGGAACACTTGAGTAGTAAATTTGTAACATAACAATGCAACTGAGCTATGGACCTGTGTATAAGGGAAAAAAAGCTTTATAGTTCTATGCATTTCACAATGAGAATATTTAATATAATGTGTTATTGTGCAACATAGCTGATATGGTAACATCACCCATGTACATTTCTTGATACTAAATGTGGGAGAAAGAAGTAAGCTATGGAAGTGCATTCATGTCATTTCTGAACAATGAAATTATATTTAAAAAAATACATTGCTATTTTCCGTCCAAAATTCATTTCCATCCAAAATTTATTTACATTTCATTGGCTACTTCTAAACTTGGCATGAAAGCTATTCCAGGGTAAATGGAAAAAAGTAATGAAAGATGGGCTTGAGTCTCACAAAAATAGAAGAGTTTTACTTAATAACATTCCAAAATATATGAATTCTAATTTGGTTTAGTATTGCAACCACTGTCCAAACCGAATAGTAGTAGTCCAAGATATCTATTAAGTGTATTATTAAAAATCTAATGTTAGTGTAATATTACTCTGAAGTTGTGATAACCCATTATCCTTGCAAGTCATTGAAACATGCATCACAGACACGAACAGGCTTCTTGGAAGAAGGAGTTAAGGCATTTTTGGCTGAACACTCAGCACAGAAGATATTTCCACATTGTCTGCAGTGATGCTGTAAATGACAAAAATTAAACATTTTTAAGCATAAAAACTACCAAAAGTATTATGAGACTACAAGAATACAGCAAACTTCACTGTGAAGGTATACTAACTTTCAAGTGATTAGCATTTAATAATATAAAATCTCAGTATGTCGATTTAATCCCTTAGTTAATTTGAATGCTTCCTATTTAATCAGATACTGTACTAAACATTTAATATGGAATTTATCTTGGAATTCTCAGAAGAACCTTAGGAGGCATTTTAATGCCTTAATAAAGTGCTTAATAAAGCACTTCTATCAGGTGAAAATTATTCCTATTTATAAAATGTTTCAGGCATAATTTCTTCAATAGGAATATAAACTTGAAACATCACATAATGGCATTATTTAAAATGATTTTTTTTTTTTTTTTTTTTTTTGCGGTACGTGGGCCTCTCACTGTTGTGGCCTCTCCCGTTGCGGAGCACAGGCTCCGGACGCTTAGGCTCAGCGGCCATGGCTCATGGGCCCAGCCACTCTGCGGTATGTGGGATCTTCCCGGACCGGGGCACGAACCCGTGTCCCCTGCATTGGCAGGCGGACTCTCAACCACTGCGCCACCAGGGAAGCCCTAAAATGATTTTTTTATCTCTGCTTTTTTTCCTTTAAGAGAACCCTATGATGACTAAAACATGAGTTTAATACTGATGCACTGGTTCAGAAAATGATTATCCAAGAGAGTAACTCAGTAGGAAGGTAATAACTGAATTTAAAACTAAAATAGAAACACACTAACCAGAAACAAGATTTCATGAAACTTAATTCTATGTAGTTGTAAATTAAAGTTAATAAATGGCAAAACTTTTAAAATCTGTCAAATGCAGGACAATTTCGATGGTTAAAACATTGTCACTGAGAAATAAAATCAAGAACCACAGCAATATAACAAAACCATTTACCCGTCTCACGGTTACTGAAAAGCCTTTCCCACAGGCCATACAGTTTTGTACTTCATTGTCTTCAGCCCACTTTCTATTCAACGCTTGTGTATGTTTGATCTATTCAAAAAAAAAAATACATTATAATGTTCAGTGCTGTAAAGAATGATAATTTCTAAGTTGGTGGCCAAGTTTTAAAATGGATAAAATTTTAAAAATCAGAAATACTTTGGTCAACTTCCATTATCATAGTTGTTACATAATTAAGTCTGAATGACAATAAATAAATAAAGCAAAGCAAGTTTTATACCTCAAAGGCATTGGTAATTTCTAACCTTTGGTGATTTCCCATTCATTCTAACCCTAAGGATCAATCCTTCCTTGGAACTCTGAGCATATAATCAGATCACTTCTTTATCACATAGCAACTCATTCATTCCTTTGTGCTCTTCCCAATAATGACAATTCATGAATGATGTGGCTCTCTAATCATTGGGGTCTCAGATAAGTTCTTTAAATCTTATATTTAATTACCTGTAACACCTGCAATACTGCTACACAGGCAGTAGCCATTCAAAAGTATTATTAAATATGAGATTTTTTTTAAATGCTGAAAATATACTTTTCACTAAGAGGTAAATTCTAGACTAAAAAACTGCCTCATACACCAGGTGACTCACTTGAAGGGACTGATTCTCTCTGCCCAGTTCCTGCACTGCTGCAGTTGTATTATCCAGCTTTCTTTGCAATTCTAGTACTTTGGTTTGAAGCTTTTCTATTTCACCTTCTCCTTTAAGACACCTGAAATAGATTGCAAAAACAATTCATTTTTAAAAAATCATTAAAGACCCTCTCTGAACACAGATAATGAACTACTTTAGTAACTTTAAACATAATACATTAATTTCAACTCTGTTGTAAGGGTTAATTTTTAAATGGCTACTTAAATACCTGCAGGAGCACTTTTCTCAAGACTTCTATTTTTTTAAATGTGGAGTACAACAACCTTTTTATCACTTAGCATGGAAATAAACTAATTTTAATAGACATCAACCACCTTTCTAGTAGTGCCCTCCTTTCATCTTGATTATTTTGAACCGTTGCTTCCAATACTGCAATTTCACCCCGTAAGTCGTCCGTCTGTTTCTCAAGCTCACTGACTCTCCGTTGACTGGACTGCCACTCCTTCTTTATGGTGCCCAAGTTTTCATTTAATGCTGTAATCTGCATGGTAAGTTTAGTCTCATTTTCTTCATGCTGCTTCATTCCTACTTCTTTTTCTTTTATTTCGGAAAGCTGAGAAAAGGAAAAACAGTGGGTAAAAAACCTATTACAAAAGTAGTGCAAAATTTAAGTTAGTTGCTGAACTTTAAATATTGGCAACATAAATAATAACTTCTTCAGGGAAGAAGGCACTGATAAAACTGATTCCACAAACATCTGTGTAGTTTGAACTGACAATGGTCATAACATTGAAATGGTGGTCAGCAAGCCTCTTATAAGATCAAACTAAAGTAAAGCAATTTGAGATTTTCCTTTTTTCCACTAGAACAGGGGAAGAACACATAGTTAGGGATAGCAAGGTGCCCTGGAGATAGAGCTGGCATTTTCTTATGTCTCAAATTCCAAATGCATCCTTTTGTCTCTATCAACCTGCCAAAAAAACAGAACTTCAAATCACTGTGTGAACTTGAAATTGCAGTTCTTCAATGAAAACATTCAGCAGTCAATTTATCTGGGGATATCTGGACTTAATTCAACAGAGGAAAGCCAGATGCTTCCCATTTGGCATGCACAAGTTAGGGAAGGAAAAGTAGACTTTGGTCATTGTAATTCCAAACTGAAGTTTCCGTTCCCCCTTATCAACATTCAGTTTGACCAAACAAATGAGTTTAACATGATTAGCATTCATGCCATTTACCTCAATCTACATAGTTATAGGTTTGTTTGTTTTTCTGGCACTAAAAGTGCCCCCCCATCATGTTTTATTGAATTTTCACTTATATAAACCAAAATATAATCACAGAATAAAATATTTCCAATCACATGTCAGCTATTTAGACAAATCAGATCTCTTGTCTTAAATCAAAAATTAAATGTTAGGTGAGCATTTGAATCATAATTTTTAAGTAGAAAAACCCTCTCTTACTGGATTAATTTACAAAATCAATTAAAAAACACACCTCCCACCACTAACTTACCAGTTTAGCTTCCTTCTCCATAAATTCTTTCTTCAGCTCATCTTCTTCCTTTTTCATCTGCTCTTTTAGCATTTGCTGGGCTTTCTTCTCCTGTTCAAGGGTTGCCTTTAGGGAATCTACTTTCCCTTGAAGCTCTAATTTCTGCTGAATCAAAAGCTGTTTGGCATCCTTGAGATTTGTTACCTCCTATGAGAAAGTGAGGCCAAAATGAACCATCCTTTATAGTAAAAAAAAAAATGTAGCTGAAATTTATGCAACTTATTACAATACAAACAAAGAGTTTTAGCCTCTTACAAGAGTCTTAAAGTTCAGTATTTCAAACAGTTGATTAAAAAGGTGAAATATTATGTACTTCCTCCTCAACAATCATTTAAATTCAAGTGATGCTTTGCATGCATATGTTTTGATTAAATTATGTGAAAATTTTCTACACCTTATTTTCCCTTTCTTCATTTAGGAAGCATTTATTGGTTCAACATTTAGGCATCACACACTGTGTCACGTTCTAGGGATATATATATATAAAGATGAATTATATACATTCCCTGCTTTAAGGAAGTCACAGTCTGGAAGAACATAATGACATAAAGAGGTAAGTAATTATAAAGCAAAATGGCAAGTATACTGATAGACATAAGAGGTATTATGAGAGCACTCAAGGGAAAATCCAACCTTTCTCTAAGAAAATGACATTTTACAAACACTTTACAAAGCAAATTATAAGCAGTTAATTTTTTCAGGTGGCATGCCAGTCATGCTAATGATAGGAAAAATGTTCTAAACAACAGATTATTAAAGGATTTTAGGAAGAAAAACGATTAAAAAACAATCCCTTAAAATCTTAATTCTAAACTCTTACATATTTTGAAGTTTACTATCTGTAAGCATAACGGATAGCTCTGTCGATTATCACCTCAATAAAATCTAAACTTTTAGGGTTACTTTGCTTTATTCAGTAATTTGAAAACAAAGGTAACATAATTTCAATATGTGTATAGATATTATGCAACACGAGCACTGTGAGAGCGAGAGTATTTGTCAAAAAACAGCAAAACAATGTGCCTGGCACATAGTATGTCCTAAAATAAATAAATAAAATAAATATATATACACAAATCTTTTTAACAACACTAATACAATACAAAAGGAAAAACAATGATTATCTTCACATACCTTTATGCTTTCTTGCTTGTGAGACTTGAGTTCTTCACTCAATTTAGCAATTTCTTTTTCTTGTCTACACTTAATTTCCTCTATCTCTGCCAATTTACATTTTTCATTTACTAGTTCTTTTTCTTTCAGTGACTATAGAAAAAATGATTTATTAAAAAAGTTTTAAAGTAAATACTTAAAAGTAATATAACAAAAATGACTGCTACTATTTATGACTGTCTCTGCCCCTTCCACCTTAGTTAACTTGAGCAAATTATTTACCTTCTCTTGCCTCTGTGTCCTTATTTATACAATATGAACAAAAAGATCATTATAAGGATTAAATAGTTACAGTAACTATTAAAATTAATAGTGCCTGGCTAAAGTTTAGCTAAAACTACCATCTTATGCTTATTATCATCATCACTATCTTTATATAGGGCGCCTAGGGAGGAGGAGTATACATTATCTAATCTCTATGCCAGGTAGCTCTTTTTAATCATTTTATAGGTAAAGGAACAAAGACTTAGAGCAGTTAAATAAGCTATTAAAAGTAGAACCATAAAACTAAAACAAGATCTGCCTGATCTAAAACCCTTGTAATTAAAGGCCTCTAAACTATAGTTCTATCAGAATTTTCTAACCTTGAGGCACAAATCATAAATTTCATGCCAGCCTCACCAGCGCCATCACTACAAAAACATCCACCAATTTTTAAAAATAATTCAGAGGTAATTCCCTGGCGGTCCAGTGGTTAGAACTCCGTGCTCTCACTGGCAAGGGCCTGGGTTTGATCCTTGGTCAGAGCACTAAGATCCCACAAGCCACACAGTGCAGCAAAAAATAAAAAAACACATAATTCAGGAACTGCACAAATAAAATATACCAAGAACTTCAGGAACTGTACACTTCAGAATAATATCAGCTGATGGAAATATAAAATTTCAATTATGAAACCAAAAACTGTTTCCTAGAATTTGAATTTCTCATTCATATAAAATTTTAACTGATCTTTAAACGTACTGGTCATAATACAATGCTTTCAACTTTATAACTTAGCATCATTTATATAAAATACA
The DNA here is from genome assembly GCF_963455315.2 of Globicephala melas. Taxonomy (NCBI): domain Eukaryota; kingdom Metazoa; phylum Chordata; class Mammalia; order Artiodactyla; family Delphinidae; genus Globicephala; species Globicephala melas. The sequence goes on along the minus strand of NC_083323.1, from coordinate 27,406,351 downwards.
CCCCTACTTACCTTTAGAAAAAGCTGGTTCTTAATTTTAAATACTAAGATTCTAGATTTAGTCAGAAAATAAAATACCTTTTCTTTCTGTATATCCTGTAGTGCTTTACTCTGCTCCTTCAATTGCTGTTCTTTCTTTGCTAAATCTTGCTCCAAAGTAGCCTTGGTGGTCTTCAGTTCTTGAATCAATTTATTTTGGTTTCCAATTTGATTTCTATTTGAAATCAAGTCCTCCTGTGCTAGAGAAAGCTTCTCTTCTACAGACTTATAAAAACAATTTCCCCAAATTATTACGTCATTTTTTGGCAAATTTCAACAGAAACATAATAGTTAACAAGTTATACATAAGTTATGCATAGCATAGTGGAAAGTAATATACTTTAAAAAGATAGTAAATGGGCAGAAGACCTAAACAGACATTTCTCCAAAGATATACAAATTGCCAATAAACACATGAAAGGATGCTCAACACCACTAATCATTAGAGAAATGCAAATCAGAACTACAATGAGGTATCACCTCACACCAGTCAGAATGGCCATCATCATAAAATCTACAAACAATAAATGCTGGAGAGGGTGTGGAGAAAAGGGAACCCCCTTGCACTGTTGGTGGGAATGTAAATTGATACAGCCACTATGGAGAACAGTATGGAGGTCCTTAAAAAAACAGAACTACCATATGACCCAGCAATCCCACTACTGGGCATATACCCTGAGAAAACCATAATTCAAAAAGAGACATGTACCACAATGTTCATTGCAAGACTGTTTAGAATAGCCAGGACATGGAAGCAACCTAAGTGTCCATCGACAGATGAATGGATAAAGGAGATGTGGCACATATATACAATGGAGTATTACTCAGCCATAAAAAGAAACAAAATTGAGTTATTAGTGAGGTGGATGGACCTAGAGTCTGTCATACAAAGTGAAGTCAAAAAGAAAAAAACAAATACCGTATGCTAACACATATATATGGCATCTAAAAAAAATAGTTCTGATGAACCTAGGGGCAGGACAGGAATAAAGACGCAGACATAGAGAATGGACTTGAGGATATGGGGAGGGGGAAGGGTAAGCTGGGACAAAGTGAGAGAGTAGCATGGACATATATACACTACCAAATGTAAAATTGATAGTGGGAAGCAGCCACATAGCACAGGGAGATCAGGTCGGTGCTTTGTGACCACCTAGTGGGGGGGATAGGGAGGGTGGGAGGGAGACGCAAGAGGGAGGAGATATGGGGATATATGTATAGCTGATTCACTTTGTTATACAGCAGAAACTAACACAACATTGTAAAGCAATTATAACTCCAATAAAGATGTTAAAAAAGTTAAATTAAAAAAGATAGTATGTTATGCCCTTCAGTAAGATGATGTAAAAGAGAAAGAATGCTAGATAACTAACTCTCTTGCCTATGCAAAATACTTGTAGTATTTTCCATAGGCAAGTATAAAATAATAAAACGGAAGCAATTCCAAAGCTTTAGAAACAATCTGTATTTACTAGCTAAGTGATACGAAGAATATCAAATAAGTAGGAACCATATCAAACACACTCAGAGAACATATACATAATGAGAAGATATGGGGAGACATGGGAAGAAAGCAATTTAAAAAGATAGTTAAACGTGACATATATGCATACATGTTTTGTAGGATCTATGATGGCCCTTGACACGCTAAAAGGTTTATTTAATAAATAGAAAGGGATTTTTGTCTTGGGGGAAAAAATGTATTTCTAATCTGCCAACCTGATTAAGTGAACTAAAAGAGTAAAGTCAACCAGACATCTGAGGCTCTACTTCTAACAAGGCCATCACCCCCATCCTCTTAACTTCTCATCTGTGTGGTAGAAGTAGCTCTGTCAGTTAACACAGTCCATAGTTACTAACTGTTCGAAGGCCCAAATATTTCAAGAAGCTGAAGCTGGGGAAACAGCAACTTTTTGACTCATTAGGTTTTGATTTGGAGGTGGATATGGTAACAGGTGGGGAATGGAAAATGGCAGGAACCTTGCCACTCTCAGCTGCTAAGGGAAATAACTCTAAGATGCTCTTCCACCATCTAGAAGTTGTTTATCTTTCTTATTCTGGAGATACAGTTTCTTTGGAAAAAAAGGCAGAAGATACAATTCAGGAGGAATCACTGCTATCTAGGCTTGGCTACAGTAAGCATTTGATAAAGAATCGATGAAAAATAAATGAATAAATGAAAACCTTATTTAAAGGGCTTTACTTAAGCTTCCTGAAAGAGATTATTCCTTACAAATAACCCGGTTCAGAAGTCTTTTCTGATATAAATCAAATTTCCATTTTCAATAGTTTCCAGTAGAACACTAAAAACTGTAAGACTTCCTTTTTGGAAAAGACTTAAAGTCATCTAGTCCTTTACTAATCAAGCAGCTAAGCTTTAATTGAGTATACTACTAAGGTAGACAGGAGGGTAAAAGATGGTCCTGGACTTAAAGAAGCTGACCATATAGCCTGGAAAACAGAACCAGGGTATAAAATGGAAGTTGTACAGGGTATTAGAGCATTTGCTATGTGCCAAATGCACAGAAAAACGAGTGTGAGTGTATTCTCTGTGGAATGTTTAAAGAAGGCTTTGTGGGCATGTCGGAACTGACCTAAGTATCACAAAAGGTGAGAGTGATTTCATAGAAAAAGAATAAAATTTGACAAAGCCTAGCCCATGCTGTCTATAGCAATTGTAATTCGGTAACAGAGGTCCTGATCTAATGCTAAAGAATACCAACACTTGCTAGAGCCTAAAAGCAAGAACACCCCCAATCTCTGACCACAGAATTCCAAAATGCCCATGGTTTAAATAACAGCCTATAAAATTCTGAACTCACAAAATCCTAGTGACTAAATCTTTAAAGTCAAGTTCAAAATCTGCACTATTTTCTGAGCCAAGACATGTTGTTCTACCTTGCCTCTGAATATTCATCTATGTCATTCAGCAGTATACTGCCGTTTCAAATTTTCCTTTTATCTTTCTTGCTTCAGACTATATTATTTTCATCTGCTCAGCATCTTTTCCCTTGGAGAACTCCCTCTTCCATTAGATGGTTTACTGGGGCTATCTTTAACCCACCCACTGCTACTGGAATAAGCAAATCTCTGAGTATATCAAGTACCAACCCTGATCCTGAATACCCCAATCACATTATAGTAATGTAGCAAAGAAAAAGATTTTCTACACTGTTCTGTGGTAGCTGTTGGTGGGTTTTTTTTGGGGGGGGGGGTCTGTTCAACAATTTTTCTCTTTTCTCTTTCAAAATAAAACTTTAAAATTTTTAGTTATTATTTTTTCTTGATGTTCGATGAAATGACATAAAGAACAGTACTAGGCTAAGAAGATTTACATTTAATTCTAAACTTTTTATCCTAGAATTTTCACTTCACTGAGGGTGCAAAATTTACAGTTAAACGCCACTTCTACCTTTCCTGGAAAACAAAGAATAGCACACAGCATAGCCAGTTTGAAATATACAGTCAACAAATTTTAGTATTTCATAAATAATCCAGCAGATGGGGCTAAAGGCATAGATCAAGCCAGCCGGTCTTGCATTCTACTGGTGTCTTGGTATACACTATCAGCCCACAGATGGCAGCCTTGACTTACGTGTCATGTTACAAGGTTCTGAACGTCTCCCTTTCTCTCTTATACATAAGGTCATATAATAGTCACTGAAGCAAAAGAATGGCTGATCCATTATTCTGACCTATTATAAATATTATTTGAACTTTCCTAGGAATTTCTTTTTTAAAAAATTAAGTAGTTCAGATACCTGTCATTTTGGAAGGATTAACGTCCAAATATCCTATTTCATAAAAAAATAAAACAGGATATTTTGTCAATATCCTATTTTATAAAAATTTGTCAATATCCTATTTTATTAAAAAATTTCAATATCCTATTTTATATTTGTCAATATCCTATTTTATAAAAAAAATTCTAGTGAAATGATGGTAAAACAATAAAGGGCTACTGGTCTTCCCCAGTGGCATAGTGGTTAAGAATCTGCCTGCCAATGCAGAGGACATGGGTTCTAGCCCTGGTCCGGGAAGATCCCACATGCTGCAGAGCAACTAAGCCCGTGCACCACAACTACTGAGCCTGCACTCTAGAGACTTAGAGCCACAACTGCTGAGCCTGTGTGCCAACTACTGAAGCCCAAGCGCCTAGAGCCCACGCTCCGCAACAAGAGAAGCTGCCACAATGAGAAGCCCGCGCATCGCAAGGAAGAGTACCCCCGCTCACCACAACTAGAGAAAAGCCCACGCACAGCAACGATGACCCAACACAGCCAAATTAATTAATTAATTTTTTAAAAAAAGGGCTATGAATCAGAAGAGCTGAGATCCAATCATCGTTCTGTTATTGTGCAAACACTAGGCCTGTCACTAATCAAGCAGGGCCTCAGTTTCATCTGCAAAAGGAAGCTTTGAAGAGAGAGTCTATCCATGGCCTCTCAACAGTTGTTAAACTCCACAACAGCCTTATCCCTCTGTCTTTCTCTTCTTGCCCATGTTTACATTTGAATTTTTCTTTTGTGTATAAAATTAGAACATGATGTAGCTTTCGGGCATAATAAAAATAATTGTTGGCTTAATGAAAAAAATACTGATTTAAAAGATCTAAGTCTTATTACTGTGTTATGCTCTTGGGTAAATAATACATCCATATGAAGAAAAAACGTGATTTCTACAGAACTTCTACTCAGTCATTAGGTTTCATCTTCTCTATCACCTCAGTGTCCTTGGAATTCATGCACATTCTGCATCCTTACTACTACCAGCCCGAGCTGTCACCATCCGCACTTGGACTACCACAAAGTCTCCTCTCTCATCCCAACGTTCAGCCACGTTCCCCTACAATCCATTCCTTCTCCTGCAGCCAGTTATTGGCCTAAAATACAAATCCGAGCACATCCTTTCAGTGGTTCCCTCCTGCCTTTAGGATAAAGTCCAAACTCTTCCACAAACCCTCCCTGACTTGCAACAGTATTGTAAAGGAAAGCTAATAATAATTTAAAGCTACTTAGAGAATATAGGAAGTAAGACACTTTCTAAATGTCAGGTGGTATTTTTTTTAAAGAACTCTTGCTAATTGTGAACTATATATATATATATATATAATATCTACTGTTGGCCCTATGAAAATTCTTTTACCCAGTCTCCTGTTTGTCAGATCATTAGTCACCACTGATTCCTTCACTTCCTTGCACCTTGTACGTTTTGAAACGCCCTTTTGTTTCATATTCTCTCTCCCATTAATCTCTTCTGTTCCATCCTCTTTAACTCCAGTTCTAATCAGCTCACAGCTAGATTACTGGAGTTTATGGAGGAAGGAAGGGAGATAGCCTCTTAACTAATCTCCCCAGCACTAGTTTACGCCAGATCCAAACCAAGCTGCTATCTATAAACCAGTTCCAGGTTGTTGCCTAAATTATACCTTCTTCATTTTATTCCTCTGCTTAGACTCTTCATCCCCCCCGCAACCCAATATAAAGTCCAGTCAGTCGTCCTTGCTAGGCATCTAAGATACCTCACAGTTTGATCCCAACCTTTTTAACTTTAACTTCCAAACACAAACCAGCACTCTAGCAAGACAATTATGGTGACTGCCTCCTGGCTTTGCTGGTTCCCACTGCTGCACCTTTTCTCAAATGTGCCCCTGAGTGAACTGATCTTTCTCAGGACTCTCTGTGTATTCAAATTCTTATATCCTTCAGGACCTGGTCAAGTCCTACCTCCTTCATAAAGCCTTCCCTATAGCAGCCTATGAATAAAGTGACATAGCATATTTATGTATATTATATATAAAAATATTCTGTGATTTTCAACAGAACTTTTCAATAAGGCATTTTAAATTAAGAAACAAAAATCCAAACATAGGAAAGAATCAAAAAGCATACTATTTCACTATGACAAAAAAGAGAAATGGCCGGGGCTTCCCTGGTGGCACAGTGGTTGAGAGTCTGCCTGCCAACGCAGGGGACACGGGTTCGTGCCCCGGTCCGGGAAGATCCCATGTGCCGCAGAGCGGCTGGGCCCGGGAGCCATGGCCGCTGAGCCTGCGTGTCCGGAGCCTGTGCTCCGCAACGGGAGAGGCCACAACAGTGAGAGGCCCGCGTACCGCAAAAAAAAAAAAAGAGAGAAATGTCTAACTCTTCTGCGAGAGAATACAAATGTTCCATTTCACTTAGAGAATTGATACCTTAATGCTACATAAAAATTGTTTACCCTATTTCCATAGCCTTCATTTTAGTAAAAATGATACTTTAATCAGTATTGCCAAGGACAGAATATCCATATATGTTTAGATAATTAAGGTTAAGTTTACTTTGAGCTATAATCTAATTTTAATCATTATGCATTCCAGTAGTCTTGGGAAGTTGACTAATATATAAAACTGAAGTTAATATTGTTTGACAAGCAACAGTAAAACTGCTTGCATTTTCACAAGTGGTTTACATTTAAAACTCCTCAGATTTTTTTTAGGGCTTCCCTGGTGGCGGTCCGCCTGCCGACGCAGGGGACGCGGGTTTGTGCCCCGGTCCGGGAGGATCCCACATGCCGCGGAGCGACTGGGCCCGTGAGCCATGGCCGCTGAGCCTGCGCGTCCGGTGCCTGTGCTCCGCAATGGGAGACGCCACAGCAGTGGGAGGCCCACATACCGCAAAAAAATAAAAAAACTCCTTAGATTTTTTTAACAGCAGTCCGTTTTAAAAGTTATTTTTTTTACATAAAGGCAGCAAAGTCCTTAGATAAGCCAATGTAGCAATTAACAATTTCCAAATTATTTCTATTAAAGATGTTATTTTTAAATGCCTGTATTTACATATATATTTTGTTATATAAAACAATTTAAAAAGCATGTTTCTCCAAATATAATAATTCAACAGAAAAGAAGCATGATATTCCACAAATACTAACATTCCTGTGCCCATTTGTGTTCAAATCAATCATTTAATGAATGTCTATAAACAACTTATTGGTTTTTATCATATAATATAGTTTACTATACCTTAAGATCTTGCCTTGTGGCAAGAAGTTCAGATTCCTTCCCATAGAAATCAGACTGAAGCTGTTTTAGACTTTCCTGACTTTTTTCATAGGTATTTTGTAACACTGATATTTTCTGTTTCTCTGCTGCAAGTTCCTGTGCTGCTTGTGTTGACTGCTGCTGTAGTTTATTCTCAAGTTCTGTCTGAAACATACAATAGTTTTTTAAAACAGTATGCATACCAAAAACCAGTTACAAATATAGAATGAAATCCACACAACTAAGATTCCTAAGAACAAACTGAATTGTAGTTATGCCCTAAAATTCTACTTTAATAAAGTGTAACTTACCTTATAGTTACAAAATTAAAGAATTACAAAATTCAACAAGTCCTAATTTAAAAGACAAAAAATGAAACAGCAATTAAATAAAGAAAAAAGAATTTCACTGAGAATCCCAAGTACCAAGGTCTCAGGAGACTGAAAGTAACAACTACATTCTGATGGAAGATACAGTGCTGCATGCTTTAAAAAATGATATAATTTAAGGTTGAACTATGGGAAATTTCTACACGAAGTAATTAAAAAGCCATTACTAAGTTGAAGTATACTGTTTCTACTCCTTGAAATTCAAGAATAACAAGAAATTTCTACAGGTCATCTTTATTAACATCAAGGCAGAAGAAGAGAAGAAAATGTTGCAAAGGTGCAACTCCTCTAAACTCTAAACCTTCAGTCTTTAAGAAGGTTCAGGAGATATGCACAAATTATGACATAAATAAAATATATGTAAGCATAGCATGAAAAGCAGCACTTGGCTTTTAAAATAAATACACTTCAATGAAACTGCTGTTGAAGTCATCAGCGACCCCCTTGTTCCAAAATCCAATATTCATGTCCTTGTCCACATCTCATTGAACATCCCAGCAGTCCTTCAAACAGTTGATGATGCCCCCTCCTAGAAACATTCTTCAACCTGGTTTCCAGGACATCTTGTGTTTTAGGTTCTCCTCCTACCTCACTGGTCATTCCATCTTAAAATCTTTTACTAGCTCCTCTCTTGTTTGATCTCTCAATACTGTGTGACCCCACGGTTCAGTCTCTAGCCCTCTTTTATTCTATATACAGTCTCTATTTAGAAGATCCCAACTAGACCCATTTTTATTAAGGATATAGATATAAAGTACTGTAGTTTACAGCTAGGCCTTGAAATATCTTTTTTAGGATCTGTTAGGAATAAGACTGATATTGTATTGTGTGTAAACTGCACAATGTGGAAAGCAGATATATCTGTGCAAAATCTTTGCCTCTGTGCTGTCAGTGTGATGTGGTTTCTGCATGGTTATATATTACTAGTGATTTTATCAAAACTTCTAAAACTTAAATTACATGGTAAAAGATCTGTAAGAGGCTGCCTAAGTGTTAGTTGGCACATAAAGATAATTGTAGAAGTTGAAGACATGATTGCTATATTTCAATGTTTATTCCCACTCAACATATTGCCTTCTAAGCTTTCTTTTTTTGTTCAAAGCATGATCTTAAATATATGTTTAAGTTAATGGACGTAACGCAGGGTTCCTACACTGTATTGGCGTATGTTGGTGGCCCTCTGTGCCCTAGATATATGCACACACGGTGCAATTAAAAAGCTACAAAGTGAAAGTTGGTTTGGATCCTCTTCATTTCATTTGTTTAGCTTTTCTGTTATTTTTCTCTACTTACAAGTATTCCTGTGAATAAATCCTTGTTAAGTTAAATATTTTAAAAAATATTGTTTATTTACAATTGACTCCTGAATTTATGTCTCTAGCTCCAACCTCTCTGCCTGAACTCTGGGCTCATTATATCCAAGTACTTCCCTGACATCTTCACTTGAGTGATTGATAGATATCTATCTCAAGTAGAAATCTTGATCCCTGACAGCAACCCTGCTCCTCAAAAACATGCTACTTCCCCCAGTAAATATGGCCATCTATCCACTTGTACAAGCCACAAACCTAGAATTATTCTAGACTCCTCTTTCCATCATCTCTCACCATCTAACCTATCAGCAAGTCCTGATGACTCAGCTTACAAAAGATATTCCCAAATCATCCACTGCTAACACTTTAGTTCATGCCAGCATCTTGTACTTTCTAGACTACTGCAATAGTTTTTCAATGCCTTTCCTGCTTGCTCCTTTATGTCCCTTTAGTCAGATCCCACCATTCTCTGCTCAAAAATCTCCTAATCGATTCTAATTATCCTTTGAACAAAATACATCATTGTTATCTTCAAGATATATAATCTTCAAGATTATAATCTTCAAGTTTCTATGTTTATGCCTTTACCCCTGTCTACTTCTCTGAGCTCATCGCATATTACTCTTCCTCTCTCCACTATACTTAACTTATACTGGTCTCCGTTTTTAGAAAATACCAAACTTGTTCTAGCCTTAAGATCTTTGCATTAGTTGTCCCGCCCCGACCACTATATGGATAGCTCTTGTATTTCATGTTATCAGCTCAAATCTCTTCAGAGGGGCTTCTTTGATCACTCAACCTTTTAGTAGGACTCTGTCCCATCACTGTCTTTCACATCACCCTGTTTAAGTTTCTTCGCCCCAAGAAAGTTTAAGTCCATGAGAATAGGTTCCTTGTCTGTTCACAGCTACACCTCCAACACCTAGAACTGTGTCCGTGGCACAGAATAGGTGCCTAGTAATGTTTCTCGAATGAATAAATGACAAACAGATGGGAGGTGGACAAATAGAGCCCACGACATCCATTAAGAGCCTCTTATAATAGTCCACATAAGAGAAAAAAATAGCCTAGACTAAGACTGTGGAAGTTGGGAAATAAGAAAAGGGGATAGATTCAAGAGAGCTAGGAAGCAGATTGCCAGGAGGCAGTGCTAACTGCCTATAGAGGAAAGGGGGCTCATCACCACACACATTATCTGATAACATCCCACATTACCTCCAATTTAGAGTCTTCACGATGAAGAATTCCTGGACATTGTTTTTCGTGTTGAAGACTACACTGCATTTTTTTTTTTTTTTGGTAGAATACTACTTCTTTTCTTTAACATTTCCCCCCCCACAATCTAGTTTTCTTTCTCTTCAATCACCTTTATGGCTCAAATAAGCCCTCTACAAAGTCTCAACACTGATCATAATTGCCCTCTGGGTTCATATTTGGGCCTTCATTTTACTTACTCTAAATGACAGGCTGATTCATTCATTCATTTTTTTAAAAATCATTGATAGCTTATTTGTTAGAAAACACAGTTCTCTGACTTTGAGGGATTCAAATCTATTAGTGGTTAAGTTAAATAAAAGAAAATAAAAAAATAAAAAGATCAATGTAACAGCTTGATAATGGGTTTAACAGAAGTAAACCCAAAGTTCCAAAGGAGAATACAGGAGGGTCAATCATTTACAATTTATCCTTCACAAGCTTATCAGTTTTTGCTCTAAAACAGGTCTGACTACATTTCTCCCTTCTAAAGATTTTTACCTTTAGTCTTCCAATATTAAAAATTTAAAGTGGAAACAACTATACAATATCTACTGTGATCTGATTTCATCTAATTCTGTAGCGTTATCTCCCCTCACTTCTCCACTTACGAGGTATTCCAATAGCAAATCTTCTATAACGACATTTTTTTTAAGTTTTGCAAACTTTGCTAATATTGTTTCCTCTCCTTTGAAATATCTAATTTCCTCTTTTGTTTAATCTTTCAAAATTAGCGTAGTCTTCAAAGACACAGTTCAAATGCTAGCTCCTCTAGAAAGCCAGTCAAAATTTCCATTAAGTTCTAATTTTTCTCATTCTCCTTTCTACTAGTTTTCTTTTTCCCTACATACCTGATTCCTCATTAAATTATAGGCTACTTGAGAATAGGGGCCATATCCTATTCATTCTGTATTCCCACATTAGGTTTCAAATAAGGTTGGTACAGGAACTGATGACTTATATAGCCTTGCTGGATTTACCTGTGACTCCCAAACAATCACAATCACATTAAAAAAGTGTATGTATATGTGTGTTTCATATAGATAGATAGATGTAGATATAGATATATATGGGGTGTGTGTTGTGTGTGTGTATTCATACACATCTATACCCATTTAAACTTTATCCTTGTTTTTCCTATTTCACTGTGGCCCAGTGAAAAGTTTCCGGAGACCATCACTGTATGGTTTACCAGGCAAAATGGCACTGGGCACACACAGTACTAGGTACTTTAAATACATTATCGCAATCTTTTTTTTTAATAGATCTTTATTGAAGTATAATTGCTTCAAATTATCTCAACCTTTACAACTCTATGACCCTACTTTGTTTAGTCCAGAAAGATGGATCACTCTCCTGTGACCATAAACCTAATGTGTGTCACACAGAATTTAAATTCAAATTTGCCTGCCTCTAAAATTTATCTTCTTTCCATGATAGTACACTGCTCCTCAATAAAACTAAACAATTCTTGCCTTTCAGTGATTCTCTAGGTAACTCCAAATCCCAAGTCTAATTTACAGAGACTGGCTATCTACCCAACACTCCCCCAAAATGCTGTCCTCCCCGAGGTTAAAGGTGTTCCTTTTTCTAGCATTCATCCACTGACACAAGTGAACTACTGCTATGAATGTTTGTGACACCCCCTCCCCCCGACAAATTCTTGTTGAAGCCTAGATCAAATGTGATGGTATTTGGATGTGGAGTCTTTGGGAGGTCATGAGGGTGGAGCCCTCGTGAATGGGATTAGTGCCCTTATAAGAAGAAACACAAGAGATAATCTCAGTCATATAAGGATACAGCATATAAGGATACAGCAAGAAGACAGCTGTCCACATGCCAGAAAGTGGGCCCCCACCAGACATTCAATATGCCAGTGCCTTTATCTTAAACTTCCCAGTTTCCGGAACTGTGAGAAATAAATGCTTATTTTTTAAACCACCAAGTCTATGGTATTTTTGTTATAACAGTCCCAAGTAAGACAACTACCGATAAGAACATTTCCTCTGAATCTCAAAATCCTTAAGGTGTCATCTAGTAAAGCCATGCAAAGTATAGGCAATATATATTAATCATAAATCTGGAAGAAATCTTACTATAATTAATAAGTTAATAAAAAAGAAAATATGCTAAAAATAATTGTTGGTTTTTTTTTAATTTACTAAGTCATACTGTTATAAAAATGAAGATCTAAGGAAAACTTGAATATGAGGCTAATAGATTTTGGGAAAAAATGACCTCAAGATATCAAATCATAGAACAAAATACATACTATGATAATTATATCCTGATGTATGATTATATACAACACACACAAAAAAAGGATAGACAAATTTGTCTACTCTTGTTTCTGTTATTAGAAAATTACCCTTTTGTAAAATAACCATAATAATAGTTATAAAAATAGTGGTCAACATAAAATATGTATTTGTGGGGTTAATTTTTTTTTTCCTCTAGTAATGTGACAAGCCAACTATTAATAACATGACATATTTTGCTTGTTTTACATACTAGGGATCTTATATCTTTCTACTCCATGAACTAATTAATATGCATACATCAACAGTGGGGAAAACCTCATTTTGTTCAAATATTAAGTTCAATCCACTTTTATCAACTCTTAGTCTGGACAAGTATTAAAACATACTTAAGGGGCTTCCCTGGTGGCGCAGTGGTTGAGAGTCCGCCTGCCGATGCAGGGGACACGGGTTCGTGCCCCGGTCTGGGAGGATCCCACATGTCGCAAAGCGGCTGGGCCCGTGAGCCATGGCCGCTGAGCCTGCGCATCCGGAGCCTGTTGCTCCGCAACGGGAGAGGCCACAACAGTTAGAGGCCCGTGTACCGCAAAAAAAAAAAAAAACATACTTAAGGATGAAGAACGGATGCTTAATAATAAATCAGGATAGGTTTGGAAATGGAAACCATTATAACTTAAAAAACCAAACAATTATAAATATATGAAACCTATACTACTGAATATTTAAATATATCTCAATTTATGATTTTTGTTCTAGATTATATTCCCTTAATGAGGATAATTTATTTTTAAATTCCTGTAAAATTTTCTAATACACTAGAAATGTATAAATTATTCTCTTAACATTGTTAGTTATATCTTATTTTACAAAAAGGTAGTTTTATGCCTATCAAACAAATGATTAGTGCTAGAATTTCAAATAAGAATTATCTAACAACATGGTTATAGTGAATGGAAATCCAGACATAGATATTTAGTCATATAATTAAGTGCATTTATACATTTAACTTAGAAAAAATTTGAGCATATGTAAAATTTTCTTCGTTGTAACTCATCTGTGTTACTATCATATTGTTATCTTAACTGCAAACTTTTTCTTCCCATAAAAAGTAAACAAATATATCACTACCTTCTGTGAAACAGCAATTTTAACCTCTCCTTGGAGTGCTTCAATTTGCTTTTTCTTCTGTTCAGTCAATTGCTTTAGCTCATTTATGTTACCCTGAAGTTGTTGTTCTTCTTTTTCCTTTTGTGTTAAACTATTCTGGGCCTGTATGACTTGTCCCTGCATTGAACTGAGCTCCAGCTTCAGCTGATGAGAAGTCTAAAAGAAAATAAAACCTGTTTAGCGTTCATTTATCCATGCAACACACATTTATTGAGTACCTATTCATGCCAAGCACTACTCTAAGTAGAAACTACTGAGTCTATTGGCCACAAATAATCAGTAGTAAACCAAAAAGAAAAATCCCTACCCTCATGGAGCTTTCATAACTGACACTATTCACTACTGGATGACATGCTGGATTAATCTTCAATATTTGTTTAATCTTGCCTTCCTTTTTAACTTATACATTTGGATAGAGCTTGCAAATGAACTAGATTAGTGTTCTCTTATATCATAGAAAAAGGGAAAATCAACATCAATCTTTAGATTGCTGAAATGTCTACTGTTTTGAATATTCTCAAAATGCTAACTGCATTCCCTGACAGTCCAGTGGTTAGGACTCGGCGCTTTCACTGCCAGGCCTGGGTTCGACCCCTGGTCAGGGAACTAAGATCCCTGCAAGCAGCACAGTGGGGCCAAAGAAAGTAAAATAAATAATTTTTTTAAAAAAATGCTAAATGAGCCTGTTGGCCAGTGAATCAGAAAAGTTAGCTTCATATTAACTGTGATAAAACCAAGATAATTTTTGGCAAATATGTTTAGTATCTGTCTGATGACACTAAACTATACCACACAATTGTTTCCTCATTTAGAGATTTGAGGCATATTTTGCTACTACCTTATTTTAACAATCTTCTAGGATATATTTCTGTTCAAAATTAGATATCATATAGAAGTCACACTGAGGTTCCTCTGTGGCCAAGGTGAACTACACTACCTCTCACCCGTCCAACCAAAGTAATGTTTACATATTTTATGCATATTTCATTAAGAACCTAATTTGAGCATCTGACCATTCAAAGTTACTTTTGAAAAAGTTTCAGTGCTATATATGGATGCTTCAGCTTATCTCCAATACAAACGGAAATATTTTTGTGCAAAACAGGAGTCAGGTAGTGTTAATAATGATTATGTTATGATAACCAATAATAAAGTAATAGCTAACATTTGACCATTTATTTTGTTACAGCTGGTATTCTGAGCACTTTGAAATATATTAACCCATTTATTTCTCGCAATAAGTCTATGACACAGATTCTACTATTAGCCCCATCTTACTGCTGAGGAAACTGGAGCACAGAGAGATCAAGTCATCTGCCTAAGAAGGCAAGGCAAGACAGCATAGCTAATAATTGGCACAGTCAGGATATAAATTTGCACAATCTGGATTCACAGCTTGGGTATTAAACCTCTATAATTTTGCCACTTACATGGCTGGCATATAAAGCACAGGTGTCTTCTTTCAATCAACAACCAGAACACAATCGCACTAAAGACTTGTCAGGACCATGTTTTGCTGCTTTATCAAATCTGATCTCTAGAAAGCTACATGCCTGGACTCTAGCTGCTAGAGGTATGTCTTCAGAGAATAACAATATATATTATACCCATTTATTTCCTCATTTGCTTGTTTGTT
Organism: Globicephala melas; assembly: GCF_963455315.2. Lineage (NCBI taxonomy): Eukaryota > Metazoa > Chordata > Mammalia > Artiodactyla > Delphinidae > Globicephala > Globicephala melas. Next base: position 27,391,275 of record NC_083323.1, on the reverse strand, counting down.
TTGATGGAGAACAAAAGAAGCATTAATCATAGAAAAATCTCTGAATTGTTATAAAACCATTATCAAATATGCCATTAATATAAATGTCCATGAAATAAAGAGCCCTTAAAATGTCATTTCTATGGAAAATCTATTAAGACTCTTTTTATCCATAGTAATGTTCCTTAATCTAGATTATCTAATTATAACTCTACAGTTAGTTGACCCAATTTTCTACCTTTATTAATAATAATCTTTTATTTTGGGCCTTTTATTAAACTAGCTTGAAACTTTTTAGTAGTAGGTAGAACACAAATGAAAAAACCTTCTTTTGACTTAAGTATTGTGAAAATATTTTGAAAATATAAAGACCTTATTATGCTTTACATATTTTTTGTTATAGAAAAAAAATCTTACCTCCTTCTCTTTTTCAAGTGACTTTTTCAGTTCATTCTGTTCCTTATGCGTGCTTTCTGTCTGTACTTGAAGTTGCTGCTTTAATTCTTTGCACGTTTTCTCCTAAAAAAATGGAAACTACATTATGCAGAAAATATTTGTAGTGAATTTAAGAATTTTGGTTTACAATCTCAGTAAGATCCACGCAAGGAAATAAACCAGAATCACTGATGATTTAAGATGGGACAAAATCATCCATTTCAATAATAAAAACAGGCAAATATTATAGCAGTAAATGGGGAGGGAGAGGAAAAGGCTAAGAGTTTCTATTATCAACCAATAGTCACAATAAATACTTTAGATAATATTTAGACAAGATTTTAGAATACTTTGGAAACCACATTTTTATGTCACAGAATTAATTAACTTATACTATTTTAAAAGTAGAATAATGGGCTTCAAAAAATGGAAGCAAATTTTTTTAAAGTATTGAAACAACAAATAAAAATAATTACATATAACTTAAGTGGGAACATATACAGATAGAAGATGTTTCCTCCAAACAGAAAGGAACATAAAAACAACATACGAAAATCATGTTTTTTATGGTACTCAACACTTTCACTGACCTTCATATTGAGAACAAAAGAATTTTACTTTTGCTGTTATTCTGGGTCAAAATATTTCTGAGAATACATTCCTCTTTACACATTTCCTGAGACTCAGATTTTTTTTCTCTATAGTTTAAATATTTTTTACAGTATCTCTAAGACATGGTATTATCTAGAGTTTTAGAAAATTGAATGAAGAATTAAGAAAGCTTATAGCACCAGAGTTAAAAATCATTTAGATCTTTCTGGTCTTCTTTCTTTTTTTTTATAGTCAAGTGAAAAACATTTCAACTAGTAGCTATATTCTCTGTGGAAGTGTCCCTGAGGACAAACATGCTGTAGTCTTTCCCAAATCTAGCACCAGACCCAGAATAGAGAAAAACTATATACTCAACTGAAAATTTTCTGGGCCATTGGAAAATCACACACACAAACACCAATATCTTTTTCTCAGGTTAAGTAATCCCAATTCCTTTCCTCTAAGAACACTTAAAATCACTTAAATGCAGGGTGAAAAGTCAACAGTGAATTAAGCAGAAAAGTCACTACATTTTAAATAAAAATCACTTCTACCTAAGACAGTAAACATAAACAACTAACCAAATCTAATACAGCAGCTTTTCCTTTCTGGTTTTCCTTTTCAAATTCACTTTTGGAGTTCTTCAAAGAATCAGAAACTTCTGATAATTTCTCTTTTGCTGCAGAAAGCTCTGCTACTAGAGTTTCTTTCTCCATCTTCACTTTTTGTAGTTCTGTTACTGCTGTGTGAACTTTGTTATTCAATTCCTTGTACTGCATCTTTGCATCTTGACTTAAATTTTCAATTTCTTGTTTAAGGACTTTTTTTTCTTCTTCTTGCTTGTTAAGCATTTGCTTAATATTTTCAAGCGCTTCAGATTTCTTCTGTAGATCCAACTTTGCATTGGATACTCTAAATATTTAAGAAACAATTTCTTTAATAATGCATAATTTACCATTCAAATAAATTATTGAGTTTTAAAACTTTCTTGTGTAGTTAAGAAGTAAAAACAATAATTTAATATCATAAAACCGCACAACTGAAAAATGCCTTAGAACATCTGATCCAATGATTTAACAGATGAAGATGATTTTCCTCAAGTCAAATAAATTAGTGGTAAAGCCAAGACCATCTAAGCCCATGACTTAATCCAGTCTTGTTGACCACAATGTATCACCAAATAAATCTGTGCAAACAGCAAACCCTCTAGTGTATGACAGCCAGAAATGTTTTCCCATGTGCCCTAAAGAACCTATTTATTACATTAGCCCCCATGCACAGAACTCTGCCTCTTTCCTTGAAAAACTAAAACACATTATGTGTTTGCCAGGTCTTAAACTTGAAAACACATAAGATAACCAGGAAAAATAAAGTTAAAAAATAGAAGAAATATTTCATTTCAAACATGGAGGAAAGACAAAAGATTTACTTTAATCCTAGAGCCTAGCAGATTATATAAAAGATTTGTTATCATTTAATATAAGTTTTCTACACCGGAATGAATTAAAAAGTTACAAGAACCTGAAACTAACATGATATTGTAAATCAACTATACTTCAATTTTTTAAAACAGGAAAAAAAAAGTTATAAGAATGAGGAAATGAAGATATTCATTTTTATGAATGAAGATATTCATTCATAATTCCTCATTTAAATGAGGAAATGAAGATATTCATTCAAGTTTAAGAAAGTTAAACTAAAGACTTTGCTTTCATAAAATGAATAAAGTTATGCATATTACATATCAAAAGAAAAGAACACATTAAAGATCAACCATTTTTTAAAGTGCAAATGAAACCAAGTGCAAAGTAATATTTCTAGAATGCATACTATTTCCAATGTACTTTACTATCAATGTACTTTATTATAAATTCAACAATATGTTAAAGAGAGGTTATTAAAAAATGTACCAGCCACATAATTGAAGTTGGGTATTAAAACAATACCAGAACTGCATCTATACCTTGAAGTTTTCTAACTTTTAGTCCCAGAAACTTACTTTTACTTTAAAAAAAGTAGCTAGAACATATGAAGGCACATTCACAGGATCCTGTACCTTGTGGATTTTTAAAGGTCTAAATAGAAAAGTCATTGTACTAATATTACTTTACCATTTAATATAGTTAAAATCCCTGTCAAGCAACCCTAAAACTGGGACTTGATATATTTACTATGCTACTTAACTTTTCCATAAGTAATTATTATAAAATCATAAGACTATGTGAATCAAAGAAAGCAAACAGAAATAAAGGCTTGCACAAATACCATATGCTAACATATATATATGAAATCTAAGAAAAAAACAAAAAATGTCATGAAGAACCTAAGGGGTAAAATGGGAATAAAGCCACAGACCTACTAGAGAATGCACTTGAGGACATGGGGAGGGGGAAGGGTAAGCTGTGACAAAGTGAGAGAGTGGCATGGACATATATACACTACCAAACGTAAAACAGATAGCTAGTGGGAAGCAGCCGCATAGCACAGGGAGATAGCTCGGTGCTTTGTGACCACCTAGTGGGGGGAGATAGGGAGAGTGGGAGGGAGACGCAAGAGGGAAGAGATATGGGAACATATGTATATGTATAACTGATTCACTTTGTTATAAAGCAGAAACTAACACACCATTGTAAAGCAATTATACTCCAATAAAGATGTAAAAAAAAAAAGTCAGTTTTGATATCTATCTTTATCTATACCAGCTCTCTATTATGTAAAAAAGTTAATAGTAGATCCCTATTTATATTGAAACTTGTATATATATATCACACAAATACATACAGAATTTTATTTTAAATATGCCTGTTTTCTATTACACTAAAACCCTTTGAGACATATCTCATTAAATATTTTAAATTAGTGGCTTTACATTTCATGACAAACCTCTAGACATAAAAATAATAAAAAATTCTTTAGTACAAAAAAAAAAGAAATAAAGCCTTGCATAGTGACTATAAAACTTAGTTTATTTTTTTCAAAGTCACTTAAGGAAGTAATAAATAAATCCACAATCTGGGAAACCTTAACATCCCTTTCTCAGAAACTGACAGAAATGACCAGAGAAAAAAATTGGCAAGGATATAGAAGATTAGAACAACATTATCAACCACCTTAACCTAACTGATATTTATAGAACACTTTACCCAAAAACACATATATGTGTACATGGAAACTTAACCAAGATAAACCATACACTGTGCCCTAAATGAAAATTTGAAATGTCTGAATTTTACTGAGTATGTTCTCCTACCAAAATGGAATTAAATTAGAAATGAATAACAGTAAGATATCTAGAAGGGTCCTAAATATTTGAAAAGTAAACAATATACTCCTAAGTAACCTGTAAATCAAAGAAATCACAAAGGATATTTGAAAATACATTAAACCGCAGAGTAATGAAAATACATTATAAGATGGAATTTGGAGGGAAAGAGTTGCATGCAGAGTGAAGGTGGCCCTTGAGAAAGTGGAGCTCTGTACCCTGTTATCTGGGCTGAGTCCTATGACCAGGGGTGAGGTTTAGTCAAACCTCAGATGTGTTTACCCAGCCCTTCTTTCTTAGGCAGTTCTCTAGAAATGCAGGACCCCACATAAGAAATGTTTGCATAAAGTATAAAGGCAAAAATTTTTAAAACCTCAGTAGAAATGGAAAGAAACACTGGGCCCATAGCGGGCCTTGGGAAAGAGAACAAGAACCAACTCAAAGGTCATCTTCACAGACACATGACTGGGTTCCAGAGGTGACAAATCACTCAGTGGGTGATACAAAGGATCAGATGTACTCCCCAAATACCTAGGCACTGGAAACGACGATGTTAAGAGAAGAAATGCCACTTGAGGCACAAAATGCATCTGTATATCCTCAAGTTCACAATGTCAGGACCCAATTTACTAGCTGTGAGAACAAAAACATTTTGTCATCACTCCCAAAACAAGGATGAAACCATGAAGGTATAAAACAATTTACTATCATCAACTTTGATGGGTTTTATTTCATTTCCCTGAAAGGTACTGAATAACTTTCCCAGGCTCTCAGCTTCCAGCTTTACTACTGAGAGTCAAAAACCCTCACCATCCTGACACAGATCCAGTCTGCCAACTGTCAGAGTGGTGTATTTGGCCTTTAAAGACAAAGTCTACTGAAATGTGACTGGTCACAAGCCCTCCTATTTAACCATACTGTGATGGCTTTATTTTTCATTCACATTAATATCAGTAGTTGATAGAATCAAATAAATCTTTAAGCACTGTGATAGCAAAATTGAAATCTTATGAAACTTAGTTTATAATCCTCTCCCTTAAGTAGTTTAGCTTACGTTTCTTTCTCCTTTTCAAGTTGTTTACTCAATTCTGTGGCTCTAAGTTCTAAATCTGTGTTCAGCTGTCTTTGCTCTTGTAGATCCTGCAAAGCTTGCTCCTTGTTTGCTTTAACTTCAAGAGTATCAGCTTCCAGTTTCTATGGCAGAAATATAAAACCATTTTAATGTCAACGATTATCTATCTATTAAACATTATAACATTTATTTACACTCAAATTAGTGTTGACATAACACACAAAAATAACCAAAAATATTTATGTTATAATAAAAAACACATTCTGAAGCCATCACTGAATAAAGAAGCCATTTATCTTGGAATCTTTCAGAAGACCTAGCAGCTGGCTTTATATATGACAGGCAGTCACTAAGTTTTCACTTTTTAAAATGAACTCTGGGGCTTCCCTGGTGGCGCAGTGGTTGAGAGTCCGCCTGCCGATGCAGGGGACATGGGTTCGTGCCCTGGTCCGGGAAGATCCCACATGCCGCGGAGCAGCTGGGCCCGTGAGCCATGGCCGCTGAGCCTGTGCGTCCGGAGCCTATGCTCCGCAACAGGAGAGGCCACAGCAGTGAGAGGCCCGCATACCACAAAAAAAAATTAATTAATTAAAAAATTAAATAAATAAATAAAATGAACTCTGAATAAGAGAATAAATTTAATTATATTTATTACTTGAGTAAAAGTTATTAACTCAAGTATGAAAAAACTAAGTAACAGGTTCACACATGGGCCCACTTAAAATATATAATCCTGGGACTTCCCTGGTAGAGCAGCGGTTAAGAATCTGCCTGCCAATGCAGGAGACACGGGTTCAAGCCCTGGTCTGGGAAGATCCCACATGCCACGGAGCAACTAAGTCCGTGCGCTACAACTACTAAACCTGTGCTCTACAGCCCACGAGCCACAACTACTGAGCCTGCACACCTAGAGCCCGTGCTCTGCAATAAGAGAAGCCACCACAATGAGAAGCACGCACACCGCAACAAAGAGTAGCTCCCGCTCGCCACAACTAGAGAAAGCCTGCACGCAGCAACGAAGACCCAATGCAGCCAAAAATAAGTAAATTTATTTTAAAATAAATAAATAAAATATATAATCCTTTATATTCAGCTTACAACACTGTTATATAATTATAAATATTCAAAACTAAAATGGAGTTGTCATGTCATCCTTCTCATTAACACCTATTGACCCTAAATATAAAGCCAATTAAACTTCTGATTTTGCTTCTTTAATCTCTTGGTCTAGAGATTATTATTCTTCACACTATGGCTTCTATTTCATACATATACATATAACTGTATGTATTTTTACGAAGTTACAAAATCAAACTGTTAAATATATAGTTTAAACATCTATAAGCAATGCTTTTCTTGTATAGTTGTAAAAATTTTGCATACTATTTTATAAGGCAATTTAGGTACCCGTGGCTGTTACTCAACACTTACACTGGATATTCAATGTAACTATGTTAATTCTATTAACTACATATATACACAAACACACACATATATATATAAAACAGGTGGAATACTTCCTAAAATAATAATTACAAAATGTTAAATATCCGACATTGTCATGGATCACAATAGACACTAGTGGTTCTAAATATCTTTTTTGGGGGGGGGGGCACGCCACGAGGCATGCGGGATCTTAGTTCCTTGACCAGGGATCAAACGCGTACCTGCCCTGCAGTGGAAGCATGGAGTCTTAACCACTGTACCACCAGAGAAGTCCCTAAATAACTATTTTTAAAAGATACTCAAATAGAATTCTCATTAGATGCCTTTCATCTTAAAAAAAAGACCAAAATAAAGTTTTTCTGTTCTTTTCAACCATTACATTATGTAATTGATCATACCATTATCACTGACCATAAAGAAAAGGGAACCCACAAATAGAATTGTAAATGTAATTTTCTTCTTCCATGTTATATTGCTATAGATGCACATATAGAAATATACATAGCCCATGATTCTATAATTGTACAGAAGTGCTTCATCTGACTGTGAAGGTATAAGTTACATATATAGTAACTTGAGAAATTTTTCTTTAACTTACAGAAGTTCTAATTTAAAGGACAAAGGACTCAGGTCAAATCCTTCTCTAATATGTGTAGTCAGTCATTTAATCTCTTTAGTATAAATCAATACTTTCACTTGAAGTTGTGTTAAAGAAAGAAGCAATTTACCATAATGTAAATTATAATAGTTTTAATAATATTAAATTAGAAACAAAATCCAAAGGGTATAAATGTAAAATGTAAAAAAAGGAAGAAATATACCATACCTGAATATTACATTGGAATAAGGAGGGAAGGAGACAGGAATGATAGGGCAGAAGAGACTTCACAACAATAAAAAACTAAGTTCCTTGTAATTAGAGTAGATCCTTGGTTGGTTGTCTCTTTAAAACACTTACACATTACAATGCAACCCGTATATATGTAAACTGCTATTTGTAAAAGCCATCCATTAGTGAAGAAATTAAAAGTAAAGGTGGAATCCAAAATTAAGACATGAAAAAACTACAAGTAATTTTTTAAACTGGTATATCACAACTTCACACTTGTTTGCAAATTTAAAATCTTTGATTCCTTCTAGGTCATCAATTTCCATTGCTACAGCAGTAGAAAATATGGCCACAGTTTCCTTTATACAAACCTTAATTTGACATTCCAGTTCTTCAGTTTTCTGTTCTAAAGAGAGGTGTTTCTCTTTATATTCTTTAAGATGACTTTCCAGCTGACTGCAATGTTCTTGCTTATCCTGCAACTTTGTAGTGACCTGATCCAACTGAGTAGTGATCTTATTTAACTCCTATAAAAAATACAATTAAAGATAACTTTGGTAAGGTTTACTTTGCTGTAATGCCCAAATGTTTGTTCAAAGTAAAGTAGAAAACTCTAACTTTATTTAAGAAACTATTGTGAGTAAGACCATAGATAAGTCTAATAATATATCAGAGGTTATATTTACCCACCAATGTAAAGGACCTGAACTGAAGTTGTACATAGTCTGAGATACTACGTTTACATACATAAGAGCTCAATAACTTTTTCTAGGAAGAGTTATTTTAGGAGCCAAAAGATACAACAGAATATTAAACAGGCTAATAATAAAACAACACTTTTATACTATAATTAAATGTTTTCAATGTTCAAAACACCATTTTTTAATATAATTTTTTAATTACAGGGATTACATTATAAAACTTGAGCAATTCATTGGGAATATCTAGTTGCACAGAAAAAAACAAAATAAAAATTACTAGTAAATCCACTACCCACAGATAATTACTATTTTTTCATAACTTTCCTTCTAGTCTTTTCTGTATGTTAGTTTCTATTTTTTGATTTGTACTTTTAAAATAAAGGAGGTCGCTTTACATACTGTTTTACTGTACCCTCCTTTGTTTTTTTTGTTGTTGTTTTGTGGGTTTTTTTGCGGTACGCGGACCTCTCACTGCTGTGGCCTCTCCTGTTGCGGAGCATAGGTTCCGGACGCGCAGGCTCAGTGGCCATGGCTCACGGGCCCAGCCGCTCTGCGGCATGTGGGATCTTCCCGGACCGGGGCACAAACCCATGTCCCCTGCATCAGCAGGCAGACTCTCAACCACTGCGCCACCAGGGAAGCCCTAACCTCCTTTGTTTTTACATAACAATGCGTCATGAAACTGTGACATTATTTTCTAAAATATCATTATACATGACTGCGTAAATTTCTATTTTATCAATAGAGACCATTTTTTGCCAAATGTCCTATTTTATATTCTTAGATTGCTACAAACCTTTCTGCAGATATGCTAACAGCATGCTTAAAACTACGATTATTCCCTTAGGGTAAAGGACTAAAAGTGAGCTAATGAATATGAAAAATCCTAAAGGTCTTAAAATAAATATATTGCCAACCAGCTTCCCCTACCACCATCAAAAGGTTCAACTAATGTATACTATCGCAAGCAAGGTATGGAAGTGGCTTGTTCTTCTACACCATGTCCAATCCTTCCAGTGTTAAACACTTACAAACATTTTACCTTAATAAAGGCATATTCCATTATTGTCTTAATTTGCAATTGGTTCTTAATGAACTTGAGGATTTGCTAATATAGTTTTGATCATTTACTTTTGTTTTTAGTCACTTATTTCTTATGTAAAAGTGTTTTAAACATCAACAATATTAGCCCTTCATCAGACATACTTCAGAAAATGTTTTATTCTTTTGCTACTTGCTTTAGAATTTTGTAATATTTTTGGCAGGTAAATTTTAAACTTTTATGTGGTTATTCTTATAAATACTTTTTCCACTATAGTTCCTGGCACTGACCTAATACTTAGAAAATACTTTCCAGATGTGTTTAGCAATAATGTAAATAACAATATAAAGTAAAAAGCAAGCTGCAGAACAACATATATAATGATAGTATATGTATAAAACAAAAAGATCTGTGTATGTGTATATACACACACACATATATTTTTGTTCAATGTTTATATATGTCTGGAAGGATACATACCAAATTTAAAAGCAAAATTTCCATATAAGGAGAAAAGACGGATTGGGGTTAAGGGTTAATATAGAAAATCATTTTGTTTTGTTAACTTCAGACACTACTATATTGTTTAAAAACTGTTTGGACCAACAACCAGTATTTACTTCTCAAGCAAAAAGTAAACTTTAAAAATTCCTACCTGGTCAAAGGTAAGAAAAATCTACCAGCATTTTGAGCTTGGCCCTAAAGGAGGAAGCTTTTATTCTACCAGAAGTGTTGAGAAGAGTAACTTGTGTATGCTTTCCAGCCCTACTTACTCCTACCCCCAAGAAAAGAGAGTAACTCTTACTATTGAGATGGAATACATGGTGCTCTTTTCCTGCTTCCAAGTAGGAAGTATACCTGGGTCACAGCCTGATTACCTACTTAAAACAGGTGTGGAAATCTGTCTCTTCCCCAGTCATTGGCACTTGATGGGATGAAGCAACAATTCAACAATTAGGAGTAAACATTTCAGCTCCACACCAAGGTCTATGTTATGGGAGAAATACAATATTAAGAAGCTCAACCATAGCTGCACAAGTCGAGCTTTATCAAAAGCAAAGATGGGGCTTCCCTGGTGGCGCAGTGGTTGAGAGTCCGCCTGCCGATGCAGGGGACGCGGGTTCGTGCCCAGGTCAGGAAAGATCCCACATGCCGCAGAGCGGCTTGGGCCCGCGAGCCATGGCCGCTGAGCCTGTGCGTCTGGAGCCTGTGCTCCGCAATGGGAGAGGCCACAAGAGTGAGAAGCCGCGTACTGCAAAAAAAAAAAAGATGTTTTTTGTTTTTGTTTTTTTGCCACACCTCTTGTCTTGTGGAATTCGTAGTTCCCCAACCAGGGATTAAACCCGGGCCACCACGGTAAAAGTACCAAGTTCTAACCACTGGACTGCCAGGGAATTCCCAAAGATGATACTTTTATCTCCATCTGTCTGACTCTTGCATCTACCACTCAACTGGTTCTGAACTCAGGGAGAAATTAAGGAGAATAAGCAGGTCAATCACAATATTATATAAAACTGAGTATCATTTTTACATGTTTCCAGTTAATTTATCTACCAAAACATTAGGTTATGGTAAGAAATTGCATCAGGTTCTCCTACCTGCTGTTTATCTTGTAATGCGTTTTGGGCTGTGTCCAAATGATTCTGAAGATCTGCTCTTTGAGCAGTTTTTGCTGCTTCTGCTGACAGCAATAATTCAGTTTTGGCTTTAATCTGTAACAAAATTTACAAGTCATTTAATTTCTATTTACTTCTTGATTTCCCCTTGCTTGACTGTACATTACTTTTGTCACTAAATAATTTTAAAAAATTAAATCTTTTGCCAGAAAACATAAAGATTTAGACATTAAAAAATAAGTATGTGATAATTCCCCAAACAGGAATGAGTAGGAGAGAATACTCCTAATAATGCTTGAATAAATGATAAAATGATAAAAAGATGCCCCTATATAACAGCAAAACACTTCCCCCTCTCTAAAATTGGACATCCACATATTGAATTATCTTTAACTCATCTAACAAATATATTTTCAAAAGAAATATGTATCCTCTTTTTCCAAATTCTAATAGTATACTTGTTATTTTATTATATCATTTCTGATTTTCAATGGAATTATTCTCCTCAAATAAAGAAAATTAAGGCTTAGAAATGTTTCTATAACTTTCTCTACTATAGTATAGAATAAAAAACCAATGATGAGAATGAAAAAAGGAATATGTCTTAATTTCCACACCATGACTGACTCACTGAGCAAGGCTTCCATACTGGCCTCTGAAAGTAAACACATTAAAATACATAATGGGCGCTTCCCTGGTGGCACAGTGGTTGAGTCTGCCTGCCAATACAGGGGACACAGGTTCGTGCCCCAGTCCGGGAAGATCCCACATGCTGCAGAGAGGCTGGGCCCGTGAGCCATGGACGCTGAGCCCGCGCGTCCGGAGCCTGTGCTCCGCAACGGGAGAGGCCACAACAGTGAGAGGCCCGCGTACCGCAAAAAAAAAAAAAAAAAAAACAATACATAATGGTACCATACAAAGTTGGGTTTTTTGTTTTGTTTTGTTTTTTGGCCGTGCTCGAGGCTTGCGGGATCTTAGTTCCCCAGCCAGGGGTTGAAGCTGGGCCCTCAGCAGTGAAAGTGCCATGTCCTGACCACTGGACCACCAGGGAATTCCCTAAAGTTTTTTTTTAACCAAACCTTTTAAAAAATAAAATTCAAAATAATTCAAATATATGTAACAGAAATCTAATGGCATAATAATATCAAACAACTTTGAACTTAGGAAACAATAATAAGGGCTTCATGAAAAAAAAAGTGAAAAGATCTGGTAGTTTCAGGAAGAGTAATTTGTTGGGAGAGAGAGAAAGAGACGGAGGGAAAGGGAGAAAGGCAAACAGGAAGGCTCAACAACTGTCTAAATACAAACTTTATTTAATTCCTATTCCTAATTTTTTTTTCCATTAATAAGTAAGGCAGGGGTGGGGAGGGAGAGAGAAACGATTTAAAATATGTGATGGCCTAAAATTGGTGTTTTATTCATGCAAACTCATATTAAGTTACATAATTCGATATTACCTGTATATCAAGCTGGGAGACCTTCTCCTTGCTTTCATTTAATTGACTACTTAATTCATTAATGCTGGATTCTAGGGAAAGGACGCGGTCTTGTGCAGCTCTGAGATGTGCCTTCTGCTCTTGCACCTGGTCATGCAAATTCTCCTGGGCTTGTTTATGACTTTCTGACTGATTCTTCAGCTTCTCTGTTAGTTGAGTTACCTACCATATAAGCAAGACTCTAATTACGAAGGTCATAAATGATGTAACAAGAACTAAGAAACCCAAATTTAAGGACCATGAGAATGTTAAAGTGCTCTATGATAGATTATCTCAACTTTTTTTCGAGAAACATTATTCACATCTTTCCAAAAATAAGTAAACATAATCTCTCAAAATCATAAGAATAACATCAAATTCAGAGATTCCTATTATTTTTAAAACCAACTCTACTGAACTATAATTTAGATGTAATAAAATTCACCCAATTCAATTGTACAGTTTGAGGAGAGCTGATAAATACATTCATTTAACCATCACCACAATCAAGCAAGAGAATATTCCGATTACCCCCAAAAGTTTCCTCATGCTCCTGTGCACTCAGTACCCACCCTCCGCTCATCTCTGGCCCCAGACAATCACTGATCTGATTGAGTAATAAGAGTTTCTTATATATCCTGGATGTTTCTGAATTGTCAGATATATGTACTACACATATTTTCTCCCAGTCTGTCTTGGCTTTTATTTTTGTAATGGTGTCTTTTGAAGAACATTCATTTTTCATTTAGGTGAAATCCAATTCATCTGATGTTTCTTTGGGGTACTCTGGTTAGAATGCATTGAGTTTCTTGAATCTGTGGTTTCATATTTTTAATCAAATTTACAATTTTTTCAGCCACTAGTTCTATAAATATTTTCCTCCTTCCCACTCTTTGACACTCATTATATGTATGCCAGATTACATGATACTATCCCACAGGTCATTAAGGCACTGTTCATTTTTTTTCCAGCCTTTTTTCTCTCTGTGCTTCATTGTGGACAGTTTCAATTACCTTGTCTTAATGGTCACTGATACTGTTTTCCATTTGCTTAATCTATTACATTCATCGAGTGAAATTTTCATTTCAGATTTTTTTTAATCTCTAGTTCTAATTTTTAGTTTCTATTTCCATTATTATAGTTTTTTCTTTATATCCATAAGCATATTTTATTTTTTAAGTGTAAAGGGTTTTTTAAAGTTATGTGTAACATAGGCAAAATTATTTTATTTATTTATTTTTGGCTCCGTTGGGTCTTCGTTGCTGCCCACGGGCTTTCTCTAAGTTGCGGTGAGCGGCGGCTACTCTTCGTTGCAGTGCGCAGGCTTCTCTGATTATGGTGGCTTCTCTTGTTGTGGAGCACGGGCTCTAGGCGTGCTGGCTTCAGTAGTTGTGGCACAAGTGCTCAGCAGTTGTGGCTCACGGGCTCTAGAGTGCAGGCTCAGTAGTGTGGCACACAGGCTTAGTTGCTCTGTGGCATGTGGGATCTTCCCGGACCGGGGCTTGAACCCATGTCCCCTGCATTGGCAAGTGGACTCTTAACCACTGTGCCACCAGTGAAGTCCTGGCAAAATTATTTAAGTCAATAAATTTTTAAGGAATTTCAAGTGTTCTGATTCTTTCCACTGCCAATCACCTTAGTTCCTCCAAACTCAAAATCTGCAAGATAAAATAGCCCTTTCGAAAAGAAGTTGTCATGTGAGTCAGCCCACAATTCTTTTAGTTGGGCTTCTTATATCTCCAATGGAATACGAACACACTTCAAAATTTCCATCCTGTAATCTTTGGGATCCAATTTCCTCGAGCAATTTACTTTAGGACCACGTTTAGGGTCAGGAGTTGGATCTGCCTGGTTTTGAATTTGACACCCTTTAAAAATGTATTAGGTTCAGGGCTTCCCTGGTGGCGCAGTGGTTGAGAGTTCGCCTGCCGATGCAGGGGAAACGGGTTCGTGCCCCGGTCCGGGAAGATCCCACATGCCGTGGAGCGGCTGAGCCCGTGAGCCATGGCCGCTGAGCCTGTGCATCTGGAGCCTGTGCTCTGCAACAGGAAAGGCCACAACAGTGAGAGGCCCGCATACCGCAAAAAAAAAAAAATTTATTAGGTTCAAATCACATTCACTCCTAAGCCATCACACCCTAGAACAGTACAGATCGTTGGGATATGCCAATACCTTTTTAATATGATATTTTTTAATTTATTTATTATTTATTTTTGGTTCCACTGGGTCTTTGTTGTGGTGCATGGGCTTCTCATTGCGGTGGCTTCTCTTGTTGTGGAGCACGGGCTCTAGGTGTGCAGGCTTCAGTAGTTGTGGCACGTGGCTCAGTAGTGGTAGCTCACAGACTCTAGAGCACAGGCTTAGTAGTTGTGGTGCACAGGCTTAGCTGCTCCATGGCATGTGGGATCTTCCCGGACCAGGGCTCGAACCCGTGTCCCCTGCATTGGCAGGTGGGTTCTTAACCACTGCGCCACCAGGGAAGCCCACCGATACCTTTTTAAAATCCAGACACTGTGTTCAAGATAAAAGCCTAAAAAAAGAAGCCATCTTTGTTTCATGTCAACATTAAAATTAGAGTACTAAATCAATGCAGCTGGTAATTTAAAAGCTTAAGATATGAGGGAAATTATCAGCTCTATAATCCTGGAAGCAATCTTTATGTTTATCAATACACCCCCATCACTTGAGTCTCTTTTAGGTATCATGTTCCTTCTTATCTGTATCAAAACTCATACTGAACACTGAGTTCTGAACACTGAGCAGCTTTCAACTATAAAAGCTAGTCTAAATAATTCTTCATCAAAACTGGTAACCTAGGCTAACTTTGAAATTTGGGGGAAAAATTTGTTGTCATATTCTAATACCCAAATTAGAAAAGTGATATGACCTACTTATACTTTAATACTTTCTCATTTAGATAATTAGAATTCTCTTATTGGACAATTCTTCCAAAAAGTGACTATAAATTCTTTACAGTTTGAAAATGTATTAAGCTAACTTTTATAAGTTTCACTTAAACTAACACATAGATGTTAGAACGATAAGGCAACTTACCAAAATTATTATTAGCTATTCCAAACACATATACAATATCAAAATATAGAACCACTAAGCCTGGTTATTAACCAATACATAATAACAACTAACACTTGATTAGTGGTTTTAGTTTATAAATATATTTTGTTATTTACTTTTTTCAAAACATCACAAAATGCCATGAGGCAAGTATATATTATTAATAACTTTTCAATATGAGCTAACTATACTTTTCAAATGAGCTAACAAGGGGAAATGATTTGCTCATGGTCATCACAGGTAATAAATTACATCCTGGGACATGAACTGAGAGTTCCTTCATCATATCATGTTAGCTTATTTTCACTACAATAGCAACCCACCTCTAAGGTAAATAAGATAGTATTTGTCAGAAATACATAATAATTTTTAAAGTACTAAAAATAACAGAAGAATCATTTAGATAAAGCACTTAGTAAGATTTAGAGAGATAAAAGTAAATTTTAGAAATAGAATACACTTGAAAAGTAAATTTTAGAAATAGAATACACTTGACAAGCTTACTTGTTCTTGTAATGTATGGTTTTTTTCTTGTAACTGGTTAAGAACAGCAGTCTCTCCCTCACCAGCCTGAATTTTTGCATAAAGGTCTTCTCTTTCCTTTTCTAGTAAAGAAATATTTTCTTTACTCTTCTGTAATAAGGCTTCAAGGTTCTGGATCTTTTGGTCCTTATCACCAATTTGACGTAGTACTTGTTCTAAATCATTCTGTAAAGAATTGAAAACTACTACCTTAATGATAGAGAACTTAAAAAGTTATTCCTCAAACAAAATGATAATAAATAAATTTTAAGACTCAAACTCTTAGTCTTACATATTTTTTACTAATCATTACATTTTAACATGGCAAATTTAATTAAATAATTAGAACTATATACTTAACAATATAAACCTATATTATTGATAATAAACTAGAATTTAACCAAAATACCCCTTCAATTAACCACATTCTTACTCTAACACTCTGACCTCACCACCTACGACGACTCTTGTTTACTCCATTTCAGACATGTGGGACTCCTCATTATTCCTAATCACACCAGGCACATGCCCACCTCAGAGCCTTCGCACCAATTGTCTCTTCTGCCTGGCACACTTCCTCACAAAGTCACATGGCTCATTCCCTCTCCTTCCAATGTTTGCTCAAATGCCACCTTCTCAATCATACCTACCCTGATCATTACATTTAAAATTGCAGCCTTTCCAAATACTCCCTTCTCCTGAATATTTTTTCTTTCCATAGCACTTATCTTCTAACACTAAATAATTTACTTATTTTTCATGTTTATGTGCCTCCCTCTGCCCCCTCACAAGAATGTAGGCTCCAAGAAGGTGAAGATTTTTATCTGTTTTATTCATCAAGGTATCCAAGACCTGTATGTTCTAAGATATTTACTGAATGAGCAGAAAAGTAAGTGACTGTACTCTAACGCACATACACTCATGAAAGATCATTTCAATACCCCAATAGGACTCTTCTGTCACTACATAAAGGGATCCCTCTTCTTTACTTCACCAAGGACCGTCATGTTACACAGAGCACATGCAAGAGGCCACATCCAGAGCAACACTCATTAATGTTGAGAGCTATCTGACCCACAGCCTTTGCCTCTGCCTCAATCATTCTAAGAGAGCCAGAGAGCCTCCACCCAGAACAAGGCCCTACCAAGCCCTTATGCAAACTTTATAGCAGCCCACACCACCTTCCTGAGACAGAGCCAGCAACCCCCTGGTACCCTCAACGAAGTGTGCCAATATTAAAATATGTGAGATCGGGGCTTCCCTGGTGGCGCAGTGGTTGAGAGTCCGCCTGCCGATGCAGGGGACACAAGTTCGTGCCCCGGTCCAGGAAGATCCCACATGCCGCGGAGCGGCTAGGCCCGTGAGCCATGGCTGCTGAGCCTGCGCGTCCGGAGCCTGTGCTCCGCAACGGGAGAGGCCACAACAGTGAGAGGCCCGCATACCGCAAAAAAAAAAAAAAATGTAAGATCAGTCACTTTCAAACATGTTTCTCATCCCTTTAAGTTTCAGTCACGAAACGATGAAAAGCAACATATCTCTCTGCTCTCATCCTCTGTTCCTGCCACAAAGAACCCTCTCTGTACATTCTACCCATCTTCTGGAAACACAGTTCCAGGGCTAAGCTTTTTCTAGAACTATCACTCTATTTCCAAGTCTAACTGAAGTTTGGTGCTCCCTGTACAGATGCTGATTCCCCATCAGCCCTCTCTGATATATAAGGACTGTTCTGTTGGGCAAGCAGGAGAGGTTGACTTTTTCTAGATTTCTTCACTGCCATTACTCTCTCCCTCAAGTAAAAGGTTTATGCTGCTTTGGGAATTATGTATTCATTTATTCTACCCTCTATGCTGTGTTGCTATCATCTATAAATCCCTACCTCATTCACTGAAGACTTGAGACCTGATTTAGTCTTTCTCTCAATCCCAATTTCTGCCAATTTCCTGGGAAATACAAAATACATAGAGAATTAAGAGGACAGCCTCAACATTCATATCATCTTAATTCCTGGACCTTTATTCATTCTATTCAATCACTCA
Organism: Globicephala melas; assembly: GCF_963455315.2. Lineage (NCBI taxonomy): Eukaryota > Metazoa > Chordata > Mammalia > Artiodactyla > Delphinidae > Globicephala > Globicephala melas. Next base: position 27,373,194 of record NC_083323.1, on the reverse strand, counting down.
CATGCAGGATCTTGTAATCACCTGAAATTGTTCTAGATAAAAAAAATGTCAATTATCCTACTCTGTGACCACAACTTCCTGACTGTCTTCCAGTTTCATGACCTCATTTCTGCTCTTCAATGTCAAAGAGACATTAACCTCAATTTTATTCTAGCATATTTAGCATACACCTAGCTTTTCTTCCTGAACCTCATATATGGATATGAACTAACCTTAACTATTCTTTCATCTAATTCTCCATTTCCTTTTACCTCCCAAGTTTCCAATACAGCCACTCCAAACAAAAACCCAATCCTAGATCAATGGTGCAATCTGCTTTCTCCACACCTACATTTCTAAGCACTATTAGAGCAAAATCACAAACCTCCATAGATTGGTGCCACCACAAATTTCTAGACTCCAACCTCTATTATATACTCAGAATCATCTTTTCACTCCTGTCACTTGAGTGGGGTTCTCATCCTCAAATATTCCCCTAAATAACCATTTAAAAGCTTAATCTTAATCTCCAAATTCTTAATCTCTGTCCACCAGACATTCAGCTATTACTATTCAAACTTAACCTGGGGGGTGGGCGGTGCTATATTATCTTCAGGAATGACCTACCATGACTTTTCTTCCTCTTACCTACAAAATTATACATAGACATATATAATTCAAAAATATTTACACACTACTATATGTAAAATAGATAACCAACAAGGACCTACTATACAGCACAGGGAACTATACTCAATATTTTGTAATAACTGTAAAGGGAAAGAATCTGAAAAATAATATATGTATATATATATACACACACACACACATGCATATGTATGTATTTATGTATAACTAAATCACTTTGCTGTACACCTGAAACTAACACAATATTGTAAATCAACTATACAATAAAAATAAATAATGAAGTAAAATATATTTAAATACACACACACACACACACACACACACACACACACACACACACACACCCTCCTTTCTTCAAAGGATATCCTTCACAGGATAAGTTTGAATTTACCACCACCCATTGTATCAGTGACATCATAGCTTATAAATACCTTATTCCTTCAGTCACCTCCCCTTCTCCAATATCCTCAATTATTCCCCCTCTACTAGTCCCTTTGTCCTACATTATAAACACATTCAGGTATCTCTGGTTCTCAAAAACACTTCCTAGACCAAGTCCCACTCCAGCTTCTGCCCAGTCTTTATGCAATTCACATTTTAACTTCAAAAGTAATGCATATTTACTTTCCCCATTCCCTCATCTCTCATTTACTCATCAATCAAAAATCAGACATTCATGTCTATCACTTTAATGAAATCATGCTTCACAAGGTCACTAATTCTTAACTACTTAACCTAATGAATATTTTTCATTTATCATACTGGGCGTCCTCTCCACACACCCACATTTGAAGTTGCTGCTTACTCCCAACTTTTGACTCTCCCTAGTCCTTTGGCTTTCACTCTGCAAGGTCTCCTTAATTGCTCTGATCATTCTTTCTTTGAGCTGTTCTTCCTCTACTCATCCATCCCTTAAATGTTAGTGTTTCCCAGAAGTCTTGTGTCACCAGTTGTCTGTTTTTCTCATTACACTCTCTCCCTGGTTGATCACATTTATTGTAATAATTCCATTTACCCCATAAATACTGTCTCTCACAGCTAATATATAGCATGGTCCTCTCCTTCACGCTTTTTAAATTAATACATCCCATAGGTGCCTCAAGACTTGTCCAAAACTGAACTCACTGCACTGGCCATCTTTCTCAAGTTCATTAACACAGCTGATGATACCTCCATTTACCATGTACCCAATGTTATCAGTCTGCAAGCCATTCCCTATCTCTGTCATTCCCTACAACTATTTAGTATTTTACCTCCAAAGTAGTATTTACTCTACCTCCAAAGTAGCATTCATATTTGTCCCTATGATATTTTTTAGCAATTGCTTAAACTAAGACCATCATTATTAGGTTTCCCTGGTGGCGCAGTGGTTAATAATCCGCCTGCCAATGCAGGGGACACGGGTTCGAGCCCTGGTCTGGGAAGATCCCACACACCGCGGAGCAACTAAGCCTGCCCACCACAACTACTGAGCCTGCGCTCTAGAGCCTGCAAGCCACAACTCCTGAGCCCACGTGCCGCATCTACTGAAGCCGGGGCACTCTAGAGCCCGTGCTCCGCAACAAGAGAAGCCACCGCAATGAGAAGACCGTGCACCACAAAGAAGAGTAGCCCCCACTCGCCGCAACTGGAGGAAGCCCGCGTGCAGCAACGAAGACCCAACACAGCCCAAAATAATAAATAAAAATAAATTGATAAAAAAAGGACCATCATTATTTTTCACCTAAACTACTGCATATATTAGTCTTTTAACTGATCTCCTGTTTCAGAATATTCTCTCCAAAATTCATGTTTTACAAAACCATGAGAATAATCTATTTAAAAATCAAATCTGGCTATGGCACTTCTAAAGACCTTCAATACCTTTCTATCTTCAAGCATAGATAGAAAGGCCTTCCATAAACTTACCCATGTCTAATGCTCTGGGCTCTTCTCCAACTCATCTCTAAGTTACACTTTAAGCTCCAGCAAAACCTAACAGTTTCGTTCATACCAGCTTCACTATTCTTTTCCTTGTAACTTCTACTTGGAGTATACTACTCACTATCACCATCTTTGCAACCCAGAAACATCTACACAAACTTTGCAACAGACTGCCCCTTCTAAGGAAATTTTCTGTAACTGCTCTTTTCCAAATTTTATCAGAGTTACATAACTGTCTTCTCTATGCTATCATAATAATTTTATACACATATATACACCTAGAACTATACTCATCACATCTCTTTAATTAGTTTTTAGGACTTTTCATAATGAGAGACTTTGCCTGGCCTCTTTGCCATCCTTTTCTTATTCCTCCCCAGAGATTGAGAATTTAACTAACTGGAAAGCTTGGAATAAGGAATCAAGAATGTTTAACTCAGCCCCTTGCTCTCCCCTCAGTCTAAGAGACAACCTGCCTATAAGAAGGTAAAAGGCTGTCATTTCCAGCTTTGTCTGTGATTGGATGAATAAATTTAATTCTGCGGTACATTATAAGAAAGTCCTCTTGCCCGCAATCTATACCAAATTCTCTACCTCATCTTTACTACTCTATTTTTTTGCTACTCTTTATAATAAAACTCCTAGAGTTATCTATATCCATTGCATCAAACTTCTCTCTTCCCATTTTCTTTTGGACCCTCTCCATCAGGCTTTTGCCCCTCCTTCTCTTTACAAATTGCTCTTACCAATGTCATCAGTGACTTCATGTTGCCAAATCCAGTAGGATTCCCAGTTTTCATCTTGTTTGACCTCCATCCTTCCAACTACCCAAGCCAAAATCCTTGTAATCATCCTTGACTTCTCTGCCAATGCCCCATATCAATCTATCAGTAAATCTGTCAGCTTTGAAAGTATATCTAGAATCTGACCATTTTTCACTACCTGCACTGTTTCCACTCTGATCTAAGCCATATCATTTCTTGTGTCAATTATTATAGTAGTCTCTTAGTGAATTTGTTTCTACTTATGTGCCCCTACGGCCTACTCTCAATACAGTAGCCAGAGTAATCCTATGAAATTATAAGTCCGATCATACTACTCCATTGCTCAGAAACCTCCAATGATTTCTCATCTCACAGTAAAATCCTTAAAATTACTTATGAAGCTCGACATGTTCTGATCCTCTGTGATCTCTATGGCTGTGATCCCTATGGCTTTTAACTCTCTTATCACTCACACCACTCCACTCACTGGCTTCTTGATGTTCTTGTACACCTTCCCTTCCTTTAGATCTTCTCAAAGATGCCTTCCCTGGCAACCATATCTAACATTGCAGTCCCACCTCCAGATCCCCAGATACTTCCTACTCCCCGTCCCTTTTTTCATCTCCATAGCACTTCCACCATCTAACACACTATATATTTTGCCTATTTACCTTGGCTAGTATTTGTCTTCCTCACTAAGCTCCATGAGAGCAGACATCTTTGTCTATTTTCTTTGCTGCCATATCCACAAAATCACTTCCTTGGCTAAGAGTAGACATTAATATATATTTGTTGACTGACTGAATGAAAGAACAAATAAATGAATACAATATTTGGATCTCTAACCACCTGACTCCCATGCCACTATCCAAACTCAGAAGGGAAAGAAAGGCATATATTACTTACTGCCTCCTTTCAATTCCAACATTGCTTCTGTGTGTATATCATTAGATTGCCATTTCCTAGAAGGCAGGCACTGTGTCTTACTCAGCTCTCTAATTTCAGTGCTTACCACTGGGCCTGACACACAGTGCTCAATAATATTCAATGAATTAGTGAAAGACCAAAGAAATAAATGAATGTCAAATTCAAATTCATTTCAAACATATGGGTACCGTCTTCTGCTCACCATAACAAAAAAAAAATTTAACTTATTTCAATCTTCTGAGCTATACTATAGAATCTGTACAAATTTAACTCAGTCACATTTTCTATACCTACAATTCCAATGTTCATATGATAGCTCTGAAACAGGGAAAGACATGACCAATAAACAGTAAGTTCTACTGTAGGAAATACAAAATGTTATTTTTTACTGAGGTAAACTAAACTGAGAAATTTTATTTGCATTTTTAATTTCTAAAGTAAGGTATTTTTAATAAACAATAATAAATAATTTATTATGTATAAATAACAATTTAAATAATATATTCTATTTAAATAAATTTAATAAATTTCTTTAACAGAAATTTAATAAATTTAAAATTTTTATATAAATTTATAAGTAACATTATTTATAATAAATATTTTTTAATATTTTAGAAAAATTTTTCAACAGAGCAATCAAAAGAAAAAGATTTTCTGATTATCCAGATACTGAAAATTATCAAAACTCTTCATAATCAAGTACTTTGCATTATCTAGTTTCACCACAACAAAAGGATAATGATTTGGTTAATTTTTGTTTAAAAGGCTAAAAATTCAAATACTGTTTACCTGAGCTTCACGAAGTTTTGCTGTAGTGCTTTGCTGAAGAGCTTGTTGTTCTTGATGCTGTTGCTTTGTTTTATCTAACTGATGCTGCAATTCTGTGGAATTTGTTACTTTTTCCTTCAACTTAAAAAAAAAAAATGAAGACTGTCAGTTGACAACTTAAAGGCATAATGCTAGCATATAAATATCTGGTAGTACTTCAGATCTCACAATTCTCAAGTCTGAAGAGAAAATTCAATTCAAACAACAGATAAAAATCAACTTTAAAAGCAATATCTCATTACTTATAGAATCGTAATCTCATGATTAAGAAATTATTCCTTAAGAATTCATTCTCATCCTGAAAAGTATAAAATTCTTTCTCCAGGTTGGTATTTAGTTTATTATTGTTTTTATATACTAATATGATCAAGGAATTAATTATATATAATTATATATTTATTTTAATTAATTTTAAATTAATTATATAATTATTTTTGTAACAGTATCAATATTTGTTTTACTTTTTGCACAACAATCATAATTATCACTTACTGGGAAACAACAGCATGATCTACCACACTAAGATTTTGGGTCTAGAAGAAAATCTTTTGCTGAAGCTACAGATTTTAACTCTCAGGGTTTGTTCAATTCTAATAAAAGAAGTACTTTAATGATAACTTTTACTTTAACCAAATATCAGTTACCATTTTTGCCAACTACAGCTTAAATTAGGATAGCATACAATCTTATCTTTAATTTTTAAAAGAGAAAATCCTTAAATGCAAACTCAAAGTTTATATGCACCAACTACATGTCATTAATGCCCTCATCAACTGTTCATTTTCCAGAGTCATTAGGAATTGGTCCTTCCTGGATAGGAAGACTCTTCTTGAGCAGCCTGACAGGTTCACCCCGAGAATTTATCCTGCCTAAAGCTGAAGAGCAGCCTTCTTTGCACATTTTTGTTGAGAACTTTAGGGAATACAATCACAACAAAATGACTTAATGCAGTTAATAAATAGGACATTTTAACTGGGGAGAAATAAAAGTCCCAACTTAAAGTTAAAAAAATCCAATTAAAGCTCTTGACCATAAAAAGATTAAAAACAATATTTAAGATGCCTCAAATCTATCAATAAATGTACTAATGTAAACTCATTTGAAATGCGAGCTTACCTCTTCTTCTAAACGAGAAAGTTTGAGCTGTAGATCAGCCACTTGTTGTTCTTTATCCATCAGCTTTTCACTTGAAAGCTGTCTCTGTTCCTTCAGCCTACCATGAGCTTCCCCTAGTTGGCGCTCTGTCTCCAGAAGTTTGCTATGTAACTTCAGAAAAGGAAAAAAAAGTAAGTACATATGTATAAACACACCTACGATCACCACCATTACTACTACCACCTACTTTCCAAACAATGTTTTATTTTTCACCAATATAAAAATAATATATTAATTTTCCTGATACTTTAGAGGAACCTAAGAAACAACTGAATTTTAATCACATAAATTATGACTCATAAAACTGTAACCAAACATCACAGATTTCAGGGTTTTTGCACTCTTTAAAAAAAAAACAAAAGCCAGCAAACCTGAAGCTCTTGTTTAGATATAAGTGTTGTAATCACTTGAGGAACTTAAATAAAACAAAACTTAAAAATTAAGACATTTAAGGCACATTCAGACCTATTCCACTGTAGTTTTTAGAATCCCAAAGTGATTCTTGTAGTTTTCCCATAATTATGAACCACCACAACTGACTTCTTACATTTGGGTACTGAATAGAGCACAAAGTATTCTCAAGTCCTCAAACTGGCACACAATTTCTAAATAAAATAGAGGAAAGAATAGTTTCTTAAAATATTAGGTGATTCTCATTCATTAGCTTTAAAATTGCCACCTAGCTAAAACTAAAGGAGAAATTTTTCTTGGAGCTAGAACTATCACTTTCTCAAATTCCTTATTTTCACTAATACTACCAGAAATAACAGCTGGTTTCTCTTGTGGGACTGGCTGGGGTGGGTCCATTAAAAAAAAAAAGTTTGTACTAATTTTAGAAGAATTACTGCACAAGTGCTGGGAGTACAGAACAAAAAAAGAGTGGCGTGGAGATAAAGATGCAAGACATTCGGCAAAGTTTACACACTAAGAGTATTTCTACACCCCAGCCTCATAACACATTAAATCAAATCTCAGCATGTGCCTCAGCAAAACTGGAAATTAATAACAAGCATACTATACAATTGCTTTCAATCAAACCCATTCATATTAAATCTGAAAATATTAAGAGTCTATAGCCTTTGTGTCATATATACACTTATATGCTCTACACTTGCATATTTCTCCATAAAAATTCACAGTTGGCAAGGAAAAAAATAAAGTTCTATCGGAAGAGTGGACACCCACTATTTTCTTATGCTATGAAACAAGCTGCAGCTGTCAAAATATATCCTATCCTCAATAAAGAAAACCAAAGTGGATTTCTAAAGTAAAGCATGCTTCAATCTAACTAAAACAGGAATCAGTAACATTTAAAGAAAAGACATTTATTTTATTCTTGTCCTAAGCCAGCACCCTGACATCTCTCCGTTTTCTTCTTCTTCTTCTTAAAATGCAGTGAATTAGCCTGTAGTAACTACCCAAACCCTCTCCTTCTCACTACAAGAAGTAGATCCAATCCTGGTATGTGAAAGCAAAGGAGGCCTTCAAAGTAAATTCATATTTCAAGCATCTAAGTGCTTGATCTCTTACAGACAGGCATCCCCTACATCTAGTTCCTGAACTTGTTGGATAAGAATCACCCAATATCATTATTAACACAAAGATAATCAGACTTCTCCCCTAGAAGTTTAGATTTAGTACATTTGAGCTGAAGCCCAGAAATCCATGTTTTCATAACAAGAATCAGATGATATTTAGTTTCAGGAATCATTTGCCAAAAAGCAACACTTTAAAAAGCAGCAGTTTTCAATCTCAACTACACAGTACAATCACAGGGGAAACATTTAAATACACCAATGCCCAGGCCTATGCCAGAGATTATGGCATAACTGAGTGGAGGGTGAGGCCTTGATATTGGTAATTTCTTAAATTTCCCCAGGTGATTCTGGTGTGCAGACAGAGTGAAGAACCACCAAATTAAAGATAAGTGTTGCTCTGGATGTAGAAAACAAACTTATGGTTCCCAGCAGGTGAGGCGGGGGGGTGGAATAAATTGGGAGATTGGGATTGACATGTACACACTGCTATATATGGAATGGATGGCTAGTGAGGAGCTACTGTGTAGCATGGGGAGCTCTACTCAATATTCCTCTGGTGGCCTATATGGGAAAAGAGTCTAGAAAAGAGTGGATGTGTGGATGCGTGTGGCTGATTCACTTTTCTGTGCACCTGGTACTGACATGGTATCGTGGGTCAGCTATACTCCAGTAAAAATTTTTTATTAAATAAATAAAGATAACTGTTGCTCTGAAGCGAAGATTTACTAAAGGGGTGAAAAAAGAGATATTATATATTATAAATAACTGTCATTATATATTATAAATAACTGTCACTCTTTACTGTACAATCCTGATAAATCCCTGATCTTTAATAAAGAGATGAATCTCAAATCAAAGCTGCCCAAGGGTGTAAGCAGGCCAAAATCCCTTAAGCCGTAATGCCTATATCATTTTAGAGTAAATATGTTAAGGAAAAAAAAGGATAAACTAAGAGCAAAAATAGTACATCCTGGAATTATTAATAGAATGGTCTATCCTAAAGTTACATTTTGAGATATACATACATGTATATGTTCTCTGAGAAATTTAGTTTTGTAAACTTATATACATAATTCTTTATTCATTAAGTTCCAATTAATGTTTGCTAAGTGCCAGGCCCTATTCCAAATGCTTCACAAATATTAACTAATTTAATCCTTATAATAACCCTATGAAGACAGTTCCATTCTTATCCTCTTTTTGATAGATGAGCAAACTGAGGTACAAATTAAATAACTTGTCCAAGCTCACACAGCTTGTAGGCCACAGAACTGGAACTCAGAAAGCTGGTTCTTAAATCCACACTCATAAACCACTATGCTATTTGAGATGGCATGTTAGATAATTTTTTTAAATGAAGTTGGACATATGGGTTGGGGAGTGGGGGATACAAACTACTGGGTTAGACAGGCTCAAGGACATACTGTACAACATGGGGAATACAGACAATATTTCATAATAACTGTACAGAAAAAGAAACCTTTAAATATTGTATAAAATTTTTTAAAAATTAAAAAAGTAAATTGATGACTAATTGTTTAATTACATAGCATCATTATCTGCACATCTGTGGCTATTTTAAAAGTGCTCACGAACACAAATATGAAGAATATGGGGTACTTTGTTTTCAAGTCCTTTGTTGACAACTGACAGCTATCTATTTTTGTCAGCACTGATATGGGAGCTGAGGATACAGTGGAGAGCAAAACAAACCCAGTTCATCCCTACACTCTTTAAGGACGCTGAAAGAAGGTTTAAGGTGAGGTTCACTTCCATTCTTCCAATAAATACTTACTGAAAGCTCTAAGTATAGAGGCTGATAGAGTACAGAATAAAACAGATTCCTCAAATTAAGTAGCTCACCATCCAAAGGGAATGGTAGATAATATACAAGTAAACTAACTATACAATATAAAGTATTATAAAGAAGCAGCTTGCTGGAATAAAGTAGGGTCCAGAATAAATGGAAAATAAGCTATTGAAATAGAATGGTCCAGAAAAGCTTTATTGAGGAAACAATACCTGAGCAAGCCTTATGAAGAACTGAAATCAAGAACACTCTAAGAAAAAAACATGGGCAAAGGACCTAAGGCAGGAAAGTGCTTTGAAGTGTTGGGAGTGTTTGAGGAACTGAAAGGAGATCAGTATGGCTGCTTCACATGTTGGAGACAAGCTTGAAAACAGACATAGTGTGGACCATACTACACACAAGTGCTTACATGACCAAGTAAGATATTTGGATTCAATTCAAAGTGTAAGCAAAGCCACTGAGGTTGTTAAGCAGAGGAATAAAGTGATATCCTTCACATTTTAAAACAAGGCCTCTGGCTTCCATACGGAGAATAGACTAAGGAGGTCTCTAGAAAAAGGAAACCTGTAAAAAGGCTAACAGTAGCCCAGGTGAGCAATGGCAGCAGCTGAGATTAAGGGTGGTAGCAGTATAGATGAAAAGAAGTGGACAGATTTGAGTCATGCTTTGAAGGTAGAATCCAGACAGCATGCTGAAGAGAAGAAGATAAATGGTATCACTTCAAGGTCTTCAGTACAACTTCTTTATTTTGTACAGAATTGTGACTAAACCAAAAAATTAGGTACATTCAAGTCTTTGAATAAAAATATTGAGTAGGTTCTCAAAAATTCCTGATGCCCCTCCACCCACTGACAACCAAATGAAACCCAAATTCCTCAGCCTGCTATTCAAAAGCCTGCATAATAAACTTCCAAATGCTCTTTGGATTCAAAATAGTCCACTACTATTACACATACCCTATCCTCAGAGCAAATGCGTGTCCCTCCCTGGTTCTTGTGATACTTCCCTGCCTCTAGTTTACTTTTCTGCCTGGAAGACCCTCCTGCCTTCAAACTGCAACTTGTCAAAACCCATCCAATATTCACAATTTCAAGCACCATCTCTCTCTCTCACACAAAGCTTTTTTTGATCACATTAACAGGACAAAATAATTATACAATATGAAGTACTATGGGGCGAGGGGGAGAAAACAGGAGAGGAACTCTTCCAAATTCCCATGGTATATGAGATCATTTTATTTTAATTCTCACATTCATTGGTATAGGATAGTACTTGCCTCATCCTCAATGAGATTTACATAATCATTTAAGGTAGGTACTGTTTCCTTTTTCATTTCTGTATCTCCTAATAAACAACGCATAGTGTCTTTTAGAAAACATAAATGCCCCATTTGTTCATTTGAACTGAAAGGCAAATATCTAAGTTATATTTAAGTTATTCATTGATATCCCCAAGCCTCTGTTTCCTTCGATTATGAATGCCTGCATTTGTTCATTCACTTACTTACTAAAACATCTGCTGATTAATAAGCAAAATGCCAGGTAGTTGGGGAAAAAAATGAATAAGACATGGTCTCTGCACCTGAAGAGTTCAGAGTCTAGTGAAGAAAGATACATAAGTTATGATAATATACTATACTGTGATAAGTAAAACAATCAAGATATGTAAATGCTTGGGCTTCCCTGGTGGCGCAGTGGTTGAGAGTCCACCTGCCGCTGCAGGGGACACGGGTTCGTGCCCCGGTCCGGGAAGATCCCACATGCCACGGAGTGGCTGGGCCCGTGAGCCATGGCCGCTGAGCCTGCGCGTCCGGAGCCTGTGCTCCGCAACGGGAGAGGCCACAACAGTGAGAGGCCCGTGTACCGCAAAAAAAAAAAAAAAAAGATATGTAAATGCTTAAGCCATCTCTGGAGGGGGTGGTGGTGAGAAGTGGCAATATGCAGAAAAAGATTTCTGGTAACGGGACAAGTGGAGTAAATTGTATTTATCAGGGAGAAGAGAAATAGGAAGAGTATCTCAGGCTAAGAAGACAGAGGACTGATGCCACAAAGCCAAGTATCACTGCCCTATAAATGAAAATAGTCGAAAATTATCAAAAAAAAAAGTGGCTGAGGACTTTAATCTCCCCCAAATTTCCATTTTTCTACCAACTTTAATGTTACCTATAAGAAATAATTAGAATAGAGAATTCAAAATTTAAGTTAATGGCAAAGTCAAAACTTCCATGAAACTTCTGAGAGATATTATTTACCTATAAAAAATAGTTGTTAGGACTAATTTGTTTTCTTCTTTTAAAATATTTAATTTTTATACTATTGGTTTAACAGTAATTATATTTTTAAAATTTAGTAACAAGAAAAGAAAAAAGATAAGAATTTTTAAATAAAAGAATGATCAACAATTTGAATTATTATAATAGCTAATACCTGCTGAGTACCTACCATGTACCAGGTACCATTCTAAGCAATTTATATGTATTAACTCATAAACACTTCACAATAATACTATATGATAGATACTATCATTTTAAGGGAAATTGAAATTAACAGAAATGAGATCTGACGCAATACTATAGGTTGTGAAAATTAAGAGTTTTTTTTTTTAAATGACAACTTTTTTATGAACTATATTATGATCAAACAACCATCAAACACACTAAGAAGAAACCATAGGGGGAATTACAATAAATAAAAGTTAACAGCTCTTACTTGATTAATTTCACTTTGGAGTTGTAATCCATGCTGTTCCTTTTCTTCTCTCTGTTGTTGTAGCTGTTTAAACTCTGCCTTAAGGTGCTGGTACTTGGTCTCCACTTCTGATAATTCTTCTTTGAGCTTTTGAGTAGCCTCTCCCTTTTCACCTAGCTCTGCCTGTATTCTCTGCAGTGAGGTTTCAGATGCAGATAACCTTGACTGAAGCTGTTGACAATCTAGGTCTTTTTGATGAAGGCTTGCTTGTATATTCTTTCTACTCATACATTCTTCATTATGTTTCTCCTCTAACTGAGTGTAGTCCAGTTCTTTCTTCTGCAACTTTTCAGTCAAGTTCTGAAATAACAATTTAACAATTTTTTTCTTTTCCTAATATTTTTAATTATTCTAATTATTCAAATAATCTTTAGAGCAATATCATTTCCTACTAAATGTTTTAGTAAATAATATAAACACAGTGAAAATATTTTAATCAAGAAGAATTAAATTGTTATATACTAACTTATGGTTTTATTATTGGTCTACTTGACTAAGCTCTATTAATATAATTTAAGAATTACCAACAAAATTTTGACATAAAATGAAAACATTAAAATCTAGTAACTAGATTCTTTAGGCTATGCAACATATTTATAATCTCCCATTTGAGTTAAAAATTGAAACTACCCCTCTATTATCAAAAATTACTTTAAGTAACAATATGGCAATTCTGATTTTTGGCTTTGCAATTTCATAATTGGTAAGAGCTTTAGCAATAACAATACCATTTACTGCTCTAGTATGCCTGATTCTACTGATTCCTCATTTTTGCTCTTCTTGACAAACATCATTTTTAAGAGTCACAAGTTTAAGACTTATTCAAATTTCTTTCTAGGTGTGTAAAACAGTGATCTTTTTTAAAAATATCACTTACCTGCCTTATATTTGTTATTTTACTCAACACTATCAAGTACAAAATATAAAAATGACACCTCCAATCAAAGATCTGGATCAACCAGCCTAATCAAATGTTAAAGTCTGGGCTCAGTGGAGTTTTTACTACTAATATTGAACATTTTTAGTCAAGATATTTACACACAAGATATGGATCAGAATTTTGACTCAACTCTGTAAGAAAGATAGCCAGGAAAAGAAGCCACTATAAGCACCTGATGAGTCAATCATGGACATTTACTATACTCATTTTTATATACAGTGTGCTAGAAGGGGATAATACAGAAATAGTGGAGGGGAAGCAAAACTTCTGGCCTTTAAACAGACTATAATCTAAATGAAACACATTTAAAAATTTTTTCTAAGTTAAAACATAATGCACAAACACAGATTAATACAAAAGCTGTGTTAAATTTCTCAAGTGCACAATTTTTTTTTAAATGAAAAGAGCAAAGTCAGGTGGGGCTAACTAGTAAGTTAAAATCACCTGAAAACAAAGTTTGAACTTGGTAAAGTAGTGAGAGGAGTTAAGGACAAGGTATATATACATGACTCATGCTATCTGCTCTATACAAAAAGACACAAAGGAACAGACAAACAAGTTGCAAGAGGGGACACAGGGGAGTAATAAATTTAGATAATAGAGTGGGAAAGGCAGCAGTAATGGTTCTTAAACACATGTCTGAGAAAAAGTTCATTAATGTAAATTACCAAGTAGAAATATACTATAGAAAAAGCAGTGTCAAAAAGATATATGTCAGAAAGACAAAATGGGAGACAAAGTAAAAACAGCACCCAGAAGTTTTCAGCAAAATTAGCAATTAGCAATTAGTTGTGTCTTGACTGACCAACAGACACAGAACAAAAGAGGTAGAGCCAAAAGACTAGAGAAAAAAATAATAATTTTGAGTCAAACTACTTGTTAGGAAAGTTCTCTCTTTATAAACACTTTGTCTTACTCGTTAGTAACTCCACATCTTTCTTGACTTGATTTCATACTTTTTCTTTTAAGAAAATAATATTTATTTTAGAATTCATAAGCTAAATTAAGTCTATTCATTGATCATTATAAATGCCTTGCATCTTTTCAAAGAAAATTCTAAGTTACTAAATTTTATGAATGCAACCATGCTCACAAATACTTGGGTGGGATATAATTTTAAAACATGCTACAAAAATTAAGTCTAGTAGTGAGGTAGTGAGCCTTCCTCATAGGCTTACTCATAAAGTGCCCAAGTAATCCTACTAGTTCTATACAAAAAGGACCCCTCAGACAGCTTTACTCTTTAAGAAGCAAAAATACATTACAACCATTCACTTTAAAATTCACTTATCCTAAAATATTAATCAAAATCTTCCTGCTTTATTGCACAGATGAGATAATTAAATTTTATTTAAAAGAACCTAAATCACTTTCTTTTTAAATAACCTAATCCACTCACATTATATATTTTTTATATGCAAAAGGTTTACTATATCTAGTATCACAAACTTTTTATCCTTATTATGGTCTTCTCATGGAATCTGAAGCAGAAAGTCTAGTGAATACATGGTTTTCGAAGATTGATTTTTTTTTAAGTACAGTAGAATCCATTAAAGAAAACAGTAATTGCACTTTCACTTCTCCATATTAATCCTTACAACAAAAGATGAGATAGACATTATCATCCCCATTCTGTGGATGAAGAAGCTAAAGCTGAAAGAACCTGATATGACTTGGCCAGGTAGCAGAGTCACATATGATGATTCTAAGTCCAATAAAGTTTTCACAACACAATTCAGACACTCCGTGAGTCAATTCAGGCCTTCCCAAAGCATACACTATTCAAGTTTAAATTATAAAATGAATGTTAAGCTTAACTCATAACATAATTATCATTTGAGTAAGCAAAATTCTTTCCTTCCGAATGTCCAGTCCTCTTTTGACTTCCTCACCAATTGTTCTTTCAACATATTTCCTTACAGAGACAATTTCCCTGTATTAGACTCTGTTATTCACTTGTTACTAGCCCAGGTAATGAGAAGAAATGCAAAAAGAATGGCATTTTTTATTGCTTGATAGCTTACAAAGTGGTTTCAAGGATCTCATCTCGTTTGTTCCTCAAAACAGCTTTGTGAGAAAGAACAAACTGAACTACTTGTACCTCTCCAACATCTTATATTTTGTGCTCTTACATGTCCCCAAGCCTTCTGTATCTAGCTCTCAAAATGAAATGCCATTAACCCCTCTGCCATGTGACATGCTCCTAAGCATCCTTAAAGACTAAGCTAAAGGGACTTCCCTAGGGGCGCAGTGGTTAAGAATCCGCCTGCCAATGCAGGGGACATGTGTTCAATCCCTGATCCAGGAAGTTCCCACATGCTGCAGAGCAACTACGCCCGCGCCCGAGCACCACAACTACTGAGATTGCGCGCCAAGAGCCCGTGCCCCGCAACGAGAAGCCACCTCAATGAGAAGCCCGCGCACCGCAACGAAGAGCAGACCCCACACACCACGACTAGAGAAAGCCCGCACACAGCAACAACGACCCAACACAGCCAAAATTAATTAATTAATTAATTTAAAAAAAAAAAAAAACAAGACTAAGCTAAAAAGTTATGTCTTCAACAAGAGTCTTTCCTGATTTACTAGGCAGTAAGTTAGGAAAACATCCACCTTGGTCTTGACTCAACTCTGTATCACAAAACTTACAGTAAATAAAAACAGTAACAACAAACATTCACTGAGGTGCTTCCTCTAAGCCAGGCAGTGGTCTAAGCACTTCAACATCTATTACTTTTTTTAATACTCATATCAATCCTAAGAGGCAAATAAGTATAACAGTACTTCTTAGCAGAAGAGGAAAGAGACTTTGAGAGGCTCTGGGTTACAGCCAGTCAGTTACAAAGCTGGCATTTAAACATGCCTTTCACCACTGTACTATGCTGTTCATCTCAATATACCACTTTGCAATACAGTGGTAATACACAGCAATACAACTACTTGCCATATCTGGCTTCTGCTTTGGCCTATGAACATCTTAATACTGAGACTGTGGGAAAGCGGAGAGCAATGAAGGATGGAAAATGGGTAAGAGGTGAGACCCAAAAAATAACTCAGTCTCTTACAATGACCTATATTGATCACATTAGTAGCTTTAAATAAGCATATGATTTTGTTCAGAATTTATATGGAAATAGTTAATTAAATTGAGCTGCAGAATTTTGTTTAAATGTCAGCATATGATTCTTATTAGAAACTAAAAAGGAAATTTCTTCAAGATTCCTGGCTTGTTTTTAAGTTTTCAAAGCCAGTGATTAAAAAACACTGGTTTAATGCTGAAAATCTTGACATTAACAAAAAAGTAACTATTTTTTCAATTCATTATATTTTATAATGTTATCTATCCACCTTGATGCTGCCTGTGATCCACAAAAGCTGCCCAAGGCATTTCATTAATAGCCTTCAAAAGACCAGGCACAAGGGCTTCCCTGGTGGCACAGTGGTTGAGAATCTGCCTGCCAATGCAGGGGACACGGGTTCGAGCCCTGATCTGGGAAGATCTCACATGCCACGGAGCAACTAGGCCCGTGAGCCACAATTACTGAGCCTGCGCGTCTGGAGCTTGTGCTCCGCAACGAGAGGCCGCAACAGTGAGAGGTCCGCACACCGCGATGAGAAGTGGTCCCCGCTCACCACAACTAGAGAAAGCCCACACATCGAAACAAAGACCCAACATGGCCAAAAATAACTAAATAAAATAAATAAATAAATAAAATTTTTAAAAAAAAAGACCAGGCACAGAGATTTCCAAATTCGTAACACTTGGATATCACCACTGTCAACAATCATGGTTTGCCAAGGACTTGGGTGAGGAGAGGTGGGGGAGCAAGGATAATAAAAAAAGGTAGATGCACATCTGTGCTTGCTCTAACCAGTGAAAACAATCCTACACAGGAAAACACTTCAAAAAAAAATTTGAAGTCTTACTTATGTAAAGATTATTAAGATTAGTAGAAAATCCTATTATTCCCTAATCAAAACTATCCTAATTTTACCACACTAAACCGTCTTGAGTCCATGTATTATTCATAAAAAAAAATAGTACTTCCTTTAATAGTGTGAATGTATATATGCATGTGTGAATATATATATATATATATATACACACACACAATCTGTGCTTCATTATCCCTTATTAATAGTTTAATGCTTCAAAAATACAAAATAAACTACACTGATCATAAACATCCATTGTGTGTACACCTCTGGTAAATTTCCAAGAGGTAGAAGGTCAACTCTGAGCTCAAAGACATTAAAAATCAAACTGAGGGACAAAGATAAAACTAGAGTATATGTGGAAGCTGTCTACATATAGCTTGACAGGAGGGAAAAAATGGGGTAGGGAGACACAGAGGTTTTCATAAAATGTAAAAAAGATTAAATTTTAAAAACCAATCAGCACCAGGAGTATACGGAAAAATGGACAATGGTAAACTGGTATAATTACTCTGGGAAATAGTTTGGGATCATCTAGTAAATTTGATTATGTATATAGCCTATAACCCAGCAATTTCACCTGAGACTACATAACAGAAATTCTTACACAAATGCATGAGATTTGTATGTGAATGTTCATAGCCACAATATTTGAAATAGCAAGAAAAAAGAAAAACTGTGAAAAAATAGGAAGTATATTTGGGTCACTTCTGTTGCATACCAAATAATATAACTGTCATAAAGAAGAGCATTTATGTGATTGAATTATAAACTGAACTAGTTGCTTTTTTCCATGAAACACCATTTTTAAGAATGACAGACAAACTATGACTATTCAGATTTGGGGAGGAAGAAAATCTGTCACTTCAAAGGATAGAACTGATAGTACTGGTTGCCAATGATAAAATTCAAGCTTCCAAATGAAGCTTAGAATTTTGGAAAACTTGTATCCACCACCGTGACCTTGACACTTCCTCATACCTATAAAGTATTCTAAGATTGATGGTGATATTGACAAATGTGATTAGTTTTATATTGTACAATGAAATGTGTCAATATTTGGGAAAAAAATCTGCATAACTCAGTGAACCAATATTTTCCACATGACTAATGCATAACGTTACAAAATCATGCACAGGAAAGACCCATGCAAAAGGCAAGACAGAGAAAAAAATTTTATTGTTACAAAGTACAAAAACTGCATTACTATGGTTTCATATTCTACACTGTAATTAACTTTTGAGAAACTATACTTTTGTTTCAGTATAATATCAAATAAAAATAGCTACAATTATCTGAAAGGGCTATTAAGATAGTCCTCCCTTTTCCAACTACACATCTGTGAGACTAAATTTTCTTCACACGCTTCAAACATATCACAACAGATTAAATGTAAAAGCAGATATGAGAATTAATTAAGTCATCAAAGCAAAGCCAACAAATTCACCATATCTCTGAGTAAAAATATTTAATAACTTCCTATTCCTCTACCACCAAAAAAGTAAAGACATGGGGAAAAAAAGTATTGATACCAATACCTGCCCTATCCCAAAACTAAATATTATCTGTTGCTCATCTTTAAAGAACCAAGGTGGAAAATATTAACATGACAGAATAAGAACAAAGTTGGAGGTCTCATACTTTCTGATTTCAAAACTTATTGAAACATACAGTAGTCAAAACAATGTGGTACTGGCATAAAGAAAGACATATAGACCAACAGAGGAAGACTAGAGCGCCCAGAAATAAACACTCACATACATGGTCAAATGATTTTCAACAAGGGATCCAGGACCATTCAATAGGAAAAGGACAGTCCTTTCAACAAATGGTGCTGGGAAAACTGAATTTCCATATGCAAAAGAATGAAACTGGACCCTTACCTTACACTATAAAAAAATTAATTCAAAATGAGTCAAAGACCTAAAACTATTAGAAGAAAAGCTTCATGACGCTGAACCTAGCAATGATTTCTTGGATATGGCACCAAAAGCATAGCAACAAAAATAACTGATAAACTGAATTCTCTCAAATTTAGAACTTCTGTGCATCAAAGGTGTGATACTGTAAAATATACATTTGGTCCTGGTTCCCATTTCTGGAACCAGGCTCCTAAAACCCCAGGAATTCCCTATGTGATAAGAGCAATAAAGATATCCTTTGCTATTCCTAACAAGCCCCTTTCAACCACCTATGCGTTCGTATTAATGAGGTGATTTTTTAGAAAGCCTTAAGGATGGGGGTTGGTTGCCAGGGGAACCAACCTTGAAGAAAGGGTTAGAACTTTCAGTCCCACCCTGACCTCCAGGGAGGGAAGAGGGGCTAAAGGTTGAATTAATCACCAGTGGTCAATGATTTAATCAATCATGTCTGTGTAGGAAGGAGAGGGTTTTGAGAGACTCTGAGCTGGTGAACACATGGAGAGCACCCAGAGAAAGCATGGAAGCTTCAAACCCTTTCACACATATCTCGCCCTATGCATCTCTTCCATCTCACTGTTCTTATGTTATGGTCATCTATAATAAGCCAGTAATCTAGTAAGTAAAATGTCTTCCCAAATTTTGTGAATTACTCTAGCAAATTAATCACACCGGAGGCAGGGGATTGGGAACCTCCCATTTATATAGCCGGTTGGTCAGAAGTACAAGTAACAAGCTGGACTTTCAATTGGTGTGTGAATTGGGATGTGTGGCGGAGGTGGGGTTGGGGTGCTCAGGCAGCCCTGCAGGACTGCACCCTTCATCTGTGGAATCCGATGCTAGCTCCAGGTAAGCCGTTTAAGAACTGAGCTAAACTGTAGGACACCCAGCTGGTGTTGAGAACTGTTAATATACGGAACACCCTCACATCTGATGTCAGAAGTGAAGGTGTAGTACAGTATTGAGAGTAGAGACACACAGGAGCGTTTTTCCTTTATAAAAAGATACAATCAACAGAGTGAAAAGGCAACCTAAGAGGAAATATTTGCAAATCATATATCTGATAAGGGGTTAATATCAAAAACATATAAAGAATTCCTACAACTCAACACAAAAACACAAACGATCCAAAGAAAATTACATAGCCAACAAGCATATGAAAAGATGCTCAACCTCCTAATCATTAGGGAAATGCAAATCAACCATGAGGAGATACCACCTTAACACTCAAAAAAAGACAAATAAAAATCACAGTAAATAACAAATGTTGGCAAGGATGTGAAGAAACTGTTGAATCCCTGTGCACTGTTGATGGGAATTTAAAAGGATACAGCCACTATGGAAAACAGTATGGTGATTTCTTCAAAAAACAGAACATAGAATTACCAGTACAATCCAGCAATTCCAATTCTGGGTATCTACCCCCCAAAAAATGAAAGCAGGATCACAAATAGATATTTGTATACCCATGTTGAAAGCAGCACTATTGACAATAGAACTAGCCAAAAGGAAGCAACAGATGATAGATAATACAATATATACATACAATGTAATATAACCTTAAAAAGGTAGGAACATGAATGAACCTTGAGGACATTATCCTATGTGAAATAAGCCAAACACAACAAGACAAATACTGTATGATTACACTCATATGAGTTACTTAGAATAGTAAATTCATAGATATAGAAAGTAGAAGGGGTTTGGGGCAGGGGAGACAGTGAATGGGGAGTTGTTTAATGAGTGTTAAGTTTTAGTTTTTCAAGATGAAAAGACTTCTGAAATTGGTTGCATAACAATGTGAATGTAAATAACACTTAAAAAAAAAAACCCACACAGAACAAGTCATACTGTACTGTGCCAATATATAAATAACATACACAAGATTAAAGTTTAAGATCTATAAAATCAATTCACCATTATATGTAGTTTTTAAATTCTTACCTGATTTTTTTGTGTTAATTCATTAACTGAACTTTTAAGTTTTTGTAGTTCCTGCACATATACAGCAACTTCCTGGGGGCCTTTGGCAAGTTCACTCCTCAGCTGGTCTATTATGGCCTAAAAGGAAAAAAAAGAAAATTAGAGTAAACTAAAATGAAAAAGGAAATGAAAGCATCCAAAGGTTTTCAGATTACATATATTTTTGTCATTGTTGTTGAACTGAAATAACTCAGAAATTTCAACCTGATTCTTTATCTTACCAGCTCTACATCTTTTCTGGCTGAAAATTAATTTTTAAAATTTATCCAAAATATACAACTTCATTTATTTAATAATACATGAAATGAAAAGTTGACATCCTATTTTATGTGTCTGAAGTAAGCACCAAACTGCAAACTTGAATTTACTGGCTTTAAATTCTATACTTTAATCCTCCTGAATTTAAAAAGGATATGCCAAGTTATGTCTATATTTTCTCCCAGTTTCTGTGCACAGCCTTTTTTTTTTTTACTTCAAAATCATGTTAAATGCAACAACCAACATAGAAATACCATTGAAAGTGGTGATCCATCTTTTGGACTGTAATGGAAAGTATTTGTCCAAAGAAGTTATCAAACAGAAGCTATATATAGTTTCATTAACCTGGATCACTCTATGACCATGAATAATAGCTGGGTATGAATTTGCTTTAATGCATTTAATATTGTTTAAATGAAAATTAATGTCTATTATGAAAACAATGGTTTAATCATTTAATAAATAAGGTAAGAGAAAGATAAGCAAAGAGCCTAGAAATACAAGCTTCCTATACATGAAAGCTTCAACCACTAGAGAGAGACTAAGTACTGCCTTTTAAGTATGGTTTCCTGCAAGTGATATTAACAGGAGAACTTTTTCATTTCTAATACTGCTTACTGGCTTTACTTTTTACATTCTTAACATTATGATTATTTTCAATTGCCTATATTCTTCATCAGTAAATAAACTATAATATGAATACAATAAATTTCTTAATGTTTTTAAATGAACACATCGGCAATTACCTATATCATACATTACAAGTGAGTACTTTCATCTTCAAGGAAAAAATCTTAGAAGGCTACTAATTTATTGTGACAATAATGCCAAGTGATCTTTTGCTACTTCTTTTGGAAAGCCTTCCAGAATGTGTGGCCCTTTTTTTTGTTAAAGGATTCTCATTATAATAAAACCAAATCCATTGTGGATGAAGGGATAAGGATAATGGATGAAGGTATAAAGTTTTAGAAACAAACTAGTAAACAAGGTAACTGAACTGAATGATTAAGCACTTGGGCTTATTTTAATAACCATAAATTAATGAAACTAGTTTTTTGAGTGCTTTCCAAACTGGTTTAAAGTCAATAAAAAGAGGTTTCAAAAATGTTTTGGGGAATGACAGCATGTCTGAGATATGTTTATGACCTGATTTTTTAAGGAAAACATGTATATAAAATATACTTCAAAGAAAATATTTAAATATTCATGTATTTTTAACTGTGTTCAAGTAAAAAGTGTATCCTAAACGCTTTCTGTCTTGAACTGGTCATGTAACGTTGAAATGGATATAGGTATTGGAAGTTTATTTCAATTTGTTATGTCTAACAACTTTGAACCTCAGAATCACTTTCTATTAGCAATATTATGGATGTTAATAAAAATATTAGGAACAATCCAGCTACTTTAAATTAGTATGTTTTAATCATGTAGTACAAATGCCTACTTATCACACAGGAAAATAAATTATCATATTTAAATCCCTACTTCTAACTCTCTTTCAAAGGAATTACTAGAATATTTCACACATAATAAACAGAAATAAGTAACAGTGTATTAAAATGCAAATTTTGAGTATATTTCATTAAAATACCATGATTCCACATTAAAGTTTATAAGATACAGTTAGCCATGTGTAACATCTATCTAGTATCTATCTTGCTGATAAATGCCAACATATAAAAGGAACTAAACAAAGAAAATGTAAAGCAAATGTATCCAAAATTATTTTGTTATATCTTATACCTTTTAGATACAGTAACATAAATAATTTTATAATGTATCCTTCGTACACTAAATATGTATATGTTTCTAAACTAGAATTTTTAAAAATATAAAAGCAAGCATTTAAAATTTTTCACTTTACTCAAGGGGGGAAAAAAGAAAGATGTGGGAAAAGTATACACCTAAAGGTACATTTTAGTTATGGGGAAGGGGAGGAACAGGAGTGAATTATAGGACACTTTCACTCTCTCTACTGCACATTATGAGTCGTTTTAATTTTTGACAGTGATCATATGTTTCTATTTTAAAAAATAAAGACTGAAGACAAAATTTCAAAGAAAATAAATACATTCACTATAGCAATATCACTGGGTGAAATTCAAAAAGAAGTTCTTCAAGTCACACAGACAGTCCTCACTAGTTAATAGGACAAGCTCATTTGTGGCTAGAAATCTTTAGCACTTGCACTTCCTGGGAATGCTGCTCCCAATTCTTCACCCTGCTTCTTGCTTACTTCATTCTTCTCCCATGTATCCTCTTTGAGGATACCTTCCTGATCATTCTATCTAACATTGTCCCACGTTATTGCCAGCCCCACTACTGTCCATATCCTGTTTTGTTTGTCTACATAGCACTTAGCATTAACTGACTTTCTATCATGATTTGGTTTACTTATATATTATTTGGTTTCCACAAAGGAATATAAGCTTTATAAGAGCAGGCACTGTATCTTATTCACTGTTGTATTCCCCACATGTAAAATAGTTGCTGACACTCAGGCATTCAAAAAATACTCGCTAAAGGGATGAGTGATTCTATCTCCAAGAAGTTACTAGATATTTGTACACAAGGAAACAGTATATAAGACTCTATAAAATAGTTTGCATTTCCTTGAAGCCACATTATTGAATTTAACATCGAATTTTTACTAAAAAATTTTAAATTACAAAATAATTAAGGAAAAATATTTCACGCAAACCTGCTAGTGCTTTAAGATTATAATTATTGTCCTAATATTCTACTAGTTTTAGTAAATAATCATTTTAAAGATGGTTAAAAATTTGCTTGATTAATAAAACAAAAATGAGCATATGTTTGAAGTTCTGAGATTGCCTTAAAACACAAAATTATATGGTGCTATGGTACTATTAAAAGTAGTACTAATATTAAAAGCCTTCCAAAAACACATTACCTCAAGTTTAAGCATCTCCATTAGAAAGCAGAAAAAAATAAAATAAAATGATGGATGAAAGGTGGAAGACTGACAAAAGTACACATTGAACATACAATAAAAAGTCCAAACACACCTCTAAATCTGATCTCTTATACTAGCTTACTTTTAAATGATACTTAAATGCTCTCTTTAGTAACTATGCATGAGTATAATCATACTTATTCCATCTCTTTATAACCTTATTAGCTTTAAAAATTGGGATTCAAATAAGTATATTTGGAATACAAATAAAATTCTTAAAAAATCATTTCCATTAAAGACAACACCAAATATAAGTTGATGACAGCTTTGATATGTTTAATAATGTAGATTTTTAGGAATAATCCTTTTATTAACCTTAATTTCTGATCTAAAGAAAAGCTAATTATTTTAAAAGTACTTTTAAATGCTTTAGAATGAGTTATTTTTCTATATGCCTTCTAAAATATCTAGATTTTTTAAATGTCAATGAATTCATAAGTTATATTTTTAATGAAAGGAATGGAACATATTTAACAATGTATAATACCAGATTGTATATCTTGAGCCTCAACGAGAAATACCAAACAAATCATTACATTTTTAGTTTCTTTAACTCCTTTTACTGTTTTGTTTCTGATTCCAATGTTTTAGGTTCAGTAAAGCAGTAATATATAAAATAGTTTTTTTTCTATTAAGTTCAAGTTATATAATTCACTAACACACTTAACTGAGAATAAATAGAAATGAATTTTAATAAATTAATAAAATACATGCCAGTTTTCAAGGAGTAAGCAGAAGCTAAAAACAGTTATAAACAAATAAATGAGATGGAATATTTAGACAGTAATTTTTTTTCATGTGGAAATGGTACTAGACACAACTCAAAAGTATTTTAAGCTATACTCAATACAAATATACAATATGTCAAGATATAAAAAGTAATAAAAATAAGTATTAGATCAAGATTAATAGCACAAATTTACTTCTAAGGCAATCACCAGACCACCTAAAATGGGAAATAACATGATATAGAAAGAACACGAGTTTCAGACCAAACTTGAGTTCTAATCCAAGCTTCTTTATGTTCGGTGCATGACCTTGAACAAGTTATTTAACCTCATTGAGCCCAGATTCCTTAAATATAAAACAAACTTAATACTTAACTTCCAGGGTTAAAAGAAATTTCTACTCAAGCATTATCTGGATGGGATTTTACCTCATGAGACTTCTTTGATTCAGACTCTCCTTGATTACACATTAGGAGCTTTTTATTGGCTTTGATAAATTCATGAACTCCCTGAAATTATTTGAAAATTTGTGGTACTATGTGTCATTGGGCTACAAAGATCACTTTTGGGAAATCTGCACCTGAAGTTCATAAACTTTAAAGTCTGAAATGTTAAGCATCATAAAGCCTCACATGCCTATGCATGTTGTACCCATAAACTTTCACCATTCCTCCACTAATAAGATACAGGAGGAACTAAAATAAAGGATGACATGGGTTATCTATAATATTTATACTCCATAGCTCATTAATAAGTTACTAATTATGAATAGAGTGGCTTTTAGATCACCAGCTGAAAAACTCTAAGAAAGAGATGCAAGTTGAAATGTCACTATAACAACTTTTTAAACTGAAAACATGAAAAACAGAGGTCCACATAATATATGGGAGCTTAAGAACTACACATAGTACTAGTTATAACAAAATACCTCCTATGATACAGTAGGAAGGACAAAGGCATTTTTAAGCAAATATATTTACTACACATCCTAGAGTTTGTCACATGCTGACATAATTATATAAGGGATTTACAGGCCAAAGTCATGCAAGAAATAGTACAAGAAACTGAGAATGTTTATCCTGGAAAAGAAAAAAACTCAGAGTAAATATGAACAGTCTTCAAATATTTCATGTGGAAAAGAACAGTTTACTATGTTTAATTCCTGAGAACTGGAACCAGTGCATGTAAATTATAGGGAAACAAATGCCAACTCAATGGAATGGCTGACTTAGGAAGAAATATGCACCCCTACACCACCTAGCAAGAGTTGTAGATCACTTATCAGAGATGCTATAAAGGGAATTCCTGGATGGAGTGTTAGACTAGATGATTTTTATGACTTCTTTCAACCACAAAATTAAATAACTGATAAATGAAAAAGAAGTCGAATAGAAAATAAGTCTTAAATACTTTTTCTAAACAACATTGGTTATACAAATGAAGACAATGAAATCATACTTCCTTTACCCCTACCAAATTGAAATAAACTTAATTACTACTTACTGACTAGTCTGGAGCAAATTTAACTTTAAATGTAATTTCTATACAATATACATCATTTATTAAACAGAATAATACTCTTGTATGCAAACATTCTTCTCTAAGGCTCTAGCTTCATAGAGCAAATATTAAAAATATTGACTATCAGACTATATTGACTATATACAAATATTACTCAGACCAGATGAAAGAAAGGCAAATACTGCTTGATAGGTCACTCGGAAAAATTCTGGCTTCACTCAAGCCAGAAACTTGTTAACTTGAAAAATTCTGGCTTCACTCAAGCCAGTTAACTTGTTCACTAAACAAGTTAACATAAATCTCATTTAAGTGCATTAAACTTCATTACCTGTGAGTGAGCATGTTCTGCTTGTAACTTTTTGCATTCATCTTTGAGTTTTTCAGATTCTCTCTCACGTTCCAAGGTCATGTTGTCCATTAGCGTTTGAACTTGTACCAGTTCTTTCTTAAGCACAGCAACATCTTCTATTCCAGGTCTCTGAAGCTGTGAAACAACACATTTTAATTAAAAATCACAGTGAAACTAAAATAACACACTTTTTTTTTTCTTTTTTTTGTGGTATGCAGGCCTCTCACTGCTGTGGCCTCTCCCGCTGCGGAGCAGACACGCAGGCTCAGCGGCCATGGCTCACGGGCCCAGCCACTCCGCGGCACGTGGGATCTTCCCGGACCGGGGCACAAACCCATGTCCCCTGCATCGGCAGGCGGACTCTCAACCACTGCGCCACCAGGGAAGGCCAACACACATTTTTAAAATAGTTTTACTACTAAGAAATCAAAATAAAACAATCTTTAATATCAATTACTAGATTCCAAACATCAAACACTGATGTCTTCCCCCAACCACCCTCTCCTTTTCCCGCTCTATCTTATACTTGATAGTATTAGCACTCAAGGTACAAAACCACAAATTCACAATTATCCTTAGCACTTTAATTGCTTTCCTTTCCTTCACAAAGTACACCCACTGGTGATAACAATCACTTGATAAATGCTAAATTCCTTCATTTTTTTATCCTAGGAAACTGGTCAATAACATGAAGAACGAACAGGTATAAGCATAATTTGGGTTTGTTGCAGGTTGAATACAGTTGATTCATTTATTCATATATTTCTTGCGTGCTAAATAAAGGACAGAAAGGAGGCAAGGACAGATCCAAAGTTGTTAAGCCTGGGGAGAGTGATGAAAATACATGGTACCAATGACAGAAATACAGTTACAGAGGAAACAGGATGACTTGATTTTATACTTGTTGAATTTGAAATGAAAGCTAGAAATGCAATCAGAAGTACCCGAAAAGTATAAATTTATACAACTAAAGTTCAAGGGATGGTAAGATCAGAGATGCAAATATGGAAACTACTAAAAAAGACACAATATTAAGATAGAAACAACAAAAATGTTAAAGTCATAAATTATGTGTCATAAAATTCCATTTTTACTTTAAAAATCGTATAAAGTATATACATTTACGTGGAAAAACTAAAGGGAATTTTTTTCTTTCCTCCATTCTACTCAAGCTGTACTTCCAAAAATGTTTCATCAGTGTATACATTTAATTTTTCGATTTCAAATAAGGTACATTCTAATAAATGGCTTCTAAATTACCAGTTCAGTCTTTAGATCTTGAATTATAGTTGCTCCTTTGTTTAATTCTTCTGTTAGATAGGTCACTTTTTGTTCGGCAGCTTCTCGAAGACTCCTTTCTTCATCATATTTTGACTTTACATCTAATTAAGGATAGTTATACAAATGACATGACATTAACTCTAGGGAAGAACAGTTTTATAAATTCTTGTATATTCCAGTATATATCTATATATCACTCTAATTCACATTCCTTTGATAACCATAAACATATACAATAAAATTATACTTCTGATTACATTAAATGATAAACTATTTTTTTGTACTTTTTGAATTTTATTTATTTATACAGCAGGTTCTTATTAGTCATCAATTTTATACAAATCAGTGTATACATATCAATCCCAATCGCCCAATTCATCCCACCACCACCCCCAACCCCCGCCGCTTTCCCTGCTTGATGTCCATATGTTTGTTCTCTACATCTTTGTTTCAATTTCTGCCCTGCAAACCGGTTCATCTGTACCATTTTTCTAGGTTCCAAATATATGCATTAATATACGATATTTATTTTTCTCTTTCTGACTTACTTCACTCTATATGA
The DNA here is from genome assembly GCF_963455315.2 of Globicephala melas. Classification (NCBI taxonomy): domain Eukaryota; kingdom Metazoa; phylum Chordata; class Mammalia; order Artiodactyla; family Delphinidae; genus Globicephala; species Globicephala melas. The sequence continues at coordinate 27,344,421 of NC_083323.1, read as the reverse complement.
CAGTCTCTAGATCCATCCACGTCTCAACAAATGACCCAATTTCGTTCCTTTTTATGGCTGAGTAATATTCCATTGTATATATGTACCAAAACTTCTTTATCCATTCGTCTGTCAATCGGCATTTAGGATGCTTCCATGACCTGGCTATTGTAAACAGTGCTGCAATGGACACTGGGATGTATGTGTCTTTTTGAATTGTGGTTTTCTCTGGGTATATGCCCAGTAGTGGGATTGCTGGGTCATATGGTAATTCTATTTTTACTTTTAAGGAACCTCCATACTGTTCTCCATAGTGGCTGTATCAGTTTACATTCCCACCAATAGTGCAGGAGGGTTCCCTTTTCTCCACACCATCTCCAGCATCGGTTGTTTGTAGATTTTCTGATGATGCCCATTCTAACTGGTGTGAGGTGATACCTCATTGCAGTTTTGATTTGCATTTCTCTAATAATTAGTGATGTTGAGCAGCTTTTCATGTGCTTCTTGGCCATCTGCATGTCTTCTTTGGAGAAATGTCTATTTAGGTCTTCTGCCCATTTTTGGATTGGGTTGTTTGTTTAATATTAAGCTACATGAGCTTGTTTATATGCTTTGGAGATTAATCCTTTGTCCATTGATTCGTTGGCAAATATTTTCTCCCATTCTGAGGGTTGTCTTTTCGTCTTGTTTATGGTTTCCTTTGCTGTACAGAAGCTTTGAAGTTTCATTAGGTCCCATTTGTTTATTTTTGTTTTTATTTCCATTACTCTAGGAGGTGGATCAAAAAGATCTTGCTGTGATTTATGTCAAAGAGTGTCCTTCCTATGTTTTCCTCTAAGAGTTTTATAGTGTGCAGTCTTACATTTAGGTCTCTAATCCATCTTGAGTTTATTTTTGTGTATGGTGTTAGGGAGTGTTCTAATTTCATTCTTTTACATGTAGCTGTCCAGTTTTCCCATCACCACTTGTTGAAGAGACTGTCTTTTCTCCATTGTATATACTTGCCTCCTTTGTCATATATTAGTTGACCATAGGTGCGTGGGTTTATCTCTGGACTTTCTATCTTCTCCCATTGATCTATGTTTCTGTTTCTGTGCCAGTACCATATTGCCTTGATTACGGTACCTTTACAGTATAGTCTGAAGTCAGAGAGTCTGATTCCTCCAGCTCTGTTTTTTTCCCTCAAGACTGCTTTGGCTATTCGGGGTCTTTTGTGTCTCCATACAAATTTTAAGATGATTTGTTCTAGTTAAGTAAAAAATGCCATTGGTAATTCAACAGGGATTGCTTTGAATCTGTAGATTGCTTTGGGTAGTATAGTCATTTTCACAAGATTGATTCTTCCAATCCAAGTACATGGTATATCTCTCCATCTGCTGGTATCATCTGTATTTCATCAGTGTCTTATAGTTTTCTGCATACAGGTCTTTTGTCTCCCTAGGTAGGTTTATTCCTAGGTATTTTATTCTTTTTGCTGCAATGGTAAACAGGAGTGTTTCCTTAATTTCTCTTTCAGATCATCATTAGCATATAGGAATGCAAGAGATTTCTGTGCATTAATTTTGTACCTGCAACTTTACCAAATTCACTGATGAGCTCTAGTAGTTTTCTGCTGGCATCTTTAGGATTCTCTATGTATAGTATCATGTCATCTGCAAAGAGTGACAGTTTTACTTCTTCTTTTCCAATTTGTATTCATTTTATTTCTTTACTTCTCTGATTGCCGTGGCAATCTATTGCCACGGCAATATTGCCACTATTGAATAATAGTGGTGAGCGTGGACATCATTGTCTTGTTCCTGATCCTACAGGAAATGCTTTCGGTTTTTCACCATTGAGAGCAATGTTGGCTGTGGTTTTGTCATATATGGTTTTTATTATGTTGAGGTAGTTTCCCTCTATGCCCACTTTCTGGAGAGTTTTTATCATAAATGGTGTTGAATTTTGTCAAAAGCTTTTTCTGCATCTATTGAGATGATCATATGGTTTATATTCTTCAATTTGCTAATATGGTGTATCACACTGATTGATTTGCGTATACTGACGAATCCTTGCATCCCTGGGATACATCCCACTGGATCATGGTGTATGATCCTTCTAATGTGTTGCTGAATTCTGTTTGCTAGTATTTTGTTGAGGATTTTTGCATCTATATTCATCAGTGATATTGGTATGTAACTTTTTTTTTAGTATTTTTGTCTGGTTTTGGTATCAGGGTGATAGTGGCCTCATAGAATGAGTTTGGGAGTGTTCCTTCCTCTGCAATTTTTTGGAAGAGTTTGAGAAAGATGAGTGTTAGCTCTTCTCTAAATGTCTGATAGAATTCACCTGTGAAGCCATCTGGTCCTGGACTTTTGTTGGAAGATTTTTAATCACAGTTTCAATTTCATTACTTGTGATTGGTCTATCCATATTTTCTATTTCTTCCTGGTACAGTCTTGGAAGGTTATACCTTTCTAAGAATTTGTGCATTTCTTCCAGGTTGTCCATTTTTTTGGCATAGAGCTGCTGTTAGTAGTCTCTTAGGATACTTTGTATTTCTGCAGTGTCCGTTGTAACTTCTCCTTTTTCATTTCTAATTTTATTGATTTGAATCTTCTCCCTCTTTTTCTTCATGAGTTATCAATTTTGTTTATCTTCTCAAAGTACCAGCTTTTAGTTTTATTGATCTTTGCTATTGTTTTGTTTCTATTTCATTTATTTCTGCTCTGATCGTTATGATTTTTTTCCTTCTGCTAACTTTGGGTTTTGTTTGTTCTTCTTTCTCTAGTTCCTTTAGGTGTAAGGTTAGATTGAGATTTTTCTTGTTTCTTGAGGTAGGCTTGTATTGCTATAAACTTCCCTCTTAGAATTGCTTTTGATGCAACCCATAGGTTTTGGATCATGGTGTTTTCATTGTCATTTGTCTCTAGGTATTTTTTGATTTCCTCTTTGATTTCTTCAGTGATCTCTTGGTTATTTAGTAACATAGTGTTTAGCCTCCATGTGTTTGTGTTTTTTATGTTTTTCTACTCTAATAGCGTTGTGGTCAGAAAAGATGCTTGATATGATTTCAATTTTCTTAAATTTACTGAGGCTTGATTTGTGACCCAAGATGTGATCTATCCTGGAGAACGTTCTGTGCGCACTTGAGAAGAAAGTGTAATCTGCTGTTTTTGGATGGAATGTCCTATAAATATCAATTAAATCTATCTGGTCTATTGTGTCATTTAAAGCTTGTGTTTTCTTATTTATTTTCATTTTGGATGATCTGTCCATTGGTGTAAGTGAGGTGCTAAAATCCCCCACTATTACTGTGTTACTGTCGATTTCCTCTTTTACAGCTGTTAGCAGTTGCCTTATGTATTGAGCTGCTCTTATGTTGGGTGCATATATATTTATATTTGTTATATCTTCTTCTTGGATTGATACCTTGATCATTATGTAGTGTCCTTCCTTGTCTCTTGTATCATTTTTTATTTTAAAGTCTATTTTATCTGACATGAGTATTGCTACTCCAGCTTTCTTTTCATTTCCATTTGCATGGAATATCTTTTTCCATCCCCTCACTTTCAGTCTGTATGTGCCCCTAGGTCTGAAGTGGGTCTCTTGTAGACAGCATATAGATGGGTCTTCTTTTTGTATCCATTCAGCGAGCCTGTGTCTTTTGGTTGGAGCATTTAATCCATTCACGTTTAAGATAAGTAGCAATATGTATGTTCCTATTACCATTTTCTTAATTGTTATGGGTTTGTTTTTGTAGGTCCTTTTCTTCTCTTGTGCTTCCCACTTAGAGAAGTTCCTTTAGCATTTGTTGTAGAGATGGTTTGGTGGTGCTGAATTCTCTTGCTTTTTCTTTTCTGTAAAGCTTTTTATTTCTCCATCGAAACTGAATGAGATCCTTGCCCGGTAGAGTAATCTTGGTTGTAGGTTCTTCCCTTTCATCACTTAAAGTATATTATGCCACTCCCTTCTGGCTTGTAGAATCTCTGCTGAGAAATCAGCTGTTAACCTTATGGGAGTTCCCTTGTATATTATTTGTCATTTTTCCCTTTTGGCTTTCAATAATTTTTCTTAGTCTTTAATTTTTGCCAATTTGATTACTATGTGTCTCGGTGTGTTTCTCCTTGGGTTTACCCTGTATGGGACTTGCTGCGCTTCCTGGACTTGGGTGGCTATTTCCTTTCCCATGTTAGGTTAGTTTTCAACTATAATCTCTGCAAATATTTTCTCTGGTCCTTTCTCTCTCTCTTCCCCTTCTGGGACCCTTATAATGCAAATGTTGTTGTGCTTAATGTTGTCCCAGAGGTCTCTTAGGCTGTCTTCATTTCTTTTCATTCTTTTTTCCTTATTCTGTTCTGCAGCAGTGAATTCCACCATTCTGTCTTCCAGGTCACTTATTCGTTTTTCTGCCTCAGTTATTCTGCTATTGATTCCTTCTAGTGTAGTTTTCATTTCAGTTATCATATTGTTCATCTCTGTTTGTTTGTTCTTTAATTCTTCTAGATCTTTGTTAAACATTTCTTGCATCTTCTTGATCTTTGCCTCCATTCTTTTTCAGAGGTCCTGGATCATCTTCACTATCATTATTCTGAATTCTTTTTCTGGAAGGTTGCCTATCTCCTCTTCATTTAGTTGTTTTTTGGGGGTTTTATCTTGTTCCTTCATCTGGTACATAGCCCTCTGCCTTTTCATCTTGTCTAACTTTCTGTGAATGTGGTTTTTGTTCCCCAGGCTGCATGACTGTAGTTCTTCTTGCTTCTGCTGTCTGCCCTCTGGTGCTAAATGATAAACTTTAAATGATCAAATGTCTTTGTCTACATAAATTCCACACAGCGATAAATTACTAATTAGCATTTTAATGTATACTTAATCACATACAATATATTACCTAAAAGCATGTATATGTAGTTAAAAAAATTATATGCGATTGTTAGCATAACCAAATGTTAAATCTGTACTATATTACTTAACTTCTTCAAAATGTTACTTGTTAATCTTTAAGCATACCCCAAAAGAAAATTCATCTTCTCTAAAATTCAAGAAGAATTTTAGAGAGAAAATCAGTCCTTTGAAAGGAGGAGGTGGGAGAACAAACAAAATAACTTATATAGCAACTCTATTATCATTAAATGGCAGTAATCACCACCACAATCTATAACAAATGCTTTATCACACTAAAATACAATGTTTATTTCTAGGATATACAATGGCAAAATTGTAATGAGACTGATATATTGGCTAAATAATTCTGATTTAATTTACCTGCAATTTCAGTGGCAAGTTGGGCTGCTTTCTGTTCAAATAAGTCTTTCATTTGCTTAATATTAAAATTTTCTGTTTGGGCTTCTTCTAACTGCTGTTCCAGAGACTGTAGTTCTACAAAAAAGTACAGTAATTATTCAAATACAATGTGAATTACATTTCCTAAATTGTTATTACTTATAATCACTGTAGAAGTTAAAGACAATCAACATGTGTCTACTAGCCAATTACTAGTAGAGTATCTTCACATTTTAAGAATTAAGCATAGGGCTTCCCTGGTTAAGAATCCGCCTGTCAATGAAGGGGACACGGGTTGGAGCCCTGGTCCAGGAAGATCCCACATGCCTCGGAGCAAGTAAGCCCGTGCGCCGCAACTACTGAGCCTGCGCTCTAGAGCCCGCTAGCCACAACTACCGAGCCCGTGTGCCACAAATACTGAAGCCTGCGCGCCTAGAGCCCCTGCTCCGCAACAAGAGAAGCCACTGCGATGAGAAGCCCGCACACCGCAACAAAGAGTAGCCCCAGCTCGCCGCAACTAGAGAAAGCCGGCACGCAGCAACAAAGACCCAATGCAGCCAAAAATAAAATAAATGTATTAAAAAAAAAAAAGAGAATTAAGCATAGCCAATTCATTTAAGGCTCAAGTCATAGTTTACAAACATGTAAAACAAATGAAAGGAATATTTAGCAATCATACCCAAATAATTTATAAATATTTGTTTAAGGATTATTGTGACTTCACATTTCTCAGTTATTTTCCTATATCTGTCAACTGACCAAAAAGAAATATATCCTGCACCGCTGATGAAAAATGTAACAATGCGAAATGAAATTAGAACTGTTTTAAGAACAATCAAGGTCTTAGATAAAATAATCAATTAAAATATGCAGTCAACTCCTACTACTTCATTCTCATAAAGAAAAGGGATTTCAGAGGGACATTAAATACAATAGCTAATCTCAAAATATAATTTTGATTATTCATTGAGCATTCCTCCAGTTAAAGTCCATTACCAAGATGCTAGTTTCATCATTTTTTTATTTCAAGAGAAAAAACTGCATCGCTCTTTAATACAGATCTAAATTTTCATTAACCACCATATTAATGTAATATTTCAGAAGTTTCTTTCTAACTTCAGAATATAATGAACTAAAACAGGACTAAGATTTCATTAACTGATTAAGTTACAAAGTTCACAGGTAATAGATACTCTCAGCCTAGAATATGACTGTTGTCTTCACTGTTTTAAAGCCATAAAGTATAATCACAAAATAAAATTCATGTAGCAAGCATCACAGAAAAAGGAAGAAGAAAGGATGAGAAAGAAGAAAAAGAAAAATGAAAAAATAACAGCTTCAAGTAAAGTTACCTGCTGATGAATCAGTCACTAATCCATCAGGTTTAGAGTCCTCAATGAAAACAAAAAACATAAACAAATACATTAAAAGGAAAAGACAATACTGTTACAATTGCCAATGTGAAAAAAATCTCTGAAATCCACATTCTGTCAGGTAAGTAGCAAGATTTTGATGAAAATCAAATCTTGGCCTGCTCACATTCTTCTAGATCTCTAAGGTATGACTAGGCAGTCTGGAATAATGATGTAACTGTAGCTCACTGATTCTAAGAATTATTTTATGTTAACATATATTAAATTTTTATGAGTCTTGCCAAGATGGCATCTTAAATTCCATAAATACAGTAATAAGTAACATAAACTATCACAATTATAAAAATAGATTCTAAAGCAAATACTTAAGTTACAGACAAGATTCAATCCTATAATAGTCAAAATTTTTCATAAGCTGAAATATGCCATGAAACTAACACTACTAAAAAATTGGCTTTAAAAACATAAATTTTTAATTCCAGATTATAAATTGTCTTTAAAGGAGCCGAAATAAAGAATGTATTCCATAAGGTTTAATTTATCCCATGCATTAGGAATAAAATAATATACCACCTAGTCATTATTCCCATATTCTAAAGAATTACATATACCTGAAAAAGTTTCATAAGGTATCTCATAGTACATCTGACTTCTTATTTTCCTATACATTGGATTTAGACATACTGATTGCTAATAATCATCAGTAATTAAAATACATTTTCCCCCAAAGGTAAATTTCTTATCAAGGCAATTGCACTGTGGGAATGTATTTAATTTATATTATAAATGTAAAATAGCCGTATCAAATATAGTAAACAATTTCCTCTGTGTTTTCAGGTGCGGAAAATAATACAGCTCATGTTTGAATGATTGTTAATGGCATCTATGTAAAACACACATAAGTGAACTATAAGTATTTTGGATTACTAAAAACCTCTTTAATGCGTCCTCAATTATAGAAGCTGAGCAGTAATAAGACTGATATCTTTTTTATCCATTTATTTGTTTTTTTCCTAGTCTAAATCACAATTTTTGGTGAAAAGACAAAAAGACCAACTGGGAGTCATAATGTGCTAAGATAATGTGCACAGGGATCACTAATTACTTTATAAAAGTATTAGAGCTATTGTTAAAGGGTGTCAGTTTTATTCTTATAAATGAAAACTATATATGTATTTGGTAAAATTCATTATTCTATGATTCTTTATGTAAGTTTAGTATAAAAGTCAAAATAATTTTAGTATAAAAATCATAATTGGTTAAGACATTGTTTAGAAAATACATTAAGCTATAAAGAACATATATATATATAAAGAATCTAAGATATCAAGTGAAATCCCTCAAAATAACCACTTTTGATACCACAATGATTTGCTTGTTCTTTTCCCTATATATTATTTTTATGTAAAGTTGTATAGTACGTATGTGCCTGTGTGTGTACAAAGACACAAATGTTTTTTAACATCATTAATACATCAGTTTTCCCAAGTTTTCAAACAATCTCCACTAATATAAACTGTAAGCAGCTACTAATGGTTCTTTCCTTATTAACAGACATTTTAGTGATTTCTAATTTGTCACAAACACAAATGCTTTGAAGAGCTTCACTACTGTTTGAACCTATATTTCTTAACCATTTAGGTATATTGTCAGAAAATAAGAATAATGTTTTAAACAATCCATAGGTAAATGATTCTTAATGGAGCACCTTTAAGGAGTTACATCTGACCTTCCCACATATTAGTTATATTGGTTTGCATTCATTAGTACTACAAAGGATATACATGTAGGCTAATACACAGAGAAACAAATTAGGAAGTTATTCATATCAGGCCACCTGTTTACAAAAAAGTATTATGCTTAATTTTCAACAATGAAAATAAACAACTAATAACACACTTCAAGTATTTAAAAGCAATTACTTGCTGCTGCAGCCCTTGAAATTTTTCTAATTCTTTCTTTAATTCTTCTGAGTACCATTTTTCCTCCTAAGAGAAGAAAACAGTTTTTAATTAGTAAATTGTAAAAGATTTTATTTATCTGAAACACTGAAAATAAACAAGTATAATCATTTTTAGTCTTACCTTAAGTGAAGCCTGTAGGTCTTGGACCTCTTGTCTGAGTAGTGTTATGTCATCTCTAAACATAAGTTGAAAAAAAAGGAATTAATAGTTAATGTTCTTTAACAAATCATGGCCAGTGACTGCATATTAGTATTCTAATTTTCTCAAGTCTTAAAAAAATACTATAGATTTTATGTATAGTGGCATACATATATATATAAAATCCTTGGGAAAATAATTTTATTCCTAAAGCACATTGTCTATAAAGGGAAGAATATTTTCTCATGGAAATGATAAAACTGACTGTCAAGAACCTGAGCCCAAAGCAAAATATCTCCCATTAATTTACCAGCAATAAGCATCAATAGCTTCCTATTGCAGTAGTGTAAAATCTAAACTCATTAACAAGGACTATAAAATCTGCACAATCTACTCCCTGCCTTACCACTCTCACCCTCATTACTTTAGCTCTAACAATTCTGGCTTCTTTCTGTTTCTTGAGTCTGAAATGCTCTTTCCTGTCAAAACTTCACATTCTGTTCACTTCACCTAATTCTCTGTCAGTCTGACAAAGAATGGTGAGCAGACACCTCAAGGACCTAATGCAGGAAAAAGATTCCATGAGAAAACACATTTAGGATTATTCTTGTGGATATGAGGAACATATCTTCCCCTGCTGGATTATAAATAGCAGAAAAAGGGACTCTCCTTCCTCCACGCCACTCCAATGGCTGCCATGGTAGAAGACACAAAACTGAACTGAGCTGATTGGGAATACTCAAGTTAACTGATTCTAGTACAAAGGGAACAGAACAGAATCAGTTCTAATGTTTCAGAAGACCAAGTCCACACCAGCACAAGCGTTATCAGAAAGTAAAAGATAATGGGACATACTGGTGCGAGAATTATTCTCTAGGATGGGAGTGGGGGTAGAGAACAAATAACAGAGTCAGCTTCATCTGTGAAACATGGTTAATAATAGAAAAAGAAGGAAATTGCCAACAAAGAAAAATGTGAAAGATGGAGAAATAAGTCCTCTACCTTTGGTAGCCATTCATATGTAAAGAATTACTTCATTATTCAACAGAACTTGTCTATGCCAGACTCTCAAGTTGTTCAGTTTAATGGGGCAAGTAAACATGGAAAGAAGAGTAACAGACCATCAGTTCTATGATAAAAATAAAAACAGAGACATAGGGACTTCCCTGGTAGTGCAATGGTTAAGAATCCACCTGCCAATGCAGGGAACACGGGTTCGATCCCTGGTACGGGAAGATCCCACATGCTGTGGAGCTACTAAGCCCGTGCGCCACAACTACTGACCCTGTGCTCTAAAGCCCACGAGCCACAACTACTGAGCCCGCATGACACAACTACCGAAGCCCGAGCGCCTAGAGCCCATGCTCCACATCAAGAAAAGCCACCTCAATGAGAAGCCCGCACACCACAACAAAGAGTAGCCACCACTCGCCGCAACTAGAGAAAGCCCACACACAGAAACAAAAACCCAATGCAGCCAAAAATAAATCAATTAATTTTTTTAAAAAACAGAAGCATAAAGATAGTGATCACTTCTACTTACAAGCACTTCATGATGGAGATAAACTTTGAGGTGACGTCTTTAATCTCTGAATACAAAAATAAAACTGGATAATAGATTCCTGTTTCTTTTGTTGACTCTTAAAATTTGTCTTTTTATGACACTTTCATTAGTTTTCTTTACTTCGCGTGTGTGTGTGTGTGTGTGTGTGTGTGTGTGTGTGTGTGTGTGTCTCCCCTCCCCTCCCTCTCTCCCATGTGGCCCTAGGAACTTACCCAACTTGTAGAAACCACCTGCCAACTTAGTCTTAATATGAGAAGAACACAGGGAACACTTAGTTTTAATATGTGTATAGAAAAGTGTATATACGTTTTAAGTTTTCCCTACTCTTTATTAATCTTCCAACTCTATGTATAAACTAAAATGATGAAGAGAGGAATTAATAACAATATTCTTGAAAGGCTAATACTAAATTGAATGAAATTGCAAGGAAGATAAAGGAAGATAATTCCAATTCAACTTCTAATTGGGTGGGCTCAGTTACTCCAATTAATCTTTTAAAAAGTGCCACTTAACAAATTTTTGAAGCAATTTGCCTAGCAAAGAAAATCTTTTGAAATGTGTAACATATCAAAGCAATCTAGGGTATTTACAAAAGAAAATTAGGAAACATCAATCAAAATTTTAAAGGGAAACTTTATCCAAAAATTCCATTTCTAGAAATTTATCTTCCAGATATATTCAAACATGTGCAAATGTTATGTCCACAAGGACATATACCACAACATTTATAATTACAAAACACTGGAAATAGCCTAAATGCTATGATCAGGAGAATGATAAAATTCCATGCAGTCATTAAGAAGAATGAGATAGCTTTACCTGCATTGATATGAAACAATCCATAAGATACACAGAGAAACAAAAGGTATAGGACAATGTAGAACTTCTCTTTTATGTAATTACATACATTTATATATTTCTTTATATATACACAGATATAAGCATATGTGTATACATGCATACACTATCTCTGTAAATATACACAAGAAACTGATGATAAGTAAGAGGCTAGGGGGAAAGGGTGGCAAGGAGTCAATTTATACCACATAATTTTTTGAACCATTTGAATTTTGTATTCTGCATATGCTATCCATACATCTAATTTTAAAATCTGGACCCAAGAAAACTAATGCATCACGTTTCATATATATGATTGATGTTGACGGAATTCTCAGTTTGTCATATGTTAACTGTAGAGCTTTAAAACAAAAAGGTTTCATGACCCACGTAAGCCACATGGGCTTTGATCTAGAAGACATATCTTGCCCATAGTCACATGCTACCCAATATGTTATAGAAGGGCAGGATGTAATTTTAAGAAATTGGAGAGGTACAGGAAGATGGGAAGAACACATATAATAACAAATAAACCTGGAAAAGTATACACTGACTATTCCATAAACAATGAGAAACTAGTGAAAGTTAATATTCAGAATAAAGCAATCAAATTTCCATTTTAAGAATACTAGTCTGGGGCTTCCCTGGTAGCACAGTAGTTAGGAATCCGCCTGCCAATGCAGGGGACATGGGTTCGAGCGCTAGTCCGGGAAGATCCCACATGCCGTGGAGCAACTAAGCCCGTGCGCCACAACTACTGAGCCTGCGCTCTAGACCCCGTGAGCCACAACTACTGAGACTGCATGCCACAACTACTGAAGCCCATGCGCCTAGAGTCCGTGCTCCACAACAAGAGAAGCCACTGCAATGAGAAGCCCGCGCACCAAAACGAAGAGTAGCCTCTGCTCACTGAAACTAGAGAAAGCCCACATGCAGCAACGAAGACCCAATGCAGCCAAAAATAAAATAAATAATTTATTTTTTTAAAAAAGAAAAAGAATACTAGTCTGGCAGCAACATGGAGAGTTAAGTAGAGAGGTACAATACATAGGGAGAGAACTAACTATAAATACTGAAAAATATTTTTGAGTGAGAGATGATGAAGCCTAAACTAAGCCGTAGCAGGGAAGATAAAAAAAGGTTATAAGAGGGGCTTCCCTGGTGGCGCAGTGGTTGAGAGTCCACCTGCCGATGCGGGGGACACAGGTTTGTGCCCCGGTCTGGGAGGATCCCACATACCGCAGAGCGGCTGGGCCTGTGAGCCATGGCCGCTGAGCCTGCGCGTCCGGAGCCTGTGCTCCGCAACGGGAGAGGCCACAACAGTGAGAGGCCCGCGTACCGCAAAAAAAAAAAAAAAAAAAAAAAAAAAAAAAAAAAAAGGGTTATAAGAGCTTTTAAGGAGATAGAATTAACTAAACTTTGTGACAGATCAAATAGGGGAGGGTAAGTGTGTAAAAATGAGCATATCCAATTTTCTGGCTTTAGTAACTTGGTGGAAAGATAATGTTGCCATTAACCAGAAGATGTAACAGTAGGTAAGGAAAAGGTTTAGAAGGAAATATAATGAACCCTGTTTACAAATGTCAACAGGGAGATGTTCCTTTGGAACATCTAAGAGAAGATACCTAGTAGGCAACTTGGGAGATAATTCTAGGTTGGAGATGTAGTTTAGGAGGAAGTCATGGATATGGATATTACCCCAAGTACATTATATAGAGGAAGGGAGTACATTAAACAGATCAAGAAAGAATTATCACAATGATGTGCTGTCTCAGAAGAGTAGAAGGGAAGAGAGCCAGAAGAACCAAATTGTGCAGAGATTGTAATAAATAGTCTACAAAGATGGCTGCCATCAAGTTCTTCCCTTCGTATACACAGAAGCCACTCCTCCACTGAAAGATAGAGCTTACTTCTTGGCCTCTTCAATCTGAGCTGGCCCTCAGTTTCCTGAGCACTCCTGTAGCTACTATGACCAATAAAATATGGCAGAAGTGACACTCTGAAACTTTTGAAGCCAGGCCTTAAGATAACTGGCAGCTTCTGTTTCTTTCCTCTTGTAATGCTCTTTATTAGAACCCAATTGCTGGCCTGTAAGTCCAAGCAGCAGCATAGAGAGGCCTACATGAAGGAAAACTGAGTCCCCTCATATACAGCCCCAGCTGAGCTGACAGCCAGCATCCAGCATCATCTCCCAGCCGTGAATGTGAGGTCATTTTGGACCTTCTGGCCTTCCCAGCACTCGACTCTACATAACTTAAAGCAGAACCATCCAGTCAAATCAAAGAATCATGAGAAGTAATACAGAGTTACAGTTTTAAACCACTAGGTTTGGAGTGGACTATTACACAGTTATATAGATAACCAAAACAGAGGTCAAGTAAAATAAAAACTGAAAATAATCCAGGTTTTTTTTTACCGTTGACCTTTGAAGAAGTATTTTCAGGAGAATCATAGGGCAAAAACCAGGTTTTAGTGAGCTAAACATTGGATGAAAAGTTAAGAAGCAAGAACACAGGTAGACTATGGATCTTTTTATGTTGAAAGTTCATGTATTCGGCACTAATTCACAGCTGAGAAAGCAACTCTGTTAAACTGACACTAAATATATAAACATTTATATATAAGTATATATTTTATATCTATCTCCTAACAAATGACAAAAGAACAGTACCCAAAATTATTGACTCATACATTAAAATCCTAAAGAGCACTAATAGTCATGTAAAAGGGAAGATTCATATTTCCCAAAAGCTCTGGTTTTCCCACATATTTTAATAAATTAAAACAACCATATTTTACAGTTCTACGTATCTATCAACCAAAATGTGGTCGTAATACTTTTCCTTAATGTGGTGTCCTTTATGCTATAGCATATTAACCAACTAAGAGGCTTTTTTTTTTTAAAGAAAAACATGAAAAACAATTTTTTATAAGTAGAATAAAATCAAGTTTTCTTCCTTAGTGGGAATATAAGACAAGAGTCCTTACCAGTAGAAGAAGAAAAGCAAAGTCATACTGTTGAATGCTGTTCTAATTAATTATATTTTAGTTTAATTCTTAAAATGGTCAGGCAAAATTGTCAAGAAGTAGAATGTGTTATGTGTGCTTGCTGTTATACTGGTGATTACAAAAAAAATGTTTTTTTAATAATTATTCAATTTAATTCTTTGCTAAATTCATTATTTTAACAACTTACTGTAAAATCTTCTAAACAAAGCATATCATTCTTTATTAAGCAGAATTGCTAAATCAAATTTAACCTTTTAAAAAATCACAATCTTTATTAAAAATATAAACCAGTGAACCATATTGTAGATGCTGGTATAGATAGTTTTTGGTCAAGGATAGGATTGGTTATAACAATAAAAGATGAAGGCTATGCTAAAAGAAAATAGATTTAAATTAAATAATATAAAAACACTACCCTTTTCGAAAACTAAGTATTCATGATAAAACAATGATATCACATGCATTCACTACATTACACTTCAAAACTATTATACTGTACCGCTTCAGAGCCAGAGCTTCTCCTCCATGACTCGAATCATTACCAGCATCGTGGACTGCCTCATAGTGTTTGAAAAGTTCATCAGCGGATCCAAGAGATTTCATACACTGCGGACATATGAAACCCTACAGAAAAAGGTTTCAAAATAGTATTTAGTATTGCAAAATAACTACTTGTATGTTATTAAATACAGTCATATGTATTATTCATACCAACAGGTAAATTGTAATTTACAGTGTTAAGCCCAAATTCTGGTACTGTGCAAATGTACATCACTGCCTATCCTGGTTGCAGTTTACAAAATGTTTTTTAAAACCCTTACAACCATCTTTTAGGTTGAATAAATTAATGGCTAGAGTATAGAATTCTAATCTGAGAAGTTAATTCTAATCTAGAAGTCTAGTTGAGAAGACTTGCCATCATATCCTCCATCTCTCTAGATATCTCCCTCAGTAAAACAATATCTGCTCCAATCTACTGCACAGGAATAACCAAAATATTAAGAACATGAAGCACTCTGATCATTGAGAAAAAAGGTAATATAAATAACTCATAATTACCACAGAGTATCTACAATGGTTGAGAAGTATTTTCATCAATAAATTCCTTGCTAACTTAAGATTAACACTATAAAAGCTTAAAATTAATATATAGTCCCATAAAATATTAAAAACTTATAAATAATCCCAGAATTATTATATAGTTATGGCATACAAGGTCCTGCAGGTATAGTTCCCCAATGACCTAACCAATCTGATCTCTGGACATTCCTTACTCTATATAACATGCTTCAACTATACTGAAGCACCTATGTTTCCCTGAACACACCACAGTATCTCACATTTTTACGCCTTTGCATATATTGCTTTTTTCCTCCAGCATTCTCATCATCAGTTTGTCAAGTTTCTACATCCACTATAATGCACAACACAATGAAGCTTTTAATCTACGTTTCCCTAATGGCTAGTGCAGTATTTTGAACATACCATATACTTTCTACAGAGTGTACTTATTTAATGAAATATGAATGAACCTGGCGGGCAGAATTTGGCAAAAAAACAGAAGAGCTTTAACAGCTTGCAGATTATAAAACCTTCCAAAGGATAGACTGAGCTAAGTAATAAGTACTCCGGACACATAAAAACTAAGAATAAACAAATAACTTCTGCTCCTTTGTTGGATGCTATACAAATAACATAACTTCACATCATTTATGCACATCATATGGCAGAATCAAGGCTCAATGAACATAACATTACCAGACAATGGTATAACAGAAGTATTGATATATATAAAGAACTACAGGAACACAAGAGGAATATCCAAATCTGCCTGCAGCAGCAGTTAGTTTCCAAAAACTAAACACACACACACACACACACAAACACATACATATTATGTATGTGTGTATATACATATATGTAGAAATATGTCTATATGAGACATTGGAATTAGGTACTGAATAGGAATTTACTTGTCAGAAATAAAGGCATTCTAAGCACATGGAGGAGCATGAACAAAGATATAGGAAAAGGTATGAAACACAGTCATGCTGCATTTGGGAAACAGAGGTATGTTCTGATCACAGAGCCAGAGTGAAGGGCAGGGGCACTACAGGTGAATGAATGCAATGATGTCTTATGAAACTCCTAAAGTAAGCAAAGACAGTAGTACTGAGGATGCACCTTTGGACATCAGAATAATGCCATTAGGATCCAGATATGTGATGCTCAGCACTGTCTTCTGAATGAATGAATGCCCCCAGCCTGTGTTTTAATCTACTTGGTATTATCTTTTTTCAAAGCCATCTATTATCTACCATCATATTTCATAATGGCTCTATATTAAGCTCTATTTGGTATTCTTATAACTTCTGCCCAGTAACTGCTGTACCACACTAGTTAACATGCTTTTAGTGCAACAGCACATAAACCCCTATAATATTTAGCTTGTCATATCTCTTTCGTGTCTCAGCTTCTGCTAGTAACTAGAAGGCAAATTACAGTGTTCCTCAGGAAATTCACATCCCAATTATGCTATTTAATCTTCAAAACTTTGGCTTTTTGACCACTGTCTTTACTTCCAGGTTTTGGCTCGAGATACCCAAGGACGCCAAAAAGCTAATGATCCCATTAGGGTATGCCATACTTTCTTAAAGCTTCTAAACATCACCAGGTTAATACTCCAGAAAGAACTGATTCATCCCTAAAGAGAAATTTTAGAAATTCAGTAATACATATTTAGAAATATTCCACCTAAGTAACTTTTCCATGTGATTAGAGCTTGCATGTTTAAATAAAACTTCAATTTTGGGACATTTCTGATGAAAATAATTCTAAAATACATATATGCACTTCCTCACCTACTTAAAAAGATGATATTAAACCTTTGCTTAATGTCCCAGAAGCATAAATATTAATCACTGAATGGGTGTCTTCCACTCTATTAATTCTGGCAAGTCTCTAATTCCTGTACCCACATTCTATAGTTTTTCTTACACCCTGTTTTGTCTTTCAACAATCATTTCTAAAAATTATTCCTATGCTATTTCTAGCAGCACTTGCCTGATATGGATAGGAAAGACAGATTAAGGGAAAAAAAGTTTATTAAACCACATCACTCATTTAAAATAAAAGTAAAGGGACTTCCCTGGTGGTCCAGTGGTTAAGAATCCACCTTCCAATGCAGGGGATGCGGTTCGATCCCTGGGCAGGGAACACATGCCATGGAGCAACTAAGCCCGCATGCCACAACTACAGAGCTCATGCGCTCTGGAGCCTGCGCGCCACAACTACTGAGCGTGCACGCTGCAGCGAAAGATCCCGCATGCCACGTGCCGCAACTAAGACCCAACGCGGCCAAAAATAAAAATAAATATTTTTTTTAAAAAAAAAGTAAAATAAGCTCAGAATGAATATCTGAGGGATGTCCCATGAATAGAGTACATGACCTTTAGTTCATGGGCTTTGTGATACTAATTCTGGATATTAAGAGACTCCTCTATTTTTTCTAAACTATCTTCAAGGGAATTAAGGTTGCTAGATAGATAACTTACAAACAGTAAAACAGCAAAAAATAATACACCAAAATAGCCAGCTACATTTTATTTCCCTTAATCATTCCAAATATCTCACCTTCTCTCTCTCTCTCTCTCTCTCTCTCACATACACATACACACACACACACACACACACACACACACACACATAGTGCTGACTTAAGATTAAATTCCTTACTGTTAGTTTTCAGTTATCTGTAATCCTTTCTCAGATCCACCATAGCTAAGAACTCAGGTTAACTTGATACTTATGATATCCTATTGTACCAAGTGTCCTTTCAGTTAAAAGGAAAGTTCTTATTTAAGTGACAGGTAGGTAAGATAGTCACTTTTGATTTTGGCTAACCCATAAAGAAAAGTTGACCCATATGTTCTGTAAGAAAAACAACTGGTAAAATGCTAAGCAGAGTTCCAAGAATCTTTTATGCCTCTATCTTTGCTCACACTGCCTCCGTAGTTTAACTGGTGTCCTATTTGCACTCATTTCCCCACCACCCTAGAGAATGTCTGGTTTAATTGTTCCCCTCTTCAAGTTCTTCTGCAGTTCCCCTCAAGCTGAATCAGACATTGTACTCTTTTTGCAAATATCTATCAGAAAAACTTCCTGGCATAGAGACCATATCTTATTTACCTTTTTATTTCCTGTACCTACCAAAATACCTGGCACATAAGAGGTACTCTATTAATGTTAAATAAGTGAAAGTTTGGTCAGATCGTTTTCTTATACATCATTAATTCATAGGAAAGAGTAAGTCTGATTTTTTTGTCTTTCATGGTAAAAAAAGTTTCATTCTTTTAAAAGATTTGTAAAAGAATTTTTTAAAAAGCTAGGTCTCCCTTTGTTTTTAGAATACTGTAGTAGTTTTCCAAGAAAGGAGATATATCATCTGAGAAATTTTTTCCAGATTAAAAATGGGCAACACTTCCCCTCACTCGCTCCCACTCCCAGCCTTCTGTATACACCAGCCTCACACACTACAGAGAACATTTGGGTGACCCATGATTAATAACAGGTGTATATCATTCTGTCACTTCCAACAGGTCTGGGGAATCAAAACAAAGACTGAAACAGTCGTAGATCCAGATTCTAATGCTGTATATTTTTCCAAATAAAGACAGTAACAGTTGACATGCAAAGTCCTCTTTCTATGTAAGAGTAAAGCATCTTAACCTAAAGCATTTTAAAACATTCATTAATAAAACATTAACTACATAATAAAGATATAACTTACAAATGTTGAAACAAAAAACATTCACTTTATATTTCAAATTTCATGGCAAATTTTATGCAAAAATATAAACTTAAACTTTTATATATGTTTACAGATTCACAAAAAGACTGCTGCAAACAGTAAGAACAGCCAACTTCCCAAGAGCCTCTTTTCCTTATTAAACCTTCTTAGAGCATGCATAATTAAAGCAATCCACATTCCCTTGTAGCAGAAAAAGTTAAGCAACACTGAGGCAAGGAAAAACAAAGCTATTTTGAGCAACCCAAAACCAAGCTGCTAAAACAAAATATTCAGGACCCACAGTAACACTGGAGTCATTAAGAAGAAGTTCCTGTCCTCTTGTCTCATTTTCAGCGTGCACTTTCTGGTAATGCTCCGACAAATCAATAGCAGTTATACATCTTTTCATACATAATGGGCAGATGAAACCCTGTGAAATAACAACTTTTAGGAGGATATATACAAAAAGTTATTTATGAAACAAAATAGAAACAATGAAAATAGACATAACAGGAAAATAATAGTATATTTCTTTTTAGTATATGGAAGGGAAATTTTCAAGTAGTAACTGTACAAAAGGTGAAAGACCTATCCAAATTAGGACTCTGAAATTAGTTTCCATCCTTATGCTATAGATTCCCATTGGTCAATTTTATTGAGTAACCAGTTGCTTTAGTTGGAATATTACTATGCTTTTTGTTTATGATAATTTGTCCTTACTCATCTAAGAGCTAGTATTGGCAAGGTAGCTTTTATTTTAGATCAAGAAATGACTGGCAGTTTTAACAAATACTTTTATGTAGATGATGTTCTCAACAAAAAAGTTGTTATAATGAAAGCAATTTTTAGTCTTCACCATATTCCACTAGCCTAAGGTCCCATTCTTGCCCATACCCATAATTCCCAGTAGGTTACCCTTCCTTCTAATTTTATGAGCCAAATAAAATCATTTTAAAACAATCTCCCAAATTCCCCATACCTAACAATATATGTATTTTAAAATGTGGGCTGTTACACTGATCTATGGTTTGGGGTTTTGTCAGATAGGAACAGTAAAAGGATAAGAGAATAAAGGAGTTCAGAGTATCAGGGAGAAAGTAAATTAAATGAAGACAGTGGTGAAGGACAATAGGTTACAAAGGTTATAACGTCATGAGTTTTGGTGTCAGAAATAGATGTGGGTTTGAGTCTCAACCAATACTGACTATATGACTTTAAAAAATTCACTTTACCCTGCTAAATGTCAGTTTCCTCATCTATAAAATGGGACTAATATTAGCACCTATTTGTCTAGAGTTATTGTGCAGTGTATAAAATGCTTAGTACAGTGCCTGAGACATTATAAGTGCTCAACAAGTATTAACTGTCATTAGATGTATGGTTAGAGAGTAAAGGAAACGAAGCGAAGAAAGTTGACAGACTAGAAGAAAAAATAAAAATTAAAAATCTAAAATAATCAGCAAGGCCAAAGGAGGTAAGTAGTGAGACTATGAAAGTTTTTGAGAGGATAGTGAGTTGAGGTAAGGAACACAGAGATATGATTTTAACATGTCAGGTAAAATTATTCTGCCTGATAAGAAGATGGAAGGTACTGCCATGGGCTTGAGTAATTAGAAAAGAAAAGTAATAAAGATCATTGGCACTGATAACATTAAGAACTGGGAGGCTAAGATGTTCCTTGAGTTCCTTGATGTACGTTAGGATCGTAGCAAGGAAGAGGAAGACTACAAACAAGGTTCCAAAGTAAGAGGCAAGACAGGGTAGCAGTTAAGAGCTAGTCTTGGGCTTGAATCCTGGATCCACACCACTCTTAGTAGCTTATATTACCTTCAATTTCCTCATCTGTTAAATGAGGTAACAGTAACACCTACTCCATATGGGGGAGGGGGTCTCGTGAGAATTAAATAATACATACTAAGTCCTTATCACAGCATCTGATACAAAGAAAACATTCAATAAATGTTAGCTATCATTAATATCATTAATATCATTGTTCCTCTTGTTAACAACCCTTTAAGGAGATTAGCCAGGGGATGAAAGTGAGGAACATGAATTCACTTATTTTTTCTTTTTACTGATGAAAGGGTTGTCTTCCAGGCAATCACAGGCCCAAGTATTAAAACTACAGAATAATAGGGCTTCCCTGGTTGCGCAGTGGTTGAGAGTCCGCCTGCCGATGCAGGGGACACAGGTTTGTGCCCCTGTCTGGGAAGATCCCACATGCCGCGGAGCGGCTGGGCCCGTGAGCCATGGCCGCTGAGCCTGCGTGTCCGGAGCCTGTGCTCCGCAACGGGAGAGGCCACAACAGTGAGAGCCCACGTACTGGAAAAAAAAAAAAAAACAAAAAAAAAACTACAGAATAATATTCTTTTTTTAACGTACTGTTGCATTGTTTTTTACCACAATATCTTTATGCTGCCTGCCTCTTTACTCATTTCTTCACTTTAAGTTTCCACATATCATCATTCAGTCATACGTTCAAAAAGTATTGGGACTTCCCCGCTGTCCAGTCGGTAAGACTCCGTGCTCCCAATGCAGGGGGCCCAAGTTCAATCCCTGGTCAGGGAACTAGATCCCGCACGTATGCCACAACTAAGAAGTCCACATACTGCAACTAAAGATGGAAGGGAGGGAGGGAGGGAGGGAGGGAGGAAGGAAGGAAGGAAGGAATAATTTTTTTAAAAAGTATTTACTGAGTGTGATTACTATGTCATTATGCTATGTTGTTAAGAATGCAATGGTAAAATAAAGCAAAGACCCCATCCTCAATAAGCTTGCATGCTTCTTGAAAGAGCTATAAAAGAAAATACCCCACTAATCAGAAAATCCTACTAGAACTACCTTCAAAATGTGTTTAGAACCTCAGGGCCTCCACAACTGCCCTGATCCAAGCCACCCTCATGGTGTACATGGATCACTGTAAAAGCCTTCTAACAGTCTCTCTGCTTCTATCCTTACCCCATTAACAGCTTTATTTTGCACACAGCAGCTAGAGTGATCCTACAAAAATATAGATAAATTTTGTCCTTTCCCTGATCCAAACTCTCCAATGACTTCCTATCTCACCAAGAGTAAAACACTAAAGTCTGTGCAAAAGCCTATAAGGCCCTACATGAGGTGGGCCTGATTACCTCAATAACCTAACGGCCCCCCATTCACTGTGCTGGAGCCACACTAGCCTCCTGGATGCTTTTTCAATATGCCAGGCATGCTCCCACCTCAGAGACTTGTTCCACATGCCTGCAACATGCTTGCTCCAGAAATCAACATGATTTCTCACTTCATTCAGTTCTTTCTGAGTTACCCCCTGCTCAGAGGCAACTTCAGTAGTTGTGGCATGTGAGCCCACATGCCACAACTACTGAAGCCCGCATGCCTAGAGCCTGTGCTCAAGAGAAGCCACTGCAATGAGAAGCCCCCGCACCACAACTAGAGAAAGTCCGCGTGCAGCAACAAAGACCCAACACAGCCAAAAATAAAATAAATTAAATAAATAAATTAAAAATAAATGTCACCAGCATAAAGATGTTTTACTATTTCACTCAGTGCCATACCTCCAGCATCCAGAACAGTGTCTGGTGACAATAAATATTTGATAGATAAATGAATCTCAGACTAATAATCATTACCAAAAGGATAGGGAATTCTTTTCCACAGAAGCATGTGGAAGAAGCATCTATCCAACATGTGAGTCAGGAAAGTTTATTGGAAAAATTATCTGTGATGAGACTTGAAGGATAATCAGATGTTAACCAAGAAAAAAGAAATAGCAAAACTAGGTAAGGCACAGAGATCAGCATATACAAAAGTTCAAAGGTAAGAAAAAACTTGGCACACCTTAAAATCAGTTCATTATGCCTGGATCAAAGAACATAAAAAAATATAACCACATATATAAGGTCAATTGATTTCTCACAAAAGTGAAAATTTAATTCATTGGGAAAAGGTAATATTTTCAGCAAATGGTACTGCAACAAGCATATGGAAAAATGTTTCCATATTCACATGGAAAAAATGAACGTCAACCGCTATCTCATACCATATACAATAATTTAAAATAAATCATACATTTAAATGTACATGCTAAAATGATTTTTTTAATTTTTTTAATCCTTCCATCTTTTTTTTAAATTGAAGTATAGTGGATGTACAATATATGTAAGTTACAGTTTACAATATAGTGATTCACAATTTTTAAAGGTTATATTCCATTTATAGTTATTATAAAATATTGGCTATGTTCTCTGTGTTGTACAATATATGCTTGTAGCTTGATTTTTTTGTTTTTTTTTTAATCAGAAGCAAGCATAGGAGGAAGTTTTGCAACCTTGGGGTAGGCAAAAAACTTTGTAGTACCCAAAAAGCAAAAATCATAAAAGAAAAGGCTGACAAACTGTACTTCACCAAAATTTAAAACTTCTTCTCTTTGAAAGACAACATTAACAAAATGAAAAATAAGCCACAGACTGAGAAAAAATATACACATCACATATTTCTGATTGTGGTGTAAGGGCTAAAATTAAGGCCCAATACTTTGTGTTGCCTTAACAACTGGTGAAACTGGGAGGGCTTCAAATGGCCTAACTGCAAGTTCCCCTCCCCACTCTGCTCTCACAGATAAGGAGTTCTAGCCAAACAGCCCTCCTCTTCACAGGCAGCAAGCACAGGGCCTGCTTATCCCTGAGAAGGTTCTCTGCCGGCCCCTGGAATTATTCAAGCAAGCCAATCACATCTCCTTTAGAAACCAGGGGGCACCTTACTTTCCTGATACTACAATGCCTGCCTCTGAACAATCCCTGGTTGTTCATTTTGTTCCCAAGTGCAATCCTCATGCGGCCCTGCATGGCACACCGTGTCCTCCATCTCTGGGCTGTGAGTATATGTGACTAATAAACTGCTGTTGATCTCATTTGTCTCATTTGTCTAATTATGTGTTTAGCTATTCCCATAAGCCTAGGACAGGAATCCTTCCCTCACTAATCAGATGAATAGGAGGCAATCAAAACATTGACAAAGGATAAAGAACTCTTATAATTCCTTAATATAAAGATAAATACTCTAATTTTCAAAATGGTTGGATTTCCAGTTCCAGACAAAATGGAACAGATATACTTCTCTGTTCTTCCTGCTAAGTACAGCTGAAATCCAGAGGCTTTATATATAAAACAAAACAAAAAGAAAACTCTGAAAGGTAAAGAGAAGAAGGCAGACCAGCTGAGGATCTCAGGAGCCAAGGACTGAGAGAGTGGTGAGTACTCTGGGTTTTCTTTTCGTCTCATATATTCTGGACTGGCTGCTGGAGAAGCCAGCTACCTGGAAACTTCAGTGGACACCTACCAAAAAAGCTCCAAGAAAAGTCTGCTCTCCCTAGCCAAATGACTAGGAAAATGAAGACCTGATTTGGTAATATGCTGGTCATTAGTGCGTTTCAGTGGGTACTAAGGATGGAAGCCAGATTAGAAATGGATAGACTGAACAAAGAATTTGCTTCTGCAATGCAATATACTAAATAGTCTGCACAGCTGTCCTGATGAGAACAAATGATATGATATCACTTATTACATTATGTATTACACAGATTATATATTTGTTACAGACTGAATGTCTATGTACCCTCAAAATTCATATGTTGAAATCTTAACCTCCAATGTGATGCGGCCTTTGGGAGATGATTAAGTCATGAGGGTGGAGCCCTAATGAATGGGATTGGTACCTTTATATAATAAAAGAGACCCCAGAGAGCTCTCTTGCCCCTTCTGCCATGTGAGGACAGCCATCTACAAACCAGAAAGGAAGCCCCCACCAGACACAGAATCTGCCAAATCCTTGATGTTGAACATCCCAGCCTCCAGAACTGTGAGAAATAAATGTTTGCTGTTTAAGCCTCTCAGTGCTTTTGTTATAATAGCCTATAACTGACTAAAATACTATTATATATATTATTATACATAATATATAAAATATGATATAAATGAGCATTAAAGCAAGGTACTGCTTTATTTCTGACCATTTTTTTTAAATCCTGGAGACCATGATATTTCAAATTCCCATTTAGATGGATGCTAAGGGCACAATGTTAAAACCTAGAATTTGTTCAAAGTGGGAAGCCAACATCAGGGTAAAAGGGAAGATTAAGCAAGAAAAAGAGAAATTGAGAGAGGTGGGGAGAGATATCAACTGAGACCTTAACAAGTCAATACCTTAACACTGGGCATATGGAAAAAACAATACCCCCTGAGAATTCATAATCACCAATAGCCCTCAATTAGGTTAGAAATTTACACTAGTGGGTAATGTGCAAAATTTCAAGTACCGAACTTAATTTAAGGGAGTCCCAGGTTAATGGCACCTCTAGAGCAGTATTTGTATGCTGAAGGGAATAATCTGTGGCATAGGTAAAAACCAAAGTTGCATGAGGGAGAGATGATAAGATGAGAATGGAAGAGAGAATGGAATCCAGAGCACAAGGGAAAGGACTGAAATCTGATAGGAAAAGAGACCTGTCTTCTGTGTACTAAAGTAATAAAGAGAATACAGGTGCAAGTATAGTTTTAGGGGCAAAATGAGAACATTCATCTTTTCTCAATGGTATAGAAGGTGACAGTGAGAAGGCGGGACTAAGGTAAGACACATGGAAGGTTTGAGGACAAAGCAGAGAGTACAACTATCACAGAGAGTAGAAAAGGGAGCCTAATAAGAAAATATAGCAGGATTATCAGGCACTGCTCATTTACCCACTGGAGATTTTTTTTGTTGTTTTTGGTCTAAATGAGGTCAACAATTAATACTAAATTCCCCTCCAGGGTTACAACCTAGTTCTCTGAGCTCATCATATCATAAATACCGTTTGGAATGTTTTCCTTAAAGATATTTCATTAAACTTGCTCTTAATAAAGTTCAACTGATACTGTTCTTCTCACTCTCACAGTCTTGTTCGATCTTGTTATGGTTAACATACATATACGTGAAGACAGATGGTCAAAAAGAGAGAAAACAGAGAAATGAATGGATAGAGAAATACCCAGAAACATACACATAATAGACTCACCAACCAAGAGATGGGAAAGAATAGGGAAAAGGGGACTGGGTAGGTGGTACAGCTGGGCCGAGAAAGGGGCAATTGACAAAAAGTGTCAGAGCAGAAATGTGAGTGTGTTGATCTCTTAGGGGCAGCGTTATGGGTGGTTTTTATGTTCTCTTACCTTATCTCCTTTTTCTATAATGAGTATATATTATTTGTTAAAAATAATGATAGTAATGTAGCAACTTCTAAGGCTGACCTCAAAAAATTTGAGTTATTTCTTTTTTAGACTTATTTACTTTCTCCATTAATTTTTAATAAGCTATCAAACATAGAAGTTCTTACAAAGTCATAAATGAAGACAACAAATAACGTATAAATGTTATAGTTCATCTAATTCTTCATTAGCTTAGTCGTTCATGGCAGTACAAACACATAAGTAGATACTAATTAACTGGTAATTCTTTACAAACAGATTTTTAAATCTTCATTAAGTTGAGATGATTTTAACATTAAAGATAAATTGTCAATATTATTTTTCAGTCTTAATATACACTTTCACAGTCTCACAACTAAGCACTATTATCTATCTACAAGTGAGATTCAAAAATTGCATTCCAATTTGTAGGAAAGATTTATGAGACCTTTCCCTACAAAAGTTAAAATTATCAATTGTTACTCCATATATCTGTGATTTTTTTCCTTAAATAAAACAATATTTATTGCCAAATTATTATTTTCATACCTCTGAAGAGCTTTCATTATTGACATCCACTGTGTTTATAGGAGCTGATGATGAATCTAAATCAGAACCTTGAGAGCCAACTCTCCCAGGAGTCTGAAACAGAAGCAGAAAGGGGGAAAAAAAAGTAAATATCAACAATATATTCATAAACTATTTAATAACCTAAACAGTAATCAGGGCTAGCCTTACACATAAAGGTAGATGTCCTCTCAAACAGCACTAGAAGCTATCCTTTATTAAAGACTGACTGGACGTAATACTGTATCAAGATCTCTATCTGCCTTCTCTCAGCTTTAGTCTTTTTAAATTAATAAAAAGTTTACTTTTATATATAGTGCTTTATCATCTTCACCTCACTTTTACAGAATATCTTATTTAATCATAAAGACATCTCTGAGAGAGACAGGTAAAATGTTATATCCATAGATGAGAAAACAAATTCAAAGCAGCTAAGGGACTTCTCAAGATTCTACTGTTAACAAAAATCAGAAAGAAGCAGAACTAAAATGCTGAAATTTTAATTCCTCTTGCATTGCTCCCCACTACATCAAGTGAACTACAATGATTTGAGGGGAGCTAAAAAGATCAACACAGGCCACATTATCTAGTCACCCATCCATCTACTACCCATGCCAACCATTACCAATCTGTTTCCAATACTTAATATTCCACCATCAAATATACAGTTTGGAGGGTTAAAGGCCTTCTTTTTTCCCTCTCCTGCAACATTTATCATCTAACATTATTCATTATACTTAGGTATGACATTAAAGGAACTGGAAATCTAGTAAAATATTGACTAAAAGACAGATTCAGAGCACAAGAACTGACTCAATAATCCTTACCAAAAACATTTATGGTGCACACTATCATTATTCCCACGTTATACAAGAGAGAATAAAGGTGTAGAAATTAAGTTACTTGCCCGAAGTCACATGGCTAATAAGTGGAAGAAAGGATTTTAACTTCAGCAGTCTGATTCTTAATCACTAACTCATACTGCTTGACATCTCCACTGAGATATACCTCAAGCACCCAAGATTGAGAACAAATCGCTAAACATCTGTCTCAAAACATGAACACCCTGTACATCACTTACATATTCAACATAAATGCCAAAGAAGGATGAACTGATACTACTTCAAAATTAATCAATTAAAATAAGGATTATAAAAACTGCATAGAAAAAATGAAATAACATGCATATACTATGATTATAATTATGTATAAAAACTAATTATATAAGAAAAGAGATTCAAAGGAAATATCCCAAAATGCAAACAATAATTTCTTTAGCAAGAAGCAATTATGGGTTTTTTGGTCTTTAGTTTCTCAGTTTTTGTTTTTGCTACATTTTTTTCAGAATTTTAGATTCATAGTTAAATTACTTTTACATTGAGAAATTTTTGATATTAAAAATAATCAGAGTTGTCCAAATTGGATGATCTATGTTCCTATCATATTTTCGCAAAACATAACTCTCTCTTTCTAAACTTATCCAGAGTATGTCTTTACTGTGTTTACTTAACATCCACAACATTCTCATGTTTGAACTATTACATCAGCTACCCTCTTCCAAAAAAACAAAGCAAAATTCTTTCTCAAAATGATATACTTGAGACATGAATTTGTCTCAAGCCTACTATCTGAATTTGATGATATACTCATGCATGTGACAAAAAAGTAACTAAATAGTAAAAAAAATTAAAGAGCATTTTAATTATATACTTAATATAAATAATTGTATAAAACTAGAAATTCATTTTTGACTCATCAACATTGCAGAGCTTCACATCATAATGGTTTTTAAAACTACTGACCCCATCCCCAAAAGCACTGCAAACAAAAGCTGTACCTCCCAAGAACTACTTTCCCCATTCTGTATCCTAAGTTTTTCCAGAGTCCAGGTGGCTTCTCACCTGAGATTTACCTTGCCTGAGAACAAGCAATTCACAGAAATATCTACATAATCCTATTATCATCACCAAAAATACCCTTCCTTAAATTTGCCTAAAATAATCCTAGTAAACAGACCTAAGTAAGCCCAAGAGGCATGGGGAAAAAAGAAGAAACAATAAAATCATCATGAGATGCTTTTGACGTGCATATTTTACACATATTCCCTCATTCCCTCAGATTGTTGCTAAATTGTCTAAGAACTTCTTTTTCTATTATTAGGCTGCCAAAAT
This sequence comes from Globicephala melas, assembly GCF_963455315.2. Lineage (NCBI taxonomy): Eukaryota > Metazoa > Chordata > Mammalia > Artiodactyla > Delphinidae > Globicephala > Globicephala melas. Next base: position 27,315,551 of record NC_083323.1, on the reverse strand, counting down.
CCTATCACTTCAATGAGAAGTGCAATTACAGTAACAATGACCCTGAGGAAACAATATAAAGCATTCTAACATTTACACTTATAAAAAGTTTTACTTTGTAAATACAATGGGATAAGAATAACTTGTGCTAAAAACTTAAAATGATAGGGGATAAATATCTTCCAAATTGTGCTTTTTAGGAAAATTATTACATAATTTAGATATCTTTTACAGTGACTAAAAGGTACAAAACACATTCATTTTGTTTATGGTTTCTTCAATAGATATTTATCCATCTCCCATGAAGTACCTAACATTCTATAAAGCTCTGCATGCCAGACGGAGGACACTGAGTATGAGGACAATGTAAGAGAAACAAGGAGCAAGCCTTCAGGTAGACTATACAACTTGGCTGGTGAAACCAAGCTAATGTGTAAAAAAAGAGATCAGAAACAATTTGAAAAAAATTAAATGCTAAAGGGGGGAGCTCTGAGTGTGAGCAGAATTATGAGAAAGAAGAGATCAATGCAAGTTGTGGTAACTGAAAAAAATCTTATTTCTTAAAGTTAAATTTAATTAAATAAAATGACAATCATTCCAAATAGATGAAAAAAATGCACAACAGCAGACAGGGCAGAAATAAGAACACTGTATTTGATAAAAAATACATATGTTTGAAATAAAGTAATAGACACACAAACAGGTATTAAATAGGTTAAACTGTGGAATAGGGTATGTGGAATAGGCTAAGGGATATAAAACATTGAAATATGCCATGGTAAAGAGAGAGTGTCCATAACTCCAGTCCAGATTGCACTCACAGTTAGCATAGAAACTAAGCTGCCTCAGCTCCAATCAACGATCAACAGCTGATTAAAATTTTTTTAATGTTAAAATTGTAGACGTATGCTCAAACACAAGGTAAGTATCTCAGTGGACAAAAAATAAAACAAACACACAGAGTATAGAGTTTGGGAACTAAAGTAGATAGAGGCAAACAAGTTCTAATGAGATAATAGGAACCAAAACACCCTACATGTGATAGGTAACAAGAAGCCAGGCCCACTGTGGGAACTCAGAAAGTTGGCCAAAGCTACTACACCCTGCCATAAACAACAATTTTTTAAAGCTGTAAACCCAAACAAGCACTGTGTCTGGGCTTGAAGCTTGATCAAAACTTTTCCAGGCAGGGATGAATGGGCATTCCAAGCAAAGCATTGTTTACAAAAGTGGAAAATTACGGGAGAGTTCAAGATGGTAGCATAAAAAGATCATGAACTGACCTCCTCCTACAGACATAAATGTACAACCACATATGGAACAGTTCCCCCAGAAAGGGATCTGAAAACTGAATGAACAGAACCTCCACAACAAAGGGTGAAATAAAAGGACAGCAATGAGATGTGTAGGACAGGCGAAGATATGAAAACCGCACCTCAGCTTCAGCAATCCACAATTGGGAGGGACCACAAAGGCACGGATCCTTTCCCTGAGGAATGAGGGATTTGAGCACATCAGGCACCCCAACCCTTAGATCCTGCACAAGAGAGATGAGCCTCCAAAACACCTGGTTTTGCAAACCAACGGGAAATATGTCCAGGAAAGCTACAGGGAATAGAAAACCTGCTCTTAAAGGACTTGCACACAGATTGACTTGATCTGAAAACCAGTGCAAAAACACCAAATTGAAAAGTGCATAAGACCATAGGTGAAGGGGACTCACCTACTAATCTTGAAGCATCTGCCAGAGAGGCAGGAACCAGTTGGAATGCTCCCCACGGGCTGAGTTACTGGCAGGAGCCATTTATGTGATCTCAGGCTACCTTGCTAATACTGGTACTGGAAGGCACCACTTTGGAATTCTCCACCAGTGAGCACATCCCACCAGGGGTGAGAGAGCACCTGCCAACCCCCACACCTCAGGTGGGCCTCACAGCTGCCCAAGCAACAGCCCCACCCACCAGCACCCCATGGCAGCTGTGTTCCCACAAACTGCATGTAGCCCACATAGGAGACACCCCTCGAGCACCTGGCTCTGGTGGCTAGGTAGGATTGTGCTTCTGAGCCCCATACGACATCTCCTAAATAAAGCCACTCCTTCAAGACTAAGAGAGATAGCTGATATACCTAATACATAGAAACAAACACAAAGAATTAGGCAATATGAGGAGACAGAGGAAGATATTCCAATCAAAAGAGTAAGTCAGAACCTCAAAAAAAGAACTAAACAAAACAGAGATAAGCAATCTACCTGATAAAAAGTTCAAAGTAATGGTCATAAAGACACTAAACAAACTCAGATGAAGAAAAACTTAGCACAGTGAGAACTTCAACAGAGATAGAAAATATATGAAAGTACCAAACAGAAGTTATAACTGAACTGAAAAATATGCTAGAGGGGTTCTACAGCAAACTGGGTGAAGTAGAAGAACAAATCAGTCAGCAGGAAGATAAAACAATGGAACTCACCCAGACAGAGCAGGAAAATGAAATAAGTATTTTAAAAAGTGAAGACAGGGACTTCCCTGGTGGTCCAGTGGTTAAGAATCCACCTTCCAAAGCAGGGGACGCAGGTTCAATCCCTGGTCGAGGAACTAAGATCCCACATGCCACAGGGCAACTAAGCCCACGTGCCGCAACCACTGAGCCTGCACATTCTGGAGCCCATGCACAGCAACTACAGAGCCCACGCACCACAACTAGAGAGAAGCCGCCGCACCGCAACAAAAGATCCCACATGCCACAACTAAGACCCGACGCAGCCAAATAAATAAATATCCTTTTAAAATAATAAATAAAATAAAGATGAAAAATGAAGACACCTTAAGGGACCTTTGGGGCAACATCAAGCAGAATAACATTTGCATTATAGGGGTGCCAGAAAGAAAAGAGTGTAAGGGACAGAAAACCTACTTGAAGAAATAGTTGCTGAAAACATCCTTAATCAGGGGAAGGACCCAGACATCCAGGTCCAGGAAGCACAGAGAGTTCCAAATAAGATGAACCCAAAGAGACACACATCAAGACACACTATAATTAAAACAGTAAAAAATAAATGATTAAGAGAGAATCCTAAAAGCAACAAATTGTTACATACAAGGAAAACCCTATAACTCTACAAGCAGATTTTTCAGCAGAGCCTTTACAAGCCAGAAGGGAGTGGCAGATCATATTCAAAGTGCTGAAAGAAAAAACTTCCAACCAAGAATTCTCTACACAGCAAAGTTATTCAGAATTGACGAAGAGATAAAGAGTTTCCCAGATGAGCAAAAGCTAAAGGTATTCATCACAACTAAACTGGCCCAACAAGAAATATTAATGGGACTTCTTTAAGCTGAAAAGAAATGGCACTAGTTAATAATAAGAAAACATATGAAAGTAAAAATCTCACTGTTAAAGGTAAATGTATGATAAAGGCAGAGGATCAATCACTTATAAAGCAAGCACAAAGGTTAAGAGACAGAAGTACTAAAAATAACTAAAATTACAATAATTAGTTACAGGATGCATAAAATAAAAAGAAGTAAAATGTGTCATCAAAAGTAGGAAACATGGGGAGGGAGTAAAAAGATAAAGCTTTGGAATGATTTCTAATTTAAGTTGCTAGCAACTTAAAACAGGCTACTACTTACATAGAATGTTACAGGTGAACCTCACAGTAACCACAAGGAAAAAACTTATAGTAAGTACACAAAAGAAAGTGAGAAAATCTAAACATAACACTAAAAGAAACCACACCAAAACACAAAGGAAAAGAGAGAACTCCAAAATTAGCCAGAAAACAATTAACAAAATGGCAATAAGCACATACTTATCAATAATTACCTTAAATGTAAATGGACCAAATTCAATATAGTCTTACCTCAAGAAACAAGAAATTCCCAATAAACAATCTAACCTTACACCTAAAGGAACTAGAAAAAGAAGAACAAATGCCAAAATTGGTAGATGGAAGGAAATAATAAAGATCAGAGCAGAAACAGAGACCAAAAAAAGAAAAAAAACAAGTTCAATGAAACTAAAAGCTGATTCTTTGAAAAGATAAATAAAATTGACAAACATTTAGCTAGACTCACCAGGGGAAAAAAAGAGGACTCAAATAAGTAAAATCAGAGATGAAAGAGGAGATGTTATAACTAACACCACAGAAATACAAAGGATGGCTCATGATCTATGAATATATGCCAACAAATTGGACAACCTAAAGGAAATGGAAAATTTTTTTAAAACATACAATCTTCTAAGACTGAATCATGAAGAAATAGAAAAATCTGAATAGACCAATTACTAGTAAGGAGATTGAAACAGTAATCAAAAATCTCCCAACAAATCAAAGCCCAGAGCAGACAGATTACTGGCGAATTCTAGAGCATTCAAAGATTTAATACCTATCCTTCTCAAATTCTTCAAAAAACTGAAAAGAAGGGAAGGCTTCCAAACACATTCTATGAAGCCAGCGTTAACCTGATACCAAAAGCAGACAAGGAAGACCACAAAAAAAGAAAATTACAAGCCAATATCCTTGATGAACACAGATGCAAAAATCCTCAACAAAATGTTAGCAAACTGAATCCAACAATGCATTAAAAGAAGCATACACCATGATCAAGTAGAATTTATTCCAGGGATGAAAGGATGGTTCAACATCCACAAATCAATCAACATGATACATCACATTAATAAAATGAAGGATAAAAATTATATGGTCATCTCAATAGATGCAGAAAAAGCATCTGACAAAATTCAACATCAATTTATGATAAAAATTATCAACAAAGTAGGTAGAGAGGAAATATACCTTAACATAATAAAGGCCATATATGACAAATCCACAGCTAGTATCACACTAAACAATGAAAAACTGAAAGCTTTTCCTCTAAGATCAGTAAACAAGACAAGGATGCCCACTATTGTCACTTATTTTCAACATAGCATTGGAAGTCCTAGCCAAAGCAATTAGAAAAAAAAAGGAAATAACAGTTTTCTAAATCAGAAAGTAAAACTGTCACTATTTGCAGATGACATGATACATATAGAAAACCCTAAAGACTACAAATACACACACACACACACACACACACACACACACAATGTCAGTACTAATAATATAATAAATGAATTTAGTGAAGTCACAGGGTACCAAATCAACATACAGAAGTCTGTGGCATTTCCACACCAACAACAAACTATCACAAAGAGAAGTTAAGGGACTTCCCTGGCAGTCCAGTGGTTAAGACTCCACACTTCCACTGCAGGGGGCACGGGTTTGATCCCTCGTTGGAGAACTAAGATCCCCGCGTGCCATGGCACAGCCAAAAAAGAAAAAGAAAGAGAAATTAAGAAAACAATCCCATGTATGGCTGCATCAAAAAGAGTAAAATACCTAAGAATAAATTCAACCAAGGAGGTGAAAGACCTGTTACAGTTAAAACTGTAAGACACTGATGAATGAAGTTGAAGACACAACCAAATGGAAAGGTATTCTGTGTTCATGGACTGGATCAATTAATATTGTTAAAATGTCCATACTACCCACAGCAATCTACAGATTTGGTGCAATCCCTATCAAAATTCCAACAGCATATTTCACAGAACTAGAACAAATAATTCTAAAATGTGTATGGAACCACAGAAAAATCCCAAATAGTCAAAATAATCTTGAGAAAGAAGAAAAAAGCTTGGAGGTATCACACTCCCTGATTTCAAACTATACTATAATGCTACAGTAATAAGACAGTATGGTACTGACACAAAAACAGACACACAGATCAATGAAACAGAACTGAGAGTCCAAAAATGTAAACCTACACATATATGACAATTAATTTATAACAAAAGAGCAAACAATATACCATAGAGAAAAGATAGTCTATTCAATAATGGGGCTGGGGAAAACGGACAGCCACATGCAAAAGAATGAAACAAGTAACTCAAAATGGATTAAAGACTTGAATGTAAGACCTGCAACCATGAAATTTCTAGAAGAAAACTTCACTGATATCAGTCTTTTTTTTTGTCATTTAAGCAGTGAGTTTTATTTTGTTTTTGTTTTTATGAATTATTTATTTTTAATTGAGTTTTTTTATAATTTTTGAGATATATTTGACATATAGCATTATATTAGTTTCAGGTGTACAACATAATGATTCAGTATTTGTATATGTTGCAAAATGATCACCACAATAAGTCTGGTTAACATTTATTGATATCCGTCTTAGCAATGTTTCTATGGCTCTGACTCCAAAGACAAGTGAAAGAAAAGCAAAAATAAACAAATGGGATTATATCAAACTAAAAAGCTTCTGTACAGCAAAGGAAACCATCATCAAAACAAAAAGGCAATCTACTGTATGGGAGAAGACATTTGCAAATGTCATATATCGGATAAGGGGTTAATATCTGAAATCTACAAAAATCTCATACAACTCAACAACAAAAAAACCACCAAATCAAAAAATGAGCAGAGGACCTGAACAGACATTTTTCCAAAGAAGACACACAGACGGCCAACAGGCACATGAAAGGATGTTCACGATCACTAATTATTAGGGAAATGGAAATCAAAACCACAATGAGATATCACCTCACACTTGTCAGAAAAGACAAGAAATAAATGTTTGAGAGGGTGTGGAGAAAAAGGAACCCTGAACTAGTGGTGGGACTATAAATTGTGCAGGCACTATGAAAAACAGTATGGAGGTTACTCAAAAAATTAAGACTAGAACTGCCATATGACCCAGCTGTTTCACTTCTGCCTATTTATCTGCAAAACACAAAACCACTCATTCAAAAAGATACATGCACCCCTATACATTACAGCATTATTTACAACAGCCAAGATATGAAAAAAAACTAAGTGTCCATTAAGGATGAATGGACAAAGAAGAAATGGCATACACATACATATACACACACACACACACACACACACACACACTGGACTACTCCTCAGCCATAAAAAAAGAATGAAATTCTGCCATTTGTGACCACATGGATGGACCTTGAAGGTATTATGCTAAATGAAATAAGTCAGACAGAGAAAAACAAATACCATATGATTTTGCTCATACACAGAATCTTAAAAAAAAAAAACAAATGAACAAATAAAATAAAACTAAAACAAACTCATAGATACAGAGAACAGATTAGTGGTTACCAGAAGGAAAGGGAGTTGGGAAGTAGGCAAAATGGATAAAGGGGATCAACTGTGTGGTGATGGGTAGCAACTAGACTTGTGGTGGTGATCACTTTGTAGTGTACACAGATGTCAAATCATAATGCTATACACCTGAAACATATAATTCTTAAAAATTTTAAGTGAAAAATTACAAGCAAACTATGTTTAAAACAAAGAACAGGTTAACTAAATTGTGACATACCCAACTCAACAAAACTGACAATTAAAAATGACAAGGGTGGGGGACTTCCCTGTCAGTCCAGTGGTTAAGACTCCACACTTCCACTGCAGGGGGCATAGGTTCAATCCCTGGTGAAGAAACTAGGGTCCCGCATACCACGCTGCACAGCCAAAAAATTTTTTTAATTTTTTAAATTGTTTTTAAAAGTGACAAGGGTGAAGATTGTGCAAAGAAATTATAACACATGTGATATAATGTTGAATTTGTAAGACAGGCAAAATACGAAGTTTGGATATATTATGATTTCAGTTATGCAAAGATATAAACACAGATTGAAAGGTCACAGAAGACTGATGTGTTTTACGTCAGGGCTATTTTTGTTATTACTACTTTTCCTCTATGTTGCTGAAAGGATAAGATTTGTGCTGATGATTTAGTTAACCACCTACCCATCTCCTCTCAAAAATTTTTATTAGTGTGGTCATATTTTTTTTTAATTTTCAGATTTTTTTAATTAAAAAATATTTGGGCTAGCAAAAGATCCAAATGATTAGAGTTATCAAACACCTATCATTAATGCTTAGTGGTGTCAGCCAAACAGATCAAAATTTGAAAACATGGGGGAAAAAGGTTATATGGTATTCAAAGTATTTATTTCAACCAAATAAGAATAGATGCCTGCAATATATTTGGCTACCTTAGGTTGTTGATAATATAAAAATACATTCCTACTACCAACAACTATAAGATCAACATAAAGCAGCATTAATCTCTCCAAAAACTACTTTCAAAAATCACATACAAATTTTTGAAGAAAGAACAGCACTTAACTGGGGGAAAAAAAAGTTACTATTCACTGTACGCAATACCTTGAAAGGTAGTATCACTATCAAAGAAGTTTTAACAACATGAAGTTTCTTTAAAATGCATTTTATCTATTTCAGACTAGTTTATTAAATACAACTTTAAAAATCTACTTGTAAGAATCATAACTACACTGCTGTAATCCAAAGCAACCAATAGCTATGTCTTCCAATTATGACTGAAAATCTAATAGCAAAGAAAAACAATCAAAACAAACATCTAGCAGCATATAAAAAACACCTATTTTACAGATGAATAACAAAAGTTTTTCTAATATCTGGTGATATACTGAGTCAGAGCTTCCAAACTCAACATATTCTCCCTACATATAACTCTCCCCCTACATATGACTTCACTACAGAGAAGGTCAAGCAGGAAGAGAGCAATAATTTCATTGAGAACATAACTCAGTTTTACAACCTAACTGCTACTAAAAATAAAGAACCTCATCTCTAAATCATACCTATCTTCAAAGCACTAAAACCAACTAAAAGGATAACTAGTCTTTGCACACAGAAGAGATGTAGTAAATGCTTAATAAGCAAATGCACAACCCATACCACTCTAGCTGAAACTCGAAAGGGAACAAGGCAAACCAGCAGAAGCTGAGTTAGTAACACATTAATTGCCAGAAAAAGGTGAGTTGACTAGAAATAAAATATTGCTTTTACGAAAATCTTTGAAAAAAATTGTTGTAAGATACTAAACACACCTTATACTTAGCAAAATTATTTCTGAAACTGGAAAGGATACAAGTATTAGAAATTAAATGACATACAACCTCAAAACCTTGGAGACTTATAAGACATCGACAAGGATTTCTTATAAAATGTAACTTTCAGCATTGATTTTGTCACTGTTTCACCCTCCTCCCACCATAAAGACCAATTAGGAAAATTTTCACAAATTCAAGAAGTTTGAAAAGCCATCTATTATATTCAGACCTTAAGAAGGGTGTTTTGGGGACTTCCCTGGTGGCACAGTGGTTAAGAATCCGCCTGCCAATGCAGGGGACATGGGTTTGAGCCCTGGTCTGGGAAGACTCCACATGCCCTGGAGCAACTAAGCCTGCATGCCACAACTACTGAGCCTGCACTCTGGAGCCCACAAGCCCCAACTACTGAGCCCACGCGCCACAAATACTGAAGCAGGCGCACCTAGAGCCCGCGCTCCGCAAAAAGAGAAGCCACAGCGATGAGAAGCCCACACACCACAATGAAAAGTAGGCTCCACTCGCTGCGACTAGAGAAAGCCCGCGCACAACAATGAAGACCCAATGCAGCCAAAAATAAAACAAATAAATCTATCAAAAAAAAAAAAAAAAAAAAGAAGGGTGCTTTAAATACATTACCTGATCCTTGCACTATAAATGAATAATCAAAGATTTCTTAGGGCCCTCACTACCTCTTTCTTACTATTAAGAACTAAGAACTTTGCACATACAGATGAACTGAAAAGGTATATTTGCAAATGACAATTTTCTTATTTCATGGAAAGTATTCCAGGGCTTCCAGGGAATTTTCATGTTCAACCTCTTAGCTTACCATACACTGTTAGGTGATCTCACTTATTCCCTTAACTTTACTTATCCCCCAATGCAGACAAAAATAAAATTCTAAATCTAATCCAGATCTCTGCTGAACTTCAAATTCATATTTTCCTTTCCTGCTAAATATCACTACCAGAGTGCCGTGAAAGCACACTACAGTCATTTTATTCAAAACCAAATTCATTATCTGTTCTCATAAACCTTTTATCCATCTGCATTCTCTACCTAAACTTACAGAAACATCACATACCCGTCTTGTTTAAATCCAAAGCATTATCCTTAACTCCCCTCTTTCTCAACCTTCACATCCAATCACCAAGTTAATTGAATCACCTACATAAATTTTGAATCTATCCTTTCTTCATCTCCTTTGCCATTAACTCAGTTCAAGACGTCATCATCTCTCACCTGGACTATAAAAGAGAGACTAATTGATTTCCCAAAGCACCTCAAATGAATCATTTCCAAAATCAAACCACGTATCTCAACCCTTTACCACCCCAGGGAAAAAGTTTTCTTTTCCTCCTATGTTCTCTAGCTTAGTTAATAATAATCCTCATTTATTTAAAACCTCAGCTAAAGTCTAACTGAACTCGAATTGATATCTGTACACCAATGTTCATCGCAGCATTCACAATAGCTAAAGGGTGGAAACGACCCAAATGTCTACCAATAGATGTATGGATAAACAAAATGTGGTATATGCATACAGTAGAATATTATTCAGCCTTTCAAAGGAAGGAAATTCTAATACATGCTACAACATGGATGAACCCAGGAAGCATTAGTCTAAGTGAAATAAGCCAGACACAGAAGGACCAATATGTATGACTCCACTAATATGAGCACCTAGAATAATCAAATTCATAGAGACAGAAAGCAAAACAGTGGTTGCCAAAGGCTGGGATAGGGGGAATAAGGAGTTGTTTAATGGTACAGAATTTCAGTTTGGGAATGATAAAAACATTCTGGAAATAGATAGTTGTAATGGTTGCACAACAATATGAATGTACTTAATGCCACTAAACTTTATACTTTAAAATGATAAAAATGCTAAATTTCATGTTACAATTTTTAATTTTTTTTTAAATTTTAAACCCAACTGAATCTCAAGTTAATGCTACAGCCACACAAAGAATATAATTATTTCAAGTGTTTTAAGAACACAATGTTTTGACTTTATAGCCTTAGCGAGCTATAGTATAAGGACAAAAAGAATTGCTAAAAAAAATTAGTAAAACTGATTCAGTAAGCTTATTAACAGTAATATTAGTATTGTTACTTTAAAGCTATGTTATATATATTTTTAGGAAAAAATAATTATGTTAACGTTAAGAGCCAAGATGTTCAGTATAAAATTTCAAAATACAAACTCAAAGAAGGAAAAAATACTTTAATTTGAACTCATGTTGTTTTGCTTTTTAAATCTGTCCATATGTACGTGTGTGTGTGTGTGTGTGTGTGTGTGTGTATATATATATATATATATATATATATATCCTAGTTCTTATCTTAAATGCTTAAAAGCAATGACAACACAGAAGCAATGAGAACCCTAAGTGCCCAGACAGTGGTATTTAAATAGCATTCCCCATTAAAAGGAACCAGGACTCTTTGGAGAAATGGATGATTCCAGCCTGGAGGAGAAATTTTACTAGATGAACCTGGCACATGTTGTGCCAAAAAGCAAGGAAGTTATCAAACACTAACAGGGTCCTGTCAAAATGACAAAAGTCACCTTGAAGGCACTTCTACTAGGTAAAGCTGGGACAATTTGCATACCAAAAAACCACACTGACTTCAATTGACTGAAACCCACTAAATATATATAAATCCTTGAGTTCATGAAATATATTTAAAAATCCATGAGTGCTTCTTCCTCTTCCGGGGATGGTACCTAGAGGCATTCAGGATGGTCCAGTGTTTGAGACACCATCGTAGGCTATCCTACAAAACAGCCTCTAACAAAACCAGGCTGTCCCAAACCCCTGGTGTTTACCTTTATACCAAGAAGGTTGGCAAAGCACCAAAATCCACATGTGGCGTGTGCCCAGGCCAACTTTGAGGAGTTTGTGCTGTGAGACCTAAAGCTCTTACAAGGTTGTCTAAAACGAAAAAACTTATCAGCCAGGCCTATGGTGGTTCCATGTGTGTTTTAAATGTGTCCGTGACAGGAACAAGCACGCTTTCCTTACTGAGGAACATAAAATCGTTGTGAAAGTGTTGAAAGCACAAGCACAGAGTCAGAAAGCTAAATAAAAAAATGAAGTTTTTCTGAGTAATTAAAAAATTAGAAGGCAAAAAAAAAAAATCCATGAGTTCTCTTTCCTCAAGGAAAGAGAAAGTCAAAAGACAAATAAGCAAGCCTCATTGATCACTACTAGAGTAGTGTATCGATTCTTATTCTGAAAATTCATAATTAAAGAAAAAGAATTAAGCATTTATCCTGACCATCCAGTATACTCTGAAATTCATGGCAACCAAATCGCCCTGGTTTAAACTGAAAAGTTCTTTACAGAAAAATGTCAGTTAATATATGTAGAAGAAATTAAAAATCTGGAAAATCAACAGTCTGCAACTGTTGATGGAATCAGTCTTTCTAACTTAAGTGACATCAATAAAACCTTTCCTTAGACAAGAAATCTTTCTCTACTTTAAACTGTTATATCTCTTATTTATACTTCTCTTGTAACACTTACCAATACAAGGAAGAAGAAAGTGGTGGTAGATTGTTACAGTAATGACTCTCAATGAATCACACCTATGTTTTAATGCCCTTGCAATTCTCCTGTGTAATCCTCTCCCACATGGGCTCTGGCAATGAGACTTGCCTTGGCTGATGGCAGAGTAGCAAATAACATACAAGTAGAGTGCACAATGGGATATGCTCCCTCATTGCTGGAAACTCTTCTGTCACCACACAAGCCCAGGCTAACCTTGGACACACGTGACCCAAGGAATATTATCAACAATATGAGAGAGGCTGTTAGACTATCACCCCAATCAAACCAACAGATAACTCCAGCTGTATTAGTAACTCCAAGAGAGACCAGCAGAAGAACCATTCAGATTAGCCTAGCCAAAACTGTTGATCTAGAGAATCTAGAGCAAATAAAATGATGGTGGTTTTAAGCCAAAGCCAAAGCCAAAGTTTGGGGATGGTTTATTATGCAGCAATAGACACAATTAGATACAGTAAATATAATGTCATATCTTCTCCACAAGAGAGAAAAGGAACCTTTCTGAGGATGGGAGCCTTATTATAAAGAATGAGGTATTCATCAAATTTCCTAGTAAGGACACAATAAAAATACCCCCTGAGTTTAACTAACACACAATACTTCTCATTACATTAAAAAGAATTAATGTAACTACTCCAAGATTTACATTATTCTATTTTCCATTGTTTCTTTTTTAACTTTCTAAGTTAAACAAGAGACTAGAAGACTAAACTGCCAATCTGGTTTTCAGGGTATATGAGTAAAATCAAAAAACTGTTTTTTGGGTTTTTTTTGCGGTACGCGGGCCTCTCGCTGCTGTGGCCTCTCCCGTTGCGGAGCACAGGCTCCGGACGCACAGGCTCAGCGGCCATGGCTCACGGGCCCAGCTGCTCCGCGGCATGTGGGATCTTCCCGGACCGGGGCACGAACCCGTGTCCCCTGCATCGGCAGGCGGACTCTCAACCACTGTGCCACCAGGGAAGCCCACAAAAAATTTTTTTTCTTTGACAATACTCATTGGTGGAAAGAGTATTGCAAAACCAACACTCTCAAACATTGTTTATGGGAGTGTAACTAAATACAAAAAATATGCATACTCTCTCACTCACTGCTAGGAAATTACCCAGTGGACAAATTCATTAAAGGACCACCTATGTATGTATAGCAAGCATGCTCACTGCAGTGTTATTTATTAGCAAAACTGGAAACAAACTAAATGTCCTTCAATAGAGAAATGATTAAATTTTAATAATCCATATAATAAAATATAATGTAGTTATTAAAAATAAACAAATAATAAGAGGCAGTTCTGAAAGTGCTGATACTGAAAGCTCTCCAAACTATATTAAGTGAAAAAAATCAAATTCATATAGTATAATGTTAATGGATATATGCATTAAAACTTTGTGGAAAAATACACAAGAAACTATTAGCACTGATTACTGGGAAGGACCTTGTACTTTTCACTTTATATCTTCTATACTCCTAATCCTTAACTCCTGTCAGCCTCAAACTTCATATAAAATTTGTCTCTTAAGTCCTTTCCTGCTTGCTCTCAATCTTCAACCTTGAGAATGGTCACTAATACTCTTTGTTCTAATCTCCATTACAAATCTAACAACTTTAAACTTGTTTACAACTCATTTTTGGTAATTACTTTTTTTTTTTTGTCCTCTGAGTTCCTTCTCATTTCTCCACCTTCTTCTTAAAACCGAATATATCCCAATCTATATCAAATCCTGATGTAGAAGACTTACTCAGACTGTTGCAGTACGACCTTGACCCACCATGTAACTCCACAGATGCTTTTGTATCCATCATAAAACCATGTACAATAGTAAGCTTCTTTACAAATATACCACATTTAACACTAATTCATTTACATCAGCTTTCAACTGAAAATAATTCCTATTTTTTTAAATGTGAGCAGTTCCGCCTAACCTAGAGCCATCTACAACTTTAATAAGCATCAAATAGTCACCCCTGTTGTTAAATTACTAATGGTGAATTGAGTGCAATTCCTATTCGTCTTTCTAAGGTGTCTCTAAGAGGCTATATTCCCCCGTTGCACCTGATTCCAGCCTACTCCAAAATTTCTCAAGTGCCAGCACACAATATACTTCCGCATCCTAAGTCTTCCCTGCCTAACCTAGTGACATAGACTACAATACATACAATACAGTATGCCAGAGAAGGGGGGTGAGAAGCATATACTTATCTAAATGCAATTGGCTCTTGTTTTCAGCAGGGCATGTCAAGCGTCCCCAAAACAAAAGTACATCTAAATCTAGGAATACTGATTCATAAAACAGTAGTTGGAGTCACACAGACCTGCATTCAGCTTCCAGTTTACCCACTTAGAAGCTTTGTAAAAGTACTTAACCTCTGTAAGCCCCAAATTCCCATTTGTAAAGTGGAACTAATGTCAGCCTCAAAGAACTGTTGGGAGGATTAAATGAAATAGTATGCATACAACGTTTAAATCGGTGCCTGGCATTTGTTAGATATACTATATGTAGTAGATACTTACATTATTACTAAGTGCACTCATAAAAAAAAGACCTAGAATCAAAATTTAAAAGCTGGAAAACATCTCAGAAATCATGTTCCAACTGTAACACTCCATAGATGAGGAAACGAAGCCCTAGAAAGTACAACTGGCTTACCTGACATCATGCTATCTAACGATAGAGTTGCAATTAAAACTTAGGTTTCCAAGTCCTAATTCAATATCCTCTCTACTGTCTCAAATATTTCTTGGCCATCTCTCTGATACCCATCAAGACACTTAATTTCTCTAATCTCAACTTCTTCAATGACAAACTACAGGGACATGACAAGATCATGGGTCTTTCTAGCTCCAAAATTCTCATTCCATGATTCATGTGGGCCTTAAACTGGCTAACTTAAAAGCATGCCCATAGAAACAAAGTCAAATATATTTCCAATTTTTATATATGCTTAGCTTTCTTATGCATACTTTCAAAACTCTAAAATTTAGTTAGTGGTTATTAATAGGTATATGAAAGCAGTGAAGTCAGAAAAAAAGGCAGCCTAGTCAATAAGAGACTGAGACAATCAAAACTAATTATAGATAAGTTACTAGCAACTAAATTGGGTTTATAGACATCATACAATTAACTCAATATTAAGTGAAAGAATAAAAGACTTTAATATCTAACACTTTTTAAATATCTAACATGTAATTAAAATTGATTCACATATTTTAAGCAAGTTTAGGCTATCAGGTGTCTTGATTCAATAAATATGGAGAGACAGACACAAAAATATATCAAAATAAGAATTCAGAACCTGGGGGAGAATGGATACATGTATATGAAAGGCTGACTCACTTTGCTGTGCACCTGAAACTATCACAACATTGTTAATCGGCTATACTCCAATATAAAATTAAAAGTTTTTTTAAAAAAATAAAGGTGCTTGCCCATCTCTCAGGACCGACTGACCTATGTTCAACTGCTGTTCCCATGCAACCCTTCTCTACTTTGGCCTTCAAAGTTCTCATCTGAATATTTGCTACTATCTCCAAGATCTGCACCTGCAGCGGCTCCACCTGGGCCCACACCCTAGGCTTCAAGGCTCAACACAGCCCTCCTACCTGTCTCAGAGTGTGTGGGGGGGGGTGTGTGGAAACGACAACTACACCCCACCCCGAGGGAGGATGGCCCACACTCCTGCTCCCGTCCCTCACACGGCACTTTTCATTTTTTAAGTCTTAAAATCACTTGAGCTGGGAAAGGTGCTAATAATAAAATTTCCTAAACAGAGAATCTGTGGGCCATACTCAAAATCCCAAAATGTTCTTGAAGACCTACTATGTAAAAACTTCAGAATCTAACAAAAATCCTAATCTACTGGCTATGGATTCCTGTTAAAAAATATGTAGAATGTCAGTTTCAAAGAAGTGGAACACAATATTTATAAAATTAAAATCCATCCTGAATATTATCATCTTTTACGATGCAAAAATCCCTGAGAAAGACTATCCAAATAGCAGATGACTCGTAATTCAGGTTCCCAAGGAAACAGAGTCTGAGATTGATATCTGCAAGCAGGTTTACTGGGGAGTGCTCTCAAGAACACCTGTGTAGGCACAGAGGCAGCATGACTGGGCCAAGGGAGAAGCTGAACAGTACTGATCAATAACAGTTGCAAGAGCAGCCTCAGCTAAGCCTACTAAGAGTCCTGAAGCGAGAATGACCCTTCATGTTAGTCTCTAATCAAGGCAAGAGGATGATTCTTTTCATCCCCCACCATTAACCAGGAATGAAATGCAGGCGGCTTCCAGGAAGGGGACATAAACTTGGGTGAGGCAGCCATGATCCCAAGCAACTACGAGAATGTGTCTCTATCCTGAAGGGGAATCTATGGCCCACACCAAAGCATCCACTAAAATGAATGTACCTTACTTGCATTTGAGACACGCATAAAGGGCTATACACTGGGGAAAGGGAGTGGCAGAGGGAACTCAACAGAAAAGGAGACCTACTCTCTTCTGGAGCCTACTATGTAGCAGGTGCTGTGATAGTCATGTTACATGAGCTATGGGATTTTATCACTGAATCCTTGCTTCCTGAAGACAGTGTTTTTTCTCAGCAAAGAGGCTAGGAAACAGGGTAAAAGGTACCAGGATTTGTTATGTAACACTTAAAATGCTACTTTGGGGTTGCAAATGGTCTGCAGACTCAAAATCCTGGTACTTCCGTGATTTTCAACTAATACTTTTACCCTGAAAAGCACTTCAAAAATCACCTAGGTGGTGCCCTCATTGAACAGATAAGGAAAGTGAAGCCAGGAGAAGCTCATGATTTGCCTAAGATCACACTGATAGCAGAATTTAGAACGTGGACTCAAGTCTTTTGATTCCAAATTCAGTGATTTCTCTACTTGATGTGATGTCTTTACATTCAAAAACTTAACAAAATCAAAATAACCCAGAGACATGAATCTTATTGTAAAGCTCAGAATATCAACTTCTCCTAGATCATTTGTACTTTCAAAATCAGGCACATAAGAAACTTGAGTTTTACACTAGTTAAAGAAATGTCAATTGGTAGTGTGCTAAATGAAATATTATATCTTTCTATTAATAATAATAATAGCTAACTTACAACCTCTGTGACAGGCACAACATCAAGATCTTTATTCACATTATATCATTTAATCATCACAACAATCCTTTGGATAAAATTAAAGGAATTGTTCCCATTTAACCAAGGGGGAAAAATAAGGTTAAAGAAACTAAGTAAGTTGCTAGCTAAGATTACAAATGTAATAATGCACAGAGCTGGAGATTCCACCTGACTTAAACAAAATGCTCTCAAAGTTAAAACATCCACTATGCTACAAGCCCTATGCTTCTTCTCAATTTTCCTTTCCTGAACTTTTCAGACTTCCATGATGTACATGATTTATTTTTATAACCAGAAATATATTCTTTTATTATTTCTAAATATTCTATTTTAAAACTAAATCATTGCTTTGAATATTTGGAAGTTGCAAACAGATATAACAAGGTTTCATCACAAAAATTAATGTCTTATAGAACAAAATAAACCCATACTTCCTTATCAGAGGTCCAATTCAATACAATTACCTCTTAATCAATCCCCCACAACAGAGTGTGTTTTGGCATAGCACTACACAAAGTCAGGAATTCTTAAAACACTTTCCAAATATTATTTAGCTAATAAAGTCGCAATAAAGTATCACTGAGACGCTAGAAAAACATATTAGCATACTTATGTAAAACTTAACCATAGTCTAATATTAAACATTGAAACGAGGGAAAGGATGTGGTTTTTATTAAATTCCATCTGCTGCTATGACCCATGCAATACTTAAACAGATGTCTATGCAACTAAGTTATTCATGTTCAATATGTCAACCAATCACAGTGTAAGCAATGGCCATGGATCTATCCCAAAGTAAGTTATCCTACCGCAGCCCATATTGAGAACATAGTCCAAGACAGCCAGGGTATATGACCCCACGTCTACTGCCAATCGACCAAATGTGATCACCTGGACCCAAAAGCAGCCATTTACAAGCTAGCTAGCAACCAATAAAATGGTTCAGTGGCAAAACACACACACACGCAAACAAACCCCAGTGTGAACAATGAACTACTGCTGAGCTCCATGCTTAGGCCTTTAAACTGCAAACTATGAAGAGAAATGACTAGTCACACAGAGACTTCCCTGGTGGTCCAGTGGTTAAGACTCCACGCTCCCAATGCAGGGGCCCAGGTTCGATCCCTGGTCAGAGAACTAGATCCCACGTGCCTCAACAACGAGCCCAAATGCCACAACTAAAAAGGTCCCACATGCCACAACGAAGATCCCATGAGCCGCAACAAAGATCTTGCACGTGGCAACGAAGATCTCACGTGCTGCAACTAAGACCCAGTGCAGCCAAATAAATAAATAAATATTAAAAAAAAAATTAGCCACACAAACTGGCACTAAACAGATACACATCAAAGTCATGAGGTAAATAAGAGTACAGGAGGGACTTAAGTAAATCAAAGTTATAACCCAGCCAAAGTTTCAAAACACCACTGACTCTTGAGAATGCAGAAGCTATGAAGGAAAAAACTAGAATAGAGGGTAAGAAAATTAGCTGGCACCAAATGAACCTAACCAGAACTATAATCACTATTTCAGAGCTACCGTAAAGCTTATTTCTAGAATGATCTGTAAAAGATGTGTTTCATGGTATCACAATTCCTAAAAGGAGGAATCCTATGAATCAAATGACCTCACTCCACTCTCAACCTCAGCTGACTAAACCAGCAGCAGACACCTGACCCAGAGGAAGTTAACTCCATTACTGGCCAGCCAGAGACCTACGCATGACCCAACAAGAAAAGATGAGGAGGACATTTTTGATTCTTCTCGTTGGGGTTTGTAAATTGAGCCAGTTGGCTATGCAACATTTGGCCAGTTGGCTATGCAAAGGTAAGGTGAAAAGCAAGTAGAATCATGTGGTCAGATGGCCATCTGAGGTCTTGAGCATACTAAGCAAGGAGTAGCAAGGAGGATGGACACAGAGATGCAGAGGCAAAATGCCAGTGGTCCAGGAGATTGTGTGAGACAGAGGGGAGAACTGCCTCTGCCCCGACACCTTTCTAGGTCCTACTGTCTAGAGACCCAACTGTACAGCAATTCTTATTCTTAGATCACTTTGAAACCTTACAATAAATCCTTTCAATTTAGACTGATTTGGGGAAGTTTATAATCCTTGAAAATAAAAAGCACTCATTAGAATATTGTCCAAGGATGACAGATTACATTCATGCATTTAATATTTAATTACTGTTTCCTCTCCTCCATATATCTTGGAAGAATAGTCTGCACTCCCTGTTTCTACACCCTTACTTCCCAGCCAATCATTCCTCCCCATGACTCTCCTGAAACTGAACTAGGTATGACCTAACTGTTCCATTCAGTGGATACTTCTCAGTCCTTATTTGAATTGACGTCTCTCCAACATTCACACATGTCTAATACTTGCCTCCACTTGTCTCCTGAGTGCTGGACCTACATATTTCCACCTGCCTAGTGAACATCTCTGTTGGGATGTCCATACCTCTAGTTCACACTTGTCTTCCTCACCAAACCTGTTCTTCCTCCTCCTCTATTCTTTACCTTAGTTCCTTCCACCCAGACTACTCACAAGTCACTAAGTCCTATTAATTCTCCTAACTTTCTTGAAAATCTGTTTTTTCTCTAGCCCCAAAGCCATTGTCTGATTCAAGCTTTCATCATCCCCTGGATTAACAACAAGAGATGCAGAAATTCTGATTCAATGGAGGGACTTGGGAATTTTTTTTTCTTTTTTTTTAAGGATTCCAAATGATTCTAATGTGCAACAATTTTAGGAACTAAAACATTATTACTTTCTAGCTGGTCTCTCCCTTTATGGAGCCATCCTCTCTACACAGCTACCAAGTCAACATGTATTACTGAAAATACACCAAGTATCAAACATTAATGTAGGTCCGACACACTAAGGAAGAAAAACAAAATCCCCACCCTAAGGGAGCTCAGTCTAGCAGTGGAGAAGTCAAGTATCACAAAAACAGTGGAATAAGTTTTGCAGAGATCTATATACTAAGTGTTTTAGTATACTGAGCTACTACACACTAAGTGTTTATTGAATGCTGATACTGTGGTGAGTCTTCATGAACATTATTTCATTTAATCCTTCTACAATACTGTAAAGTACATATTATGCTCAATTTACAGATAAAACAGCTGGGTCTCAAAGAGCTTGAAATTTTGCAAAAGATCTCACGCTCATGAATAGAGGAGGCCAGGGCTTAAATGACGGTCTAATTCCAAAAGCCCATTCTCTTAATTAGTATGGGGTGCTTTGGGAGAAAGAAAAAATAGCAAGCAACTAACTCTTAGTATCCCCTAAACTGAGCAGTGTGGACAAGTAATGGTAGGGCACTCACAGCAGAATAAAGAGCTTCTATGGAGATGTGAAGGGATGAGAGATCAGGGGAAGTTGTGGGAAACACAGTTAGTGAGGATGGCAAGGTCAGTGAATGTACAGAGGTACGTGGAGATGAGCCTGAAATGGAATCTTTTTTCCCAAGGAACCAGAGCAGTATCGGCCTTGCATGCCAAGGTAAAGAGTCTGGACATCTCCTATGGGCGCTGAGTTGTCACCAACAGATTTTAGACAGAAGACTGATTCACCTGATACACTCTTTATAAGGATTATAAGGGGAAAATATTTTTGGAGGGTTTTCCTTATTACAAATTTGATTATTTAAAAACCTTCCGTGGCTCCATATTGTTTACTGTATAAAGTCCAAAATCCTTTCCAGTCTCATCTCATAACTATCCCCATCCACATGCGAAAATATTCACAATTCCCCTATGCTGTGCTAGGCTGCTTCAGGTTTTTGCATTTGCCTGGTCACTGTCTGTAAAAATGCCTTCTCTCCCTTGTTCCTCCTTGCCTGAGTCTGTTCAGCTTCTGTAAGGCCTTTAACAATCTCCATTCCGTCTCTCTCCCTCCTCCTTTCACCACAGAATTAGTTACTTTTTCTTTTGCGCTCACATTCTTCCTCTGTATATCTATTGACACATCACACTGCTTTGTAATTATTTAAGTATCTGTCTCCCCCATTAAATCTCTGCCAGCCCAGCACAGTAATGAGCACAGAATGTTCAACAGTATGACAAATGACTTTCTACACACACACACACACACACACACACACACACACATACACGAAGTTAAAAAAAAAAAGATAACAAGGGAGTGATAAGAAAAGCATTCCTTGAAGAAATCTGAAGTATGTAATAACAAAAAACCAACATTAGCAGCAAATAACATTTATAGAGTTTACTGTGTGTCAGATACAGCTGTAAAACCTTCACATGTATTAATTCATTTAATCCTCACAACAACTCTATGAGAAAGGTACTATTATTATGACTATTTTAATGAGCCACAGAGAAGTCAAGTTACTTGCTCAAAGCTACCCAGCTAGTAAATAGGGTGCAGATGCCACCCCAGGCAGTCTGGCTCCAGAGTTCAGGTTCTTTTTTGTTCGTTGTTTTTTTCAGAGTTCAGGTTTTTTACCAATAATTATACTGGGTTGGCCAAACGGTTCATTCGGTTTTTTCCATAAGATGGCTCTAGTGGCACTCAGTCATCTTTAACTTCATTCAGAACAATTTTGTTAGACTGTATGTGACAGCCGTCATATCAGCATGCATTTAAAAAAAACTTATCAAAATCAGTGAATTTGGGCTTCCCTGGTGGCACAGTGGTTGAGAGTCTGCCTGCCGATGCAGGGGACACGAGTTCGTGCCCCAGTCCGGGAGGATCCCACGTGCCGTGGAGCCTGCGCGTCCGGAGCCTGTGCTCCACAACGGGAGAGGCCACAATAGTGAGAGGCCCGAGTAACGCAAAAAAAAAACAAAAAAAAACCAAAATCAGTGAATTTTTGTGTAGCCACTTTAATGTTGAAGATGGAAGGAAAAAAAGCAACATTTCGGCATATTATGCTTTATTATTTCAAGAAAGGTAAAAACGCAACCGAAATGCAAAAAGAAAGATTTGTGCAGTGTATGGAGAAGGTACTGTGACTGACTGAACATGTCAAAAGTGGTTTGCAAAGTTTTGTGCTGGAGATTTCTCACTGGACGATGCTCAGGGTCAGGTACACCAGTTGAAGCGATTCGATAGCAATCAAATAGAGAAATTAACTGAGAACAATCAACATTATACCATGCGGGAGATAGCCGACATACTCAAAAGACGTACTCAAAATATCCAAACCAAGCGTTGAATATCATTTGCACCAGCTTGGTTATGTTAATCGCTTTGATGTTTGGGTTCACATAAGTTAAGGGGAAAAAACCTTCTTGACAGTATTTCCACAAGCCATTCTCTACTTAAATGTAATGAAAATGTTCCGTTTTTTAAAACAAATTGTGATGGGCGATGAAAAGTGGATACCGTACAATAATGTGCAACGGAAGAGATCGTGGGGAAGAGAAATGCAACACCACCAACCACACCAAAGGCCAGTCTTCATCCAAAGAAGGTGATGTTGTGTATATGGTGGGATTGGAAGGGAGTCCTCTATTATGAGCTCCTTCCAGAAAACCAAACAATTAATTCCAACATGTACTGCTCCTAATTAGACCAACTGAAAGCAGCACTCGACAAAAAGCGTCCAGAATTAGTCAACAGAAAACGCATAATATTCCATCAGGATAACGCAAGACCACCTGTTTCTTTGATGACCAGGCAAACACTGTTACAGCTTGGCTGGGAAGTTCTGATTCATCCGCCGTGTTCACCAGACATTGCACCTTTGGATTTCCATTTAGGTCTTTACAAAATTCTCTTAATGGAAAAAATTTCAATTCCGTGGAAGACTGTAAAAGATACCTGGAACAGTTCTTTGCTCAAAAAGATAAAAAGTTTTGGGAAGATGGAATTATGAAGTTGCCTGAAAAATGGCAGGAAGTAGTGGAACAAAAGGGTGAATATGTTATTCAATAAAGTTCTTGGTGAAAATGAAAAACGTGTCTTTTATTTTTACTTAAAAACCGAAGGCACTTTTTGGCCAACTCAATACTATGTCTTTAGCTCAAGCAAAAGACACCAGTATAAGGATACAGTTCTAGCCTTGGTTCTTTTATATCTTAATCTCTTTTTTATTCTTAACACACTAAAAATAAATCTACACAGTAAGAAAAAATTCCACTTCTTAAAATTCGCTTCAATAAATGAGTAATAATTTCATCAAACTTAAATGTGTAAATAATCTGGGACGCCTTCCCTAACATCTTAGTTTAGATCAGGGCCCTCTTGCTGTACGCTCTTGGGGCTCCCTGTGCTTTCCTTCCTAACATTCACCCAAGGATGTGACCATATACTTATGTGATCCTTTCAACAGTTGCTCTGTCCTCCCCTGGATACTCAGCTCCACAGGGATTCATGTCTATTTTACTCATCAATGCAGCTTCAGCATATAGTAGACCCATAATAGATGTTTGAGAAGTAGATATGTCCAAAAGGCCTTCCCTATTCATCACTTTTTTCTGCTCATGTTGCCATCATCATAATGCAAATCATAATTACTTAGTGCCAAAAATATTAAAATAAATCTCATCTGATCTCTGCCTTTATTCTCCTATGGTTTTATACATCTCATGCAACACTGACAAATTAATCTTCCTAAAACATTCCTTTACTCGTTCAAAAAATATTAACTCCTACTATGTGCCTAAAGGAAACCAGAACGTCACACCAAAATATGTCACTTTGGCATATTGATTATTTTTAATTAAAGGCATTTAAGAAACAGCAGGTACAAGAAGAACATTCTGGGGACTTCCCTGGTGATGCAGTGGTTACGAATCTGCCTGCCAATGCAGGGGACTCGGGTTCGAGCCCTGGTCTGGGAAGATCCCACATGCCGCAGAGCAACTAAGCCTGCGAGCCACAACTACTGAGCCTGCGTGCCAGAACTACTAAAGCCCGAGCACCTAGAGTCCCTGCTCCACAACAAGCCAACGCAATGAGAAGTCCGCGCACCGCAACGAAGAAGAGTAGCCCCCACTGGCTGCAACTACAGAAAGCCCGCAGGCAGCAACGAAGACCCAACACAGCCAAAAAAAAAAAAAAGGACATCTGACCCTTCTTTTACTTTCTGAAAGCAGGAGATAAAACTCCCGTGTGAAAGGGACCCTCACTATACCAGGAGTAAAGAAGACGTCCTCATCACTACAGCCAGAGAATTTAGGGCTGAGAAATCCGTACAAACAAATCTTGTTAAACTAACCCTTATCTTCCGCGTTACTTCTTCATCATTTACTACCTCAGCCCAAACCCCTTTGTCTTGTCAATTCTTCACAAATCTTTTTTCTCTGTCTAAAAGTTGTAAACACTTCCTGCTCTGGTCCCTTCACGTCTTCATTCTCTTGTGAAGGCTCCCATGTACATGTAAAAATTTAATAAAATTTGTATGCTTCTCTGCTGTTAATCTGTCCTAGACAGTCTAATTCTTAGGCCCAGCCAGAGACCCAAAGAGGGTAGAGGAGAATTTTCCTCCCCTACATACCAAATATATTTCACTGCTTAATAAAATCCTATTAATTTCCTAACGCCTATAGAATAAAATTCAAAATGTCAGATTTGTCTATTGAAAGAAATAAATAAGAAGGAAAACTACCCCAGACCTTGGTCTCTAATACCATTCCCCCCTAAAAGAAACAGGGCTCCTCAGAGAAATGGCTAGTTTCAGCGCTGGGAAAGGGTAGGTAAAGGATAAGGTTGGAATACCTTACTACGCCAGAAAGTAAGGAAGAGTTCAAAAAAATGATAGGGGCATGACAAAAGGACACTGGAGCCACCTGAAGGGACTCCCACTGTTCAAATCTGGGACAATTTGAACACCAAAATAATTAAGTACAGTGATGAGTTATAGGCCATTTTTATAAAAATGAACTTACGAGTCCATACCAACAGGAAAGGAAGGAAGGTAGGTAAGGGTGGGGGGCAGCGGGGGGGGGAGGGGGGAGGGAGAGATGTGAGGCAAGGGAGGGAGGGGAAATCCAAGAACCAATTGGTAAAGGTGCAGGAGTTCTAGAGTAGGAAAATCATCATCTTGCAGTCATTATGGTGAAGACTAGATTAAGCAAGAATCAACAATGGTAAATACAGGAGAAATTCTTGATAAAGAACAGGATATTTGCATAGTCTTATAAGTATCTGCCTATTTATTGCAAAGGAAGAAAAAATAATCATTATGATAAGGTCAAAAAATTGGGCTACACCTTGAACTTTGACAAGGTAATCAAAATTAACATCACCTATGAAGGACAAAAAGACATGGGCCTCCAGATGTAATAACCAGAGATGGACACAACAAATTCTAGGCCACATTTCAGCCAAGAATGCACAATCTCAATCTACTCACAATGAAACGTCAAACAACACAACATGAGGAACATTGTAAGGAAAAAAAAAAGCAGGAGGCGATCTGTATTCTTCAAAAATGTCATAAATTACAAAGAAATGCTATGGAAATGTTCCATATTAAAAGAAGCTAAAGCAACATGTCAACTACATATAATACCTAACCCTAACTGACCCTATACTGGTGAGGGGTAAATGCTACAAAGGACATTACCAGGTCAACTGAAAAAAAATGGAATTATGAATAGTAAATGGAATCAATGTAAATTTATGAAGTTGACAACTATACTGCAGTTATGTAAAAGAATATCCCTATTCTTCATTGAAGCATTCACAGGTGAAGAACTATAACTGATCCTCAAGTGATTCAGGAAAAATAAAGAAAAAGTACACACATACAGAGAGAGAAAAGAAAAAGGATAGGAGAACAAAGTGTTTAAATGATAAAGCAAATAGGATAAAATGTTAATAAGTAAATTTAGATAAAGAGTATACAGCTGTTTCTTGTATTATTTTATTCTTGTAACTTTTTGTAAGCTTGAAATTGGTTCCAAAAAAATTAAAAATTATATATGTATTCAACTAGCCCTGCAATACAGTAGCCACCAACTATATGAGGCTGTTGAACAGTTAAAATATGGCCTGTCCAAAGTCAGATGTGCTGGGACTTCCCTGATGGTCCAGGGGTTAAGAATCCGTCTTGTAATGCAGGGGACGCTGGGCAGATCCCTGGTCAGGGAATTGGGATCCCACATACCGCGGGGCAACTAAGCCCGCGCACCACGACTAATAAGCCTGCGCGCCACAACTAGAGAGAAGCACACACACTGCAACAAAGAGCCCACGCACAGCAACAAAAGATCCCATGTGCCGCAACTAACACCCGATGCAGCCAATAAATAAATAAATAAATAATTTTTTTAAAAAATAACAAAGTCAGATGTGCTGTTAGTGCAAAATATACACCAGATTTCAAAAACTTACTATAAAAAAAAACTCATCAATAATATTTAAGATATCTCAATAATTTTTCTATTGACTATATGTTCAAATATTTTAGATAGATTGGGTCAAAGGAAATATATTTTAAAAAGTAATTTAAAAAAAAAAAGTAATTTCACCTCTTTTCACTTTTTTAAAATGTGGCTACTAGAAGCTTTAAATTACATATGTGATTCCTATTTGCATTGGACTAGAGCTAGATGATCAAGAATCTCCACAATGAGGTGTCACACTATCTATAAGTTTCTCTCTCAATTTCTTTCTGCTCTAAACAGAGCTCTCTCTCTAAGTCACTTGGTTTTAAGCTACTCAAGGGTAAGGATCAGTTTTACTCACTGTTGTACCTCCAGTATCTAGCACATATCCAGTGTTATAAACATTTGTTTATTGAAAGGCAATATGCAAGCAAAGGCAGGAGGGAGGGCAGGAAGAATGAAATCATTCCCACCTCTGAGTCTTTGTTTATACTGTAACTCCTTCCAAGAATAAAAGTAACTCTCTTCCTCTCCTAATCACCTTTTCAAAACCCCATCTCTTGCCCATTTTCTCCAAGGAGACACTTCACTCTAACAGGTTCATTCTGTCTGACTGGTCCTCCTCTGTATTACTACAGCCTTCACTGTCTATATAATTTACTTTGGCACTTAATCATGTAAGTTCCCTGAGAGAGAGGTCAGATCTCGTATTTTTCCCGTATCTTCCACAATGACTGGCATAGTGCTAACCATATGAGTTGAGTGGTGGAGGAAAGGGCAACAAGGTGCTAAAAAAAGGAAATGGATTGAGTTGGGAAAACTTGGCTCTAGTCTCAGCTTTGACATCTAACTGTGTTGCCTTAGATAAATCACTCAATCTCTCACTTCCTACTTCCTCATTTTTAAAATCAGAGAGACTCGTTACCCATAAAAGAAGCCTTCTATTTCCACAATTCTAGAATTAAACCCATTTTTTTCTTTAGCAATCTTATTGATATATACCAATAAAAGGAAATCTAATACACTTAAGGATATTAGAAATAGCAAAGAAGTTTATAAACTGCCTAAAGTACTAAATGCTGATGTCTTTCTAGCCATGAAGCACTTTAAATCCCCATTTCTCTTCAAAGTCTATTAAGTAAAATAATCAATACATACATATTGGAGCTACCCCAATTTTTTTTTTCAGATTCTTATAAGCCTCAAAGAAACACCTTTTAGTTGCTAATGGAAAAAAGAAAAAGAACCAGAAACTAAATTTTCTATAAAGTACCCTAGGACCTTATCGGTGATGTTCAAAGATGCTGAGTTACAATTGATTATAAGCACATTGTCTGTTTCTTCTTTCAAAAATGCTACTTACAGGACATTATTCAGGGACTTCCCTGGTGGCACAGTGGTTAAGAATCCGACTGCCAATGCAGGGGACAGAGGTTCAAGCCCTGGTCCAGGAAGACCCCACATGCCGCGGAGCAACTAAGCCCGTACGCCACAACTACTGAAGCCCAAGCACCTAGAGCCCGTGCTCCGCAACAAAGAGAAGCCACCGCAATGAGAAGCCCCCGCACCACAACGAAGAGTAGCCCCCGCTCGCAGCAACTAGAGAGAAAGCCCATGCGCAGCAATGAAGACCCAACACAGCCAAAAATAGATAAATAAATTTATTTTAAAAATATAAAAAATAAAGGACGCTATTCAGAAGAAAATTACAACAGGTAAAATGAAAAGGTCATGTGAAAACAGAATGCTAAAGGTATGCGACTTAATTTCAAAGCATGAAGACCATTTCAAACAAATCTCTAAATCAGCAAACTTAGTTTTAATCTTATGACCTCTGCTGAGAAATAAGATTATCAGGGTGGAGTAAAATAAAATGGTTGCCATGTTACATAATTTAAAGATTCAAGTCATACTTGTTAGTAAATAGCACCTGTGGAGTTCATACTAGTAATACAAATTACAAGATTTCTTTAAGGCTTTATCCAAATACCCCTATTAAATGCTGAGCATTAACAGAGACCCATCTGTAAGAGCCAAACTCCTCCCAGGTGGCTCTAGGTCCTCTCCTGATCTGGTCTGAGCTACCTCTGCAGCCTCACCTCCCACCAATCCCTGCATATCATTTCACTCCCTAAACTTAAATGTTCACATTCCCCTTAATATTACTTGCCCCATTTTAGGACTTCTTGTCTAGGCATTTGCGGTTCCCTCAGCCCAACCCGCCCTCCACTCTTCTGAGCTGCAAATATGCCCTACTCCCAGAAGCTCTTCCTGATTGCCCCAAAACCCTCCCACAAAGTGGCCCCCAGGCACTATTCATTCTATTACAAAGAACTGCCATTATTTTTAAATGTCCACTTCCCCAACCAGCTGTGAGTCCTAAAAGGCGGGCCCATATCTTATTTAACTGGTTCCCAGCCCCTAGCAGATG
This sequence comes from Globicephala melas, assembly GCF_963455315.2. Lineage (NCBI taxonomy): Eukaryota > Metazoa > Chordata > Mammalia > Artiodactyla > Delphinidae > Globicephala > Globicephala melas. Next base: position 27,286,194 of record NC_083323.1, on the reverse strand, counting down.
CTTTGCATTTACTGACACTCAATATAAGGACATTGAAAAAAAGGAAGTTAAGTGGTTAACGATGAGAAACAATTCAAACTTTCCTATAAAAGAGTATATAAATTTAAGACAGTGGTCTCAACCAGGGCAATTTTGCCCCTAGGTGACATTTGGCAAAGTCTTCAGATATTTTTGGTTGTCACAAGATGGGGGAGGGGACTTGGGGGTGCTACTACATCTAGTGGGTAGAAGCCAGGGATGCTGCTCAATATCCTACAGTGCAAAGGACAGCCCCCAACAACCAAGAATTATCCAGTCACAAATACCAATAATTCCATGGTTAAAAAACTCAGTTGTCAACTGACTTATTCATGTGTGATGATTCCTTATCATACCTCAGCAATAACCAGAATAAATTCCAATTTTGTGGTTTCAGCTGAAACTTCTGTAGCCATCGATGTGTATGCACCAACACTCAAAATGATCTTTATATAATCGTAACGCTTAACAACATTAAACCAAGAGTACTGGAAAGCAGTCCATATTTCTGAAAACTAATCTACAACTACTAGAAGCTACTCTTAAGTCAGTAAACACTTTATTTATAAACTATAAAGCAAACCACAGGTGAACTAATTTTCAGCTGTGGAATTATGCGACGGAAACACAATCTGAGACATGAGGTAATCAGTCAGGTCTGACAAGAGAAAAAATCTCTAAGTAGTGGAAGTAAATCACGCTCAGGTGTCTTTAATGTTGAACACAGGAACTGATGACCAGAGTAAAGGGCATGCCCTCGCTACTGCCAATATCAGCGCTTATCAAGATTTCAAAAAACTCTGACAAAACATTGCAAAAAATCATCAAATGTCAATACAGGGTGGAAGATACAGAAGTTAACTACTTCTCCCCCTGATATATGACCAAGTTCCACATGACTTGAACATTTCCCAAAGCTATGCAGGAGCAAGGACACTCCCTTTCTACACAGTGGATGACTCAACTCTCTTTGGTACATTCCTTGACTGCATGCTACAAGTTCACTAACTCCTCTTGCCCTTGGAACTAGTTATCCTACTCTCTCAGTAACCAACTAATGGGTTTGGCACCAACTTTTCAGTCATTTACATTTTGTTGCACCCCATCCGTCTCAAAAGGAAATTAAGGGGGAAAAAAAAAGCTAACCAAAACAAAAAATTGAGTAACAGTGACTCCTATAGAAAAGATTTTGTTATTCTAGGAACTGATTCCTAAACAAAACACCTACAGCTTTCCAGTGCTCTAATCTTTGTATCTTCAGGCTTTTCCAGATTTGACATAGAGAGAGCACTGGCAGAAAGTAAAGGAGTGTACCGTTGGATTAAGCTGACAACGGATCTATACTTGCATGGCTCAAACAAAAAGGCACCGGGCTGGGAGGGGAAAACGCATTTTTAAATGGGGGGGTGTGTGGGGTAGGGGAGTTGCCAACAGTGAGTAATAGCTTCCTTCGCAGCTGACTTTAGCCAGTTAAGTGTCGGTACAGCGACTGGGCCAACGTTAGGCCGGGTTTCACCACATTACCCTGCAGTGCTGCCCAGATGAGAATCCGCGTGAGGCAGGTGCGTGTCGGGTAAAGTTGCGGGGCACGCCGGGCGGGGCGCTGGGGGAAGAGCCGAGCTAGCCTCCCGAGGTCTCCCACCCGGCGTGCTCCAGCCCGGCGGGCGGCTGGCCGGCCGGACCCGGGGGCACTAACTCTCCATTTTCACTGCCATTCCAGAATCTGGAAGGAACGCGCCGGCGCCACACCCTCCCGCCCGGCAGCCCGCTCGCACTGACAGCCCGCGCGGGTGCGGGGCCCGGGCCTGTGAGCCGGGGGCCGCGGAGTACCCGGCCTGCTGCCCTGCCGCCGCCCCGCCCGCCCCCTGCCCCCCCGAGGCCCGCCCCCAGAGCAGACGACCGAGGCCTAATCGCCGCCTGGGCTGCGGGGCCTAAAGGAAGGGGCCGGCGCTGAAGAGGGGGCGGCCACGCCGCCGCCGCCTCTGCTACTCAGCGAGGCGGCGGCTTCCGCGGCCCCGGGCTCCGGCTCTCCCGCTCACGTGCTCCTGAAAGACGGTTTCACTCTCTTACCCTCTGCAAAATCCTCCTTAACATGGTTTAAACACCACCCGGCGCCGCCCCGGTGACTCTCCAAACCTTCTGCGGGGCCACTCAGTACTCGGGGGTACGCGGGAGGGAGGGACTGAGCCAGGAAAGGACTGGGAGGAGGTCGGGGCGAGGCTGTAGCGGCGGCCGCTCGGGCTGCCCCGACTTCCCCACAGGCGGCGAGAGGGAGCGCGCGCGAGCGAGCAAAGAGGTAGCCAGCGATCGCCCGCCCGCCCGCCTGCCGGGCCGCCCCCGTAACTGACAGCTGGGCGGACCCGCCCGCCACCGCCCCGCCCTCCCGGCCTGTCCATCCGCGGGAGGCGGGGCTGGAAGGGGCCTGGCCCGCCCCTGCGGCCAATCGGAAGCGGCGGCGGCGTGGGCGGTTGCGTGACGGACAGGCGGCAGGACGCTGGCGCCGCCGCTCCTTCCGGCGGGCCGAGGGACAACGCGGGCGCCGAGCGCACGCCTGCGCTCTGTCAGAGGACGCGCCCGCGCGCAGACAGCGTACTCTCTAGGGGAACCTGGAGGGGGTCCCTGACCGCGACGCAAGAAGGGGTCTCTGGGCGGGTACCTGCGACGGCACCTCAGATTACTCTGTAAAATATGTCACTGTGACCCCGGCCTTGGCCATTCCTGAACTGGATCCTCATTTCTGCTGGAAGCGCTTGGAAGCAAAGGAGAGAATCGCAGACACGATTAACTGGTCTGGTGGGCTTTTTTTCTCCCCTGGTCCAACCCCTGGCGCCTTTCCGTACTCCCTTCCTGCTTCTAATATCAGCCAAAGGGAAAGTAAAGAATCGGAAGAAAGGGTAGGAAGACACTGGAATTTGAGTTGGTAAGAGAAGTTTGCGGTTGTCATCTTTGGACTATAGCAACAATAATGGACTGATGTCGCTAACATGTTGCACCATCTAAAGCCCACGCTTGGCCCATTCTCCTAGGGAATTTTAAATCCTCTTCTGACAATAGATGTATGAAGTGAATCTACCTTAATGCGTCTGTTTCATAGATTAAGAAAAAATAATGAGGTCACAGATAAACAGTGTGCCAAAACAAGGACGTGGACTTGGAAGTGGACTTGGACCTGACTTCCAGGCACGATGTTATTATTTAAACTCAAAAATCACAGCTGCGGAATCCTACCATTCTGCCAGTATTCACGAGCTAAGAGGTTCAGCTTTACCCTGAGCGGGGGAAAGAGAAGCCTTTAATAATGTTTAAGTAGGAAAGGAGAGGAGGAGAATAATGCAACTAACCTTGCTGGGGGTGGGAGGGGAGGGTGGGGATCTGAAGTCTATCAAGCAATGAATGGAGTGCTTATCAGAAAATCCCCACAGATCTTCTGAAAAAAATGCAGCAAATCTTATTTTCAAAGTACTTAATGTAAAAGTGTTTTGTAAAATGTAAATAAAGCATTATATGATATAATATGTTGTTTCCATCCAAAACATGTCTGTTTTTTAATGTGTGTCATGTCTGTAGTGCAGCAAAACAGTCGTGCCTACAACTCATACATTATTAATCACTATTGATGATAGTGCACTTAAGTACTTCCAGGCAAACATAGCAAAGCACACACTTTTCCACCTTTCCAGACAGAGGTACTTTATTTTCAGACAGTATGGGAAATATTTTCACTGAAGCAGAGTAATAAAACTGTGACATAATAAATATATTGAATAGATTTGGTCTCTGCCCCTGAGTGATAGGGTGATAAGAGCATCTTTTGGTGTAATGTTTGATCTACTGAGTGGTTGGGTGTCCCTAGATAGCTTTAGGGTGGGGGCTGAGTCATGATTAGAAGGTTGGAATTTTCTGGCCCACCTACTGGAGCCAAGAGGAACTTCAAGACTTAATCCCCATTGGCCAGTGATAGAATCAATCATGTCTATGTAATGGAACCTCCATAAAAACCCTAAATAACGAGGTTTGGGGAGCTTCCAGATTGAGGAACATCAAGATGCTGGGAGGAGGAAGTGTCTGGAGAGAACAGGCAAGCTTTGCACCCATACCCCCATACCTTGCCCTATGCATCTCCTCCATTTGGCTGTTCCTGAGTTGTAGCCTTTGTAATAAACCGGTAATAGTAAGTAAAGTATTTCTGTGAGCCAGTATAGCAAATTATCAAAGCTGGGGAGAGTATTGTGGGAACACCCAATTTATAGCCAGTTGGCCCAAAGTACAGGTGACAACCTGGAAGTTTCAACTGGTATCTGAAGTAGGGGGCATTCTTGGTGGGACTGAGCCTTTAGTCTGTGGGGTCTGTGCTAACTCTGGGTTGTTAGTGCCAGAACTGAATTAAATTGTAGGACTCACTGTTGGTGTGCAGGGAATTGGAGAATTGCTTGGTATGGAAAAAAACTCCACACATTTGGTGTCATAAGTCTTGTAAGTAGAGAAAGGAAGCAGTTTTTTCCCTTTAAAGTGACATTTGTTTTTATTTTTCAAAAATTAGTTTAAAGCTGCTTATTAATGTCACATGCTAAGGCCTTCTCCACTGGAATTCTCCAGTGGAATCTTTTGACTAATATAATAGACTCTCATCTACTGATTAGCTAGATGGGTTATTCAAAAATCTGTGCGCTCCCCTACAGCTTATGATAACTCCATCATTGGAATAATATACTAGGGAACTGAAAACTCCAAGAAAATAAGCAGTGGATGAGAAATAATCATGTAAGAATATCCTTCACTAATGTAGCAGCTTCCCACACAAAACATTCCTATTTACCCATCTGGCTGCTAGTTCCTATCCATTTAACTCTTTTACATCAACATTCCATCAATTCTTTGACTCCATCATGACCTCCAGTCCATTGGCCCTTCTTAACATTCTTGCTATCGGCCATTTCCCTAGCATCCTCATTTCCTGTCAAAACCCAGCTTAAAGCTATGATCCAACTTTATAGCACCGCCACCCTTTGCAAATATGCTTAACTTCAGCTCTCTCTTCCTCTGTTGTTTTTGTCTAGCAGAACCCGAACTTGACTACCCAGCTCCTCTGTGCTGTACAGGAGCTGCTGAATATCACTAGAGATACATGTATACAGCTGGAGCTGCTGGGCTCATTTTACATTAACAGCCACAGATCTCAGACACCACAGTCCAGCAACAATCCTGTTATACTTTCCTCCTGTCTTCTTTTAGATCCCCAAAGTGGCTTTCACACCTATAGTACTTTCACTGTCTTACCTTGCATTTTCTTCCTAACCCACTCCAATCAAGTCTCCTTCTCATCTACTCCAATGAGACTGCTCATATTAAGATTACTAACGATGTACATGTTGCCTAATCCAGTAATGACTTTATGATTTTTTTTTACTTTATTTGAGTCTTGTTCACACTGAGAACAAGAGACCACTCTCTCCTTGAATTATTTTATTCTCTTGACTTCCTTGACAGTATACTTTCTGGTTTTTCTCCTCAATGACCATTCCTTCTAAAACTTGTTTGAAAACTTCTCTACCGCATATCTTAATGTTAGAGAGCCCCCCACTCTGTTCTAGGCCCCTCCTTTCATCTATGGCACATGGCCTAGAAGTGATCTCAACCAGTCTCCTGGCTGTAAATTTCACTTGTTTGCCCAAGTCTGTATCTCCAGTGCTGAACCTCCCCAGGTTTCCAGACTTGTATGACAAACCATCTACTTCATATTTCTTCTTGGATGTCTAATGAGCATCTCAAACTTAATATGACCCAAACAAAACTGTTTCATTTTTATTTTCAGAATTGCTTCTTCACCAGTTATCCTGTCTCAGTATGTCCTACCCCCAGCTACTAAGTTGTATCAAACCAGAAATCTTGACGTTATCTTTGGTTTCTCTCTTTATCTCATCACATTCCCTCCCTCCATCCAATCCATCAGAAAATCCTGACATGTCTACCTCCAAAACATAACCCAAATTTGCCACTTCTTTCCATTATCACCTCAGCCCACAGCACCTTCATCTCCTGTCCAGACTATTGGAATAATTTCCTGGTTGGTCTCTCTGCTTTTACTTTGGCTTCCCTATAACCCATTCACTACACGGCAGCCAGAAACAACTTTTAAAAATGCAAATTAAAGAATGTCACTGCCTTTCTTGATTGTAGCTCCCCATCACAATCACAATAAAATCCAAATACCTTATCCTGGCTCACGCAACCTGTCGATCTGGCCCTGCCTGCTTCTCTGCCTTCCACTTATAAACACTTAGCTTACTATGCCCCAGCCTCCTTGAACTTTTTTTTTTTTTTTTAAATTTATATTTGGATGCGTTGGGTCTTCGCTGCTGTGCGTGGGCTTTCTCTGATTGTGGTCTTCGTTGCGGTGCGCAGGTTCTCATTGCGGTGGCTTCTCTTGTTGTGGAGCGTGGGTTCTACGCACGTGGGCTTCCGTAGTTGTGGCACATGGGCTCAGTAGTTGTGACTCATGGGCTCTAGAGTGCAGGCTCAGTAGTTGTGGCGCACGGGCTTAGTTGCTCTGCAGCGTGTGGGATCTTCCAGGACCAGGGCTCGAACCCGCATCCCCTGCATTGGCAGGCAGATTCTCAACCACTGTGCCACCAGGGAAGTCCCTCCTTGAACTTTTATTCCTCAGCTGCACAAAGCTTACTCCTGCCTTTGCACCAAACAGTTCCTATTTAGGAAATGCCTTTCCCTGAGATCTTGTGATTAATTTCTTGGCATTCATAACTGCACTTTAAAAGTCATCTCCTCAGAGATAGCTTCAGGGATCACCTCATCTAAAGTGCTAAAGTGGTCTCCAGTCTATCACATTACCCATTCTAATTCTCTGCATAGCAGAGAAAACTATCATTTCTGACTTTTCTTTTTTCTCTATTCACGTCCCTCCCAACAAGAATATAAGGGTCTTGTCTCTTGTTCACTGGTGTGTCCCCAATAATTAAAACAATGCTCAACACATGGTTAGCAATAAATATTTATTGATGAATGAATGAAGAAAGGAAGGAAGGTACTATGGCTTAAATGTTTGTGCCCACCTAAAATTCATTTGTTGAAATCCTAACCCCCAAAGATGACAGTATTAGTAGGTGGTGCCTTTGGGAGGTGATTAGGTCATGAGGGTGGAGCCCTCAAGAATGGGATTAGTGTTCTTATAAAAGAAACCATAAAGAACTCTCTAGTCCTTCTATGTGAGGATACAAGGGGTCTGTGACCCAGACGAGGCCCTTCACCCAACCATGCTAGCACCCTGGTCTTAGACTTCCAGCCTCCAGGACTGTGAGCAATAAATTTCTGCCACCCAGTCTGTGGAATTTTGTTATAGCAGCCTGAACTAAGACAGAAGGGTGTATAATCATTCCTATAACAGTTGCCCTACAGAGTTCCTCAAACTAAGATCTTCCTACTTGTGAAGATATAGTCCATATCTAACAATCTTGAGAGTGATCCAACATCTTTTGATCCTACTCAGCAGTCTTTTTTCTTTTGATATAATATATATATGTGTATGTTTCTTTTTTTTTTTTTTGCGGTATGCGGGCCTCTCACTGTTGTGGCCTCTCCCGTTGTGGAGCACAGGCTCCGGACGCGCAGGCTCAGCAGCCATGGCTCCCGGGCCCAGCCGCTCCGTGGCATGTGGGATCTTCCCGGACCGGGGCACGAACCCGTGTCCCCTGCATCGGCAGGCGGACTCCCAACCACTGCGCCACCAGGGAAGCCCTGTTTCTTGACTCTTCAAAATTTTCGCAATATTTATGAGAAACAACTTATTCTCCACCTTTTGTAAATTAGAAATTTTTCTCCTTCTTAATTTCATGTGTGACCACCAAATAATTCATTTCCAGTTAGAAGTAAATCTATGAAAAATCACAACACAACAAGCAAAGTGCAGCTGATGGCTCTGTATAGGTAAAGCAAAGATAGTTTAGGGGCTGTAAGGAATACACACAGGACTACTAACCAGCTATTTGGCAGCAATTAGTTTTCATTTTTCTCAACGGAATTGTTCACTTTTAACAAATTATGTTAACATCATTGAACCAACTAATTGAAGTCTAGTATCAATTTGTGCTTCTTTCAGCCCTTGAGGGAAGGATGAGGAGGGAGGCAAAGATGAGAACTTCAAAGGAGTGGGGAGATCCATGAATTCTACAGAAGTCCCTACTGATTTTCTCCAAGTTGACTTGAGTAACTCCAAGAAAAGTATCAAGTCTCCATTGAGTTTCTTTGGAAGCAGGTTTAAGGAAGATCCAAAATAATAATTATGTTTTAAGAGCTATTAAAAATCATATACATGTATATATATGTATATGAATACACACGCACACACACACACACACACACACGCACACACACATATATATACATACATATATGGCCCTGGCTAAGCCTATTGCATTCAAACCACATGTTGAGTTGGTAGAATACAAAATAGTCCATGGAATCATGTAGAGGTGGCACAACAAAAATTCCCATCTAATGTAAGTTGGTGCAGCCACTATGAAAAACAGTACGGAGGCTCCTCAGAAAACTAAAAATAGAATTACCATATGATCCAACAATCCCACTCCTGGGCATATATCCAGACACAACTCCAATCCAGAAAGATACATGCACCCCTATGTTCATAGCAACACTAGTCACAATAGCCAAGACATGGAAACAACCTAAATGTCCGTCGACAGATGAATGGATAAAGAAGATGTGGTACATATATACGATGGAATACTACTCAGCCATAAAAAAGAATGAAATAATGCCATTTGCAGCAATATGGATGCAACTAGAGATTATCAAACTAAATGAAGTAAATCAGAAAGAGACAAATACCAGGACTCCCTGGAAGTCCAGTGGTTCCACTGCAGGGGCACAGGTTGGATCCCTGGTCGCAGAACTAAGATCACACATGCTGTGTGGCATGGCAAAAAAAAAAAAAGAAAGAGAAATACCATATGATATCACTTATATGTGGAATCTAAAATATGACACAAATGAACCTATCTACAAAACAGAAACAGACTCACGGAAATAGAGAACAGACTTGTGGTTGTCAAGGGGGAGGGGGTTGTGGGAGGGATGGAGTGGGAGATTGGGGTTAGCAGATGTAAGCTGTTATATATGGAATGGATAAACAACAAGGTCCTACTGTTTTACTGTATAGCACAGAGAACTATATTCAGTATCCTATGATAAACCATAATGGAAAATAATATAAAAAAAGAATATATATATAAGAGAGTCACTTTGCTGTACAGCTGAAATTAACACAACATTGTAAATCAACTATACTTCAATTTAAAAAAAGTTTTTAAAAGAAAGAAAGAAAGGAAGGAAGAAAGAAAAGGGGGGAAAATTCCCATCTATGATAAGAGGGTGAAATCTTGAGTGCCAACCTGACTCCTCCAGTCATACACAGAAAGTTCATGGTTGGGACTTTCTGACCTGAAAGACTCCTCATTCTGCTTGGGTTTTCCAAAACCACACATTTGGGGAACTAGGAAAACAGTGGGGAGCTAGGTTAACTCATCTTTTTGATCTTGTGAAGATTCTTTATTTTGCCTATTTGAAAAAAAAATCAGTAGTAAATCAAAATGAAATTGATGTTAAATCAAATCCAAATCATCATTCCTATCAGTCTTCTAACTGAGATCAACCTGTGGACCCCCTACCTGAACAGCTAACTAACATGGACTACTACAAAAGGTGGTGGTGTAGGCGAATTGTAGAAATGGAACTAACACCTGAAGTTCTGTTCTCACGTGTTTCTAAAGAGTGTTTGTGAAGTCAGGTGAAGTGATTTAATGAGTTGGGTAGAGAGATGTCATCTGAGCGTTGGTCAGGGCTAGCATTTCCTTGGATTTGCTCAGTCCAGTGTTTTTCTAAGTATGTTCCTCCAAGCCCTAAGTGGTCCCTCAGAGGCCACCTCAGTAGATGGGGAGAAGCAAGCAATTGAGGCCCTTACATTATTCACCCTTGCATCAGCTGATGTAGCTTCACTTTTACCTGTTTTACATAATGGGTTCTGAGTGAGATTTGTTTCCAAAAAAAAGTAAAGTATCACTCTGGGGCCCAAAAGCAAAAGTATAATTGAAAATATTTTAGAGGAGGGGACAACTGAAATAGGTATGGTCAAAAGTTAAGAAAACCAGTAAGAAACGGTGAGGCACACCTAGGTTAGCAGCAGCAGGAGTTACCATATATCTAGTTGGACCAGTGCCCGAAGGGGCAAGAAGAGAGAACAGTTAACCAGAATCCAGAGAGAGCTATGAGAGAGAGCTGCAGGACAGAAGCTGTGACCTTCAGTAGGGAGTATTTAGAAAACACTTAGATGTGAAAGAGAGGATACCAAGGGACTATATGTCCTGTCTTCATTCCCTTCCCAACTTCTGGATTTCCTGCTTGTGCTTTCCACTGGCCCAACTCAATGAGGAGTGAAAAGTCAAGGGAGCTTGTGGATGTAGTAAGTCCCCTACATACGAACCTTCAAGTTGCGAACTTTCAAAGATGCAAATGTGCGTTCACCTGTCCAATCACATAAGTTAGTTCATGTGTCTGGAGTATATTGTCACATGCATGCATCCTCTATAAGTGGTTGTGCTTTTGTGTATTTTACTGTACAGTACTGTATAGAGTACAGTAGTACAGTATCTTTATTTCAAGCCCAGGATGTCCGGAAGCAAGCATAAAAGCAGCGGTGATGTAGCTGGTACTGCTAAGAAGCACCAGCTGTTGTACTGTACTACTGTACGTTTCAAGGTATTGTACTGTAAGATTAAAAATGTTTTCTTTATTTTTTGTGCTTGTTTGTTTTTTATGTATTATTTGTGTGAAAAGTATTATAAACCTATTACAGTACATTACTGTATAGCTGATTTTGTTAGCTGGGTACCTAAGCTAACTTTGCTGGTCTTACGAACAAGCTGGACTTACAAACGCGCTCTTGGAATGAAACTCGTTTGTATATAGGGGACTTACTGTAGTGAGTGGATCAGTTTCAGCCTCAAGAGGCAGAGCAGTTAAGACCTTGTGTTAAATAGGAGTCAAGCTATCCTCCCTTTGGAGAAATGTTGGAAAATAAACTAGATTCTGTATGTTCATATATACTAGATCTAAGCTATGAAGAGCAAAGAGCCTGCCCAGTGCTAGACATGTCATATCTGCTGTCTATAGCTCTATGTTAAATATCATAGGTGAGTTTGCTGAGGATCAGAAGTTTGGAATTTATCCATGCCTACAAAGCTGATTCTTTCCATATACTCCATTGAAGGGAAATACAAAAATAATGGTCAGCATTTTAAAACTCTTTTCCACTACAAAGTTCTGGAAATGGATAGTGGAGAATAGTTCCACAACAATGTGAATCTACTTAATGCCACTGAAGGATACACTTAAAAGTGATTAATATGATAAATTTTATGTTATGTATATTTTACCACAATTTTTTTAAAAAAGGAGATAGAGATTGAACACAGAGGAGGAAGTGGAAGACATGACAGTAGAAGCGAGAAGTTGGAATGATGCAGGGAAGAGGTCCTGAGCTAAGGAATGCAGGCAGCCTCCAGGAGCTAGAAACATTCTCCCCTTGAGTCTCCAGAAGGAACCAGCCATTGAAGATACCTTGACTTAAGCTCAGTGAAACTGATTGCAGCCTTCTGACCTCCAGAACTGTAAGGTAACAAATTTGTGTTTTTTGTTTGTTTGTCTGTTTGTTTAGGATGCAACATGTGGCATGCGGATCTTAGTTCCCCAACCAGGGATCGAACACATGGCCCCTGCAGTGGAAGCTCGGAGTGCTAACCACTGGACTGCCAGGGAAGTCCCAAATTTGTGTTGCTTTTTTTAAAAGAATTTTTTTTTCAATGAGCAATATAGCATTGAATTCAGAGTTTATTGATTGTGACAGTGTGTAGTCAATATCTGTAAATGAGTTTTGAAAGATAGGAAGGAAGGAAGGGAGGAAGGGATGGAAGGAGGGAGGGAGAAAGGAAAATGTAAATTTCAGACCAGTCGTTTGTAGTAAACTTACTGGGTAAACCTTCCAAAACATGTAAATGTAGCCTCTTTTTCCCCTGACGGTGGTGATTTTTAAAACATATCTGCAAATTTTTTGACACTCCTCCCACCGACAGGCAGAGTTTAATTTGCCTTCCTTTGAAGGTAGGCTGGACTTAGCGATTTGCTTCAAATGAATAGTCACTGTGTGACTTCTGAGGCTAGCATAAAGCTATTTAACAAATACAAGTGGAATGCTTTATTATGTGATTGTTAGCTCAGTATGCCTTCCAAGAAGTTGCCTACTTTGGAAAATCATGTCATGAACTTAAACTTTAAGCTCCCAGTCATGTACTAGAACTACTCAACTTTGAAAGGACATTGCCAGAATGTATACAGAAGAGTGACTGGTATTATTAGTTGCTGATCTTAGTAATTTGGCTAAACAAGGTGGATTGCACCAAGGTTTACAGCTACAGGACCATTATTATCCACCTCCCATACTCTTTCATTGGGTTACCAGACACTCTTAGGGTTTCTACTACATGTTATTTATTTGCTGTTGATTCTAAAATCTGCAGTCTGGCTCTTTCGTCTACATATGAAACCCAAATGTTTAACAGCCTACTGAACAAATTCACTTCGATATCTCCCAGAATCCTCAAGCTCAATTCAAAATGTCTGAACTCTAAACTGACTCATCATGGGCCTCTTCTGCCCTTCACTCACTTCCCTATGACCTCCTGGGGTCCTATACCACTGCTGGCACCACCATATGCCCAAGCTAGAAATCTGCCATCTTTGTCCATTCTCTTTTTATTTCTGCCCATATTTAATTAATCACCCAGACCTGTAAATTCTGTCTCACATTGCTGCAATTTTCAAGTTACTCCTTTCTGACCTAGAAGTAACTCATGTCTGATCTTGGTCTTGCATCCATCTAATTCATTTTCTACCCTGCAGCCAGAGTGACCTTACTAAAGCACAAAACCGATCTTCATTACACCCCTGCTTAAAATTCCTCACTCATCCCCATCATTTTGAGGACAAAAACCCAAACTCCTTACTGTGATTTGCAAGACCTTCCATGCTTTTGCTCCGGCTACCCCTTCCCGCTTATCACGTGACATTATTTTCTTTGCACTGTATGCTTCAGGCATGCTGAACTACTGCAGTTTTCAGGCTCATCACAGTCTCTCCCTGACTTCTAGACCATGACATATACTATTCCACTGCCTGGAATGTTCCCTATGTTCACCCTCCTTTTGTCTGTCCAGTTCCTACTCATCCCAAACTCTTACCCCACCCCAAACTAAGCTACATGGCCTATATGTACCTCCATTTTGTACTCAACCCTATTAAGGGTGAGAAGGGAACATCACAGACTCAAAACACTCTAGGCTACATGAAAAGCCTGTCCCTGAGGTCCATCATTCAACTACCTCCTCTTGTTCTGAATACAGACCCTTCAAATTTTCAATTATAATTGGCTTCCCAGGTAGTTTTGTCTTTAAAGAGTAAATGCACTTATCCTGTTGAGGCAAGCAGAACAGTCCACACGACTGTTTTACTGTCCATTGTAAATTAATAAAATGACATTTCAGTCTCTGTATGCTTGAATAAAATGAGTTTGCCAAGAGAAGATTTTACTTTTAATGTGCTGACAGAAATTCAAGTTTTGAGCCTGCAAAGCAAAGATTCAGAGCTTGTACCACAGTGATTTTACCAATGTAAATAAACTTCCTGAGGTCTCTTGACAGCTAGCCAGCTGGCCTCCCTAGGCAGCATAATTAGAATGATGAGTGGTATACAATTTGGACCCACTGCACTTCCATCTCCCCTTATGACTTGACAGAAACACAGTGACAGAAGATTCCAGAGGCCATTGAAATTCAAACAGTATGTTGCTTAAGCCCATAGACCACTTAGAATAGTCTGAAAATCTAAAGCAGAGTATTGTGGTCAGGGCTCAAATACATGGTCCATTGTAAAATACTAATCTGAAAGTGTCTTGCCACCACAGGTAGCATGAGTGAGGAATGGGAGATGATAAAGTACATTACTTAATATAATTATTATTAATAGTTAAATTATTATTGTGTAAAAAATATTCTAGGTGGAAGAGACTCTCTTTCTCTCTCCTCTCTCTCCCTCTCTCCTCTATATTTATCTGTATTAAAAAAATGTTTTCTTTGCTAAGGGAGGAAAAAAATCTAACTAATAACTCAGGGCAATCATCTCATTCATGTTATCACTTGTAAATGATATTACAATAGTATACTTGATGTCAGCATTGCAAGATTACATAAAAAATAACACATGGTACACTTTTTTTTTTTTTTTTCCGTATGCTGGCCTCTCACTTTTGTGGCCTCTCCTGTTGCGGAGCACAGGCTCTGGACGCGCAGGCTCAGCGGCCATGGCTCACGGGCCCAGCCGCTCCGCGGCATGTGGGATCTTTCCAGACCGGGGCACGAACCCATGTCCCCTGCATCGGCAGGCGGACTCTCAACCACTGCACCACCAGGGAAGCCCATGGTACACTTTTTAAAAGTGATTTAGGAACCATGCTTGTTACAGGTTAGTTGGCTAAAAATAGGATCCAAAAATATATTTTACTTGACAGATTTTGGTTAATATATAAAATGGATACTTAGTTGACAAACAAGCAAACAAATTAATCTGGGAAGAAAATTAAAGAACAATCTTTGGAAAATACAGTCTCCTTCTTCTCCCTTTTACCTTGTAGGGAAAGAAAATCTTTTCCTCCTCTACCCTCTTAGCTCAAGTACCTGGGGAGATACAAATTAAACTAACAAAAGACAGATTAACAGGAGAAAAGGCATACAAGTTTTATTAATATTTACATGTGCATGATAACTTCACAAAAAAAAGAAGTGAAAAATCCAAAGAAGTGGTTAGACTCAGGGGCTTATATATCATTTTAACAAATGGTGATACACTGTAGAGAAGTAACTAGACAAAGGAAAGGGAGTTTGGGCTTCTAGGGCAGATAAATTGTGGGAAAGTGACAAGAAAATATATGGGTAGAAGGAATGGAGGATAAGTGTTATTTTAGTAAGTTTTGTTTATGCAGACTCATCTCAGTGCCAGTTCTCCATCTCCAATGTTATAAGTTAATTAAACAGTAGGCAATACCTTAGCAGCCTACATAAGCAAACCAAAACCTAAGCCTGAAATGCCTCAAGGCTAAGAAATCAAAACCTAAGGACAACCTGTCACAAACAGCCCACTAGGCTTTCTCAACTAATGCAACTGCTTAAGCTATAGCTAATCAAATAATTTCCTTGATTTGCTTCTGCCTCTTCTCTATAGAAAGTCTTTCCCCTGGCTCCTGTTTGTGGAGTGTTTCTAACTACTTCCAACTGGGTATTGCCCAATTCAAATCAATTTTTGCTCAAATAAACCTTATCATTTTTAACATACCTCAGTTTATCTTTGAACAAGCGATAAGGATAGCTCTCTTCTTCCTCGTACAGCAGAGGGGATAAATGTATGCCCTGCTTTTGGGCAGAAAGAAAGAGGGTAGGTAACTCTGTTTAAAAAAATAAAGAAGACAATTCAGGTGATACAACAAATTTTAATACTTCATGACATTCATAGTCTCCTTTTGGAGAACTGCAAAATGAGGTAGAAAGCAAGACATTTTTTATGAATAAAGAATAAAGAACAGGGCTTCCCTGGTGGCGCAGTGATTGAGAGTCTGCCTGACGATGCAGGGGACACGGGTTCGTGCCCCGGTCCGGGAAGATCCCACATGCCGCGGAGCGGCTAGGCCTGTGAGCCATGGCCATTGAGCCTGCGCGTCCAGAGCCTGTGCTCCATAACAGGAGAAGCCACAACAGTGAGAGGCCCGCGTACCGAAAAAAAAAAAAAAAAAAGAATAAAGAACAAGGAAGAGACAAATGAAAAATATCTGATGGGCTAGGGCCATATAGTCAAACTTGTTTGGGTGAGAAAACCTGGAGTTGGCTTGGCATTTGAGGTTTGGCTGAATAAATATTCAACTGGCCCTCTGTATTCATGGGTTCCACATCTGCAGACTCAACCAACCATAGATTGAAAATATTTGAAAAAAGAAACTCCAGAAGGTTCCAAAAGGCAAAACTTAAATTTGCCACACTACCAAATTCATTCTATGAGACCAACATCACCCCAATAACAAAACCAGACAAAGATATCACAAAAAGAGAAAATTGCAGACCAATATCAGTGATATGAGCATAGATGCAAAAATCCTCAACAAAATATTAACAAACCGAATTCAACAATACATTGAAAGGATCATACACCATGATCAAGTGGGATTTAGCCCAGGGATGCAAGGATCGTTCAATAACCACAAATCGATCAACGTGATGCACCATAGTAACAAACTGAATGACTAAATTACAAGAGAATCTTATAATGGAGAAGGCACCAACTTAAATGTACATAAGAAATTTTACCCTTCATTACCAGTCTTTTCCTGGCAACCTCCTATAACTGGCCTCCTTCCACCAACAGAGACACAGACACAGACACAGATTCACACAACTTCCTTTTATCTTTAGCTGAAGATGATCTTTCAGCTGGTAGCTTAGGCCACCTAGGGTGTTATTCATTTTTCCCTGGGTATCTCCCATGTGTACATGAGGTATACATGTTAATACAATTCTATTTGTTTTTCTCTTGCTAATCTGCCTTTTATTACAGAGTGTCCCAGCCCATAACTCAGAAGGGTAGAGGCAAAATTGTTTTTCCTCCCCTACAGTTCACTCAAGAAACTACTACATATGTTGCAATTGAATTGGAAGACCTTAGGATGAAATTTAAAGCTAATAATAAATAATTTAGTCTTATGATGAAAAATAAGTGACAAAAATCATCTTTAAATCATTTTATATACTGAAGAAAAATTCTGAGATAGCATATGTTAAAAAGAAAAACTATAAGCCCAAAATGGTGTCACTTGTGCTAAAGCTAAATACTAAACCTAGATTTAATACCAACCTGCAGTTTTAATCTTCCCCGGGAATGTAATCTTTCTTTTTTTTTTTTTTAGGTAACTCTGGTTTAAACGTTATACAGTTGAAACTTGAACATGTGTTTGAACTGTGAGGGTCCATTTATATGCAGATCTTTTTTCTATAACTATACAGTCAACCCTCCCTATTCTCAGGCTTCACATCTTCAGATTCCACCAACCACAAACCAAAATTTCCATCCACTGTTGGTTGAATCTGAGGATGCAAAACCCACAGTTAACCGAGGGCCAGCTGTATTCATTGTACTATGCCATTTTGTATAAGGAACTCGAGCATGTGTGTATCCATGGGGGCTCCTAGAACCAATCTCCCATGGATACAGAGGGACAACTATATGAATTTCATGTGTACAACATTATAATTCAAATTCCATATACACTACAGCATTCTTACCACCCCAAATCTAGTTTTATCTGCCCATACAATTGACCTTCTTTACCCATTCCTCCCCCAACCCCACTTCCCCTCTAGTAACTTCCAATCTATTCTCTGTATCTGTTTGTTTTCATTTTGTTTTGTTTTGCTTGTTTGTTTTTATATTTTACATATGAGTGAAATCACATGGTATTTGTCTTTCTCCATCTGACTTACTTCACCTTATTGCCTTCAAGGTCCATCCATGCTGATGTAAATGGCAAGATTTCATCTTTTTTTAGTGGCTGAATAATATTACATTGTATATATATATCTCACTTCTTCTTTATCCATTCATCCACTGATGGGCACTTAGGTTGCTTCCATATTTTGGCTGTTATAAATAGTACTGAAATATATCTTTTCTAATTAGTGTTTTCATATTCTTTTGATACATACCCAGAAATGGAATTGCTGGATCATGTGGTAGTTCTACCAACTAAAGAATGTCGCTTGCCATTCAGTTCTACAAGCATTGAATCATTAGCCACTGCAGCAGCTTACCTTTAACACACCCTGAAAGGAGTTCAGGATGGAGATCAGGAATGAAGAACTCTGTGCTCTGGGAAAACTGGCAGAACAGGCCTTCAAATAGATATTTTCAGGAGAAACATTTTATAAACCTGGATTCTTTCATCTTCCCATACTTAGAAAAGCACTACAACCATAAACTAAGATATTTGTTCCTCCTGACTACTGACAACCTCCTACCAAGATATATGCTTGGTTGTATGTACCCCCTTTGCCAAAATCACATATATACTGACCTCCTCCCTTACCTCTTTGGAACAGTTTCTCAGAGCTATCTGAGAGTCTGTCTCTGGAGTTATAGTCCTCAGTAAGACACTGAATAAACTTGACCCACAGCTTTGACATTGTGCATTTTTTAAGTCAACAGTACTCAATTTTTTGAGAGAAGTCCATAGAGGCTGCACCAACTTATATTCCCACCAACAATGCAGGAGTATTCCCTTTTCTCCACATTCTCGCCAACACTTGCTATTTCTTGTCTTTTTGATAATAGCCATTCTAACAGACATGAGGTGATAGCTAATTGTGGTTTTGATTTGCCTTTCCCCAATAATTAGTGATGCTGAACATCTTTTCATGTGCTTGCTGACCATCTATGTGTCTTCTTTGGAAAAATGTTGTTCAGATTCTCTATTTTTAAATTGGGTTGTTTGTTTTTCCTTCTTGTTGTGTTGTTGTTGAACCCACGTTCATGTGCCCCATGCATAGTGAAGCCAAACAAACCAAAACATCAGGGTTTGGAGCAAAGAAAGGTTTATCGAAGGGCCAAGCAAGGAGAGTGGGCAGCTTATGTTCAAAAGACCCAAACTCCCCAATGGCTTTCAGGGAAGAGTTTTTAAAGGCAACATTTGGGGTGAGGGCTACAGGGGGCATGACTTTCTTCTAATCAGTGGTGATATAATAGGGTGGTGTTCCAGGGATCTCAATCATCAACCTTCTGGTTCCAACCAGTCTGGGGTCTCAGCATGTAGTTACCATTTTCCACCTGGGTGGGGTCTTAGGTCCTGCAGAACAACTCAAAGATATGTGTCAAGGAGGAACTAGGACTGTTTTATCACCGAAATATTGTTTCTTGACTGATTTTCCTTTATTTCTGCACTGATTTTCCCTTGTTTCTGCATTCCCTCACTTCCCTAACTAGTAACTGGTTGAATCTGCTCTTTAGAACTCAGGGAAGGCCTAGGAGACTGAAGCCTTTTGCTATAAGCAAGAAATGGGGGTCCCAGAAAGGTTTTTGTACCAAGGAGAGCCTCACAGAATCCTGCTCATTTTCAATCTCCCCTTTTCTTTGACAGTCCTCTATCCTGAGAGGAACAGGTACAGGACAAGAAAGGGAATAAAGTTTTGGATAGAGAGGTTAATCATAAACTCAGCAGGGGAAACCTGGTTTCAGGCGTACTCAGTTTCAGTGTTGTATGAGTTCTTTTTATATATTTTGGATATTAACCCTTATCAGATATATGATTTGCAAATATTTTCTCCCATTCAGTAGGTTGTCTTTTCATTTTGTTGATGCTTTCCTTTGCTGTGCAGAAGTTTTTTAGTTTGATGTAATCCCGTTTGTTAACTTTTGGTTTTGGTTCCCTTGCCTGAGGAGAGGTACCCCCCCAAGATATTGCTAAGACTGATGTCAAAAAGTGTACTGCCTGTTTTCTTCTGGGGATTTTATGGTTTCAGGTCTTACATTCAAGTCTTTAATCCATTTTGAGTTAATTTTTGTATATGGTAGAAGATAGGGACCTAGTTTCAATCTTTTGCATGTGGCTGTGCAGTTTTCCCAACATGATATACTGAAGAGACTTTCCTTTCTCCATGGTATGTTCTTGGCTCCTTTGTCATAAATTAGTTGCCCATATATGTGTGGGTTTATTTCCGGGCTCTCGATCTCAGAAATGTAATCTTAGTCAACCAGTTTGGAATTTCCTGGTCATCACCAGTGAGGTAACCTGTCATGTGGGCCCTCTAGCCCCCAGAGGAAGAAGAGACAATCTGCATGATAAAACTGTTACCATTCTCCTCCCTCTAAAAAGATCTCCTGGCCCAAAATAACTCTTTTCTTCTGCTAATGACTTCCTTGCCCCACCTTCCTTTTTATAAAAGCATCCCATTTTGTACCACTCCTGAGTGCCCTTCTAGCTGCTAGAATGGGCTGCTTCCTGATTAATTGAATCATTGAACAGAGCCAATTAGAATCTTCAAATTTACTTGGTTGAATTTCATTTTTTGTTTGTTTGTTTTTAACACATACAACCAATTTAGTGGAGTAATTTACAGTTGAAAACTTAAAGGTATTTTTAGGTAGATCAATATTTCTGTCCCTCAATTTTGATAATCTTGGTGAATTTAAAATACTGTGAGGTAGTATAGAATAAAGGAATCCATTGTACCATCTGCTCTGACTTTGAAAGTTGAAGACATTTGGAAAGACCAACTCACTTTTTGAGCCTGCATAGTGTTTGCTGACCCTGATTAGAAAGTTGGTTTGAATAATTGTGCCAACAGTTTAAAAGGAATTATATCTGTTTTTGTTTTATTTCCTTTTATTGTATTTAATTTTTTTGGCTTGTTTGTTTCTTTTATTTGGAAAATTAATAACTGCTAAAGTTTGGAAGAAGTGGATTTACTGGTAAACCCTCTAAAGAAATGTCTGCAAGGTATTTTCTTTGTATTGTCAATTGCTTACTCAAGCAACAGTCAGTTTAGAAGTTTCTCTTTCATGCAAATGAAGTACTAGCTGTTGAGACACAGGTTTGACTAGAAAACCAAACTTACTTGTGGTTGTAAAATGTTCCATAAAATAGAAGTAAAATACAGGACTATGTTGGTGGATAAGAATTAATCCCTTTTTATTTGAAAGAAGCTGTCCAGTAAGTAAAACTTTTCAACATTGAATAATGTTGTTCTATTAAATATTGCAAACATTGTGTGTTGTTTTTATTTATTTATTTTTAAATTATTTTTATTTATATATTTATTTGGCTGCATCGGGTCTTCTTTGCTGTGCATGGGCTTTCTCTAGTTGTGGTGAGCAGGGGCTACTCCTTGTTGTGGTGCACGGGTTTCTCATTGAGGTGGCTTCTCTTGTTGCAGAGCACTAGCTCTAGGTGCGCGGGCTTCAGTAGTTGCTGCACATGGGCTCAGTAGTTGTGGCTTGCAGGCTCTAGAGTGCAGGCTCAGTAGGTGTGGTGCTCGGGCTTAGTTGCTGCGCGGCATGTGGGATCTTCCCGGACCAGGGCTCAAACCCGTGTCCCCTGCATTGGCAGGTGGATTCTTAACCACTGCACTACCAGGAAAGAGCTGTGTGTTGTTTTTAAAGTCATTTACATAATGATATGAAGTTGCAGTGGTTACTTACTTGCTCTACATTACCTTTTATATTGTAAATTTTTCATTGTAAGAACAAAATAAACAGAAAGCTGGTAGCTAAAACGTATCAAGCACTTACCAGCAGTTTTCTGAACTTCTTACTTATATTATTTCATTTATTCCTCACAATAATCTGATAAGATAAAAGGTACTGAGGCTTAGATTAAACAAAAAAAAGAACATATTGCCCAGACCAAGGAGTGGTTGAGCCAGGAAGTCTGAAGCCAGGTAGTCTGATTCCAAAGCCTATTCTCTTAATGGTTTCAAATACTTGAATACCTAGTAAACCAGTAAAATAGGCAATATCATTCTAGGAGTTTGTTTTATTTATCTATTGTGAAATTAATTAAATAAGGAGCCCATTAGACTGAGGTGGTTCTAATATCTTAGTAGCCTATCTAAGCAAACCAACACCTAAACCTAAAATGCCTTAAGGTTAAGAAATCAAAATCTAAGGACGACCTATCACAAACATCCAACTAGGCTTTTCAAAATAAGGCAAACACTTAAGCTATGGCTAATCAAATAGTTTCTTTGCTTGGCTTCTGCTTCTTCCCTATAAAAGTCTTTCCCCTGGCTCCTATTGATAGAGTGCTCCTAACCACTTCTTGTTTGGTATTGCCTGATTAAAATAGATTTTTGCTCAAATAAATTCTTAAAAATGTTAATAAGTCTCAATTTACCTTTTAACACTATATATTTTTAAAACAGTCTCATAAACTTTTATCTCCTATAACTGTAGGGTCTTCATAATTTTCATTTCTAATGCCTAGTATTCAATCAACATTAGAATGTTAAAAATCAACCCACAATTTTTTTTAAAAAAAATTTCTATTATGTTATATATTTATATCTTTTTTTGTTTGCTCATTAAAGATGTTTAGCATATCAGAATTACATAAATCACGTTCTATATGTTAATATGTCATTTTCAAAAAGTTAAAAACTATGGTTCTCATTGTTGTTTATCTCATTAATGAGAGAATTAGCAGAATAATAAACCTGGTCCAAATGGGGCATAAGAAGACAAAGGTATTTATAGTCACTGAAAGGGAAAATAATGCTGGAATAAGATTACTAAATTGTATGTATATATATAGTATGTATATGTATAAGATTACTAAATTACATAAAAATTGGTTAATGCCCCATAGGGCAATGAAACTAATATTTGGGTTACAACCCAATGTCTTCTACTGGACACAAATCATTTGCATCCCTATGAAACAAAGTTATTTGCATTGCTGAAACACATTTATTTGCATCAATCACTGTCTGGTTTTCTACAATTTAACATCTACTACTACAGAATCATTTTTACCATTTATCACTATCATATTATGTATTTTACATATTTATCTTGTTTATTGTCTCCTCCCACCATTAGAATATAAAGGCAGAACTCTTCCCCTCTTTTGTGCATTGCGGTATCCCCAATACCTAAAATAGTGCCTGTTCCAGAGTAGGCACTCATCATGTGTCGAATGAATAAATGAGTAAAAACAAAAAATGATATGGTTGACTTTAACTTTAAAAACATAGGCCATCCAAGGGGGGAAAGTGGTGGGGAAGGGGTGGTGGTGTGATGAATTGGGAGATTGGGATTGACATATATACACTGATATGTATAAAATGGATAGCAAATAAGAACCTGCTGTATAAAAAAATAAATAAAATTCTAAAATTCAAAAAAAAAAATAAAAACATAAGCCATATTAAGAGGAAAAAAATGTAAAGTAACCAAGCCCAAAGTAAATTAAGAAGTAAACTAAATCCTAAAGGAGAGCCAAACTTTATGCAGAGAGATTAATAGAAATGACATATGATGAGATGGAAAAACAAGCAGCACCTGTAGAAAATCTGTTATCCTCTCATTCTCAAGGTGAAAGTAGAGAGGAAACAACTGTGTGCTCTCTGAAGAGAGCTGGGGTGAGGGGGTATGGGGTAAAACTCAATGAAATAAATTCCACCTCAAGAAGCCACTTGTTACTGAAAGAACTGAAATATACTACTTTGGCATAAGGATTATTTTGAGATGAAGGCAATTAAGAAACAGCAGGCATGGGGGGAAAAAAAGCTCTCTGCCGTCCCCGATTTGGCCAAAAGCAAAACATACATTTCCATTTGTAAAAATGTCTCCCTCTCCTGTACCAGGAAGAGAAACCTATCATTCCCCATCTTAATCACTGGAGATAGCTCCACAAGCCCAGAGACATACCGAGAGCCATCTAAATGACAGACCTTACAAGTACCCTTATCTTCCATCTTCCCAGAAACTCAAACCCCTTTTCCTTTGTCTTGCACTTCACAAGTGTAGTATTGCTCTTTGCTGAAATGGTATATAAGCCTTTGGGTTTGATGGCTTCTTTAGGGTTTTTACTTCATTTCTGTAAGGCCTCTGATAGGCACATTTAATAAATCTTCTTCTGTTAATCTGTCTTTTGCCAGTTCAATTTGCATGGCCCCAGCCACTGAACCTCAGAAGGGAGAGGGAAAAGATTTTTCCTCCCACACATTTTCCAGCCACTTGACCTCCCTTGTCGGCACCTACTCTGCAAATATGGTCATATTTTTGACATGGTATCTTTAAGGCTATCACCTAAATCGTCTTTAATCACTTTAACAGTAATATATTAACTCAACTCAGTTCAAACCATTTGATAATTAGGTGAAATGAAGGACTTTATTGAGATAAATCCAAGTTGACAATCTTTTTAATGTGCGAACATTTTGCTGTCTCAGTCAGAGACTTATTTCACATCACATTAGAGAAAATTTGGCTCCTAAATTGTTCCTTGCATCCTCAAAAATACCATACATATAGGGTATGTTATTTGGTCTTTAGCATAGAAGCTTGTTATTGTAGATTCAAATCTCTAGTCTAGAGGCATCTGCTAAAGTAAGGTAGTAATGCAAATAACTTTTTTAATGTTAATATTTTCTATGATCTTATTTTTAATTGTTAGAAGACATTTATGAACTATATAGCAGGAACTAGAGAACTTGCTCTATAAAGGACCAGAGAGTATATATTTTAGGTTTTGCAGGTCATATGGTCTCTGTTGACTTCCTAGGGAGGCTGAGCATTTTTCCATGTTTTATCTGACATTTAAGTTTCTTCTTCTGTGAAACTCCTATTTTTATCTTTTGTCCATTTGCATATTCTAGATATTAGTATTTTGTCTGTCATTTGTGTTATAAATATCTTCTTCCAGATTGTGGCTTGTCCTTTCGCTGTCTTTGTTTTATTTGTTAATAAATGGATTTCTTAATCTTAATGAATTTAAATGTATCAATATTTCCCTTTATGTGTTGTTTGAGAAATCCTTTAATATGCTGATGTCATAAAAATATTATACAGCTTTATAAATATTTTATTTTTCACATTTAATTCTTTAGTCTATCTGAAATTGATTTTATAAATGGTGTAAACATCCTTTTATTTTTCCACATGGATAACCAGTTGTACCTGCTTTCTCCCACTGATATCCATTTCCAGCTCTGTCAGATATCAGGTTTTTCAATACACATATATGTAATTTGGGTGGGTGGTTTTCTGTTCTATTTTATTGATCTGTCTATCTATCTCTTGCCAGTTTCATATTATCTTATCTTATTGTAGCTTTGTGATATGTCTTGATATCAGCTTGTTCTTTTTAGTCTAACTTTGCTAGTCTTGGCCCTTTGCTTTTCATATGAATTTTAGAAACATTTTGATAAATTCCACATAAAAAATTCTGTTGAGATTGAAATTGATTAGAAACAATTTCATCAATTTTGGAAGAATTAAATATTCAATTATAGAGTCCTCTAATTCATAAATATGTTTTGTCTCTCCATTTATTTAGATCTTCTTTAATACCATTCAGTAAAGCCTTACACTTTATTACAAAAGGGTCTTACATATTTTTATTAAAATTATTCCTAGGTATATTTTTGTTGCATTTTCTAACTTTAGATGCTGTATCAAAATATAATTAACCTTTTATATTTTGAACTTAAATCTTATGATCCTGTTACACTCTATTTCCAAAAGTAAGTCAAGATATACATTTGTGTTTTCTTTGTAGGCTATTATATCCTTTGTGAATAATGACAGTTTTTAAAATGTATTTCCAGTCATTATTTCTTTATCTTGTGGATTGCTTTGGATAAGACTTTCATTGCAATGTCGTATAGAAACAGTGATAAGAAGCATCCTGTTCTTGGTTTTAAAAGTATGACTTTAATACTTCATTAAAATATGTTTGCTCTAGGCCTTTTTTTTTAAATTATCAGGTTAAGGTTGCTTTTTAAACCACAAATTGCTGCTGAACCTTATTGAATTTTTAATCTATTGAGATGATCATATTGCCATTAATCTCTTGATGTAGTGAATCACACTAAGTGATTTTCTAATGTTAAACCAATTCTGCATCCTTATAATCAACTCAACTTGGCAAGGCTGTATGGTCTTTTTCTGTCTTACGGTATTCAGTTTGCCAATATTTGTTTTAGGATGTTGACATCTATGTTCAAAACTGAGAGAATCTATAACTTGCATTTCTTACACTGAAATTGTTTGGTTTTAATATCACCATTATACCTGTTGACTTGAAATAAGTAGACTGCTGGATATTTCTCCAGCAAAGATGGGTTTATTCCTGATCAGCAGAGAATTGCAATTTGGGGTCTGCAACCATGGCAAGACAGGTACAAGTCCTGGCACAGCAAGGGGAGGAGAACGCTTTTAAAGAGAGGAAAAGGAAGTTGGGAGGGCTGTAGTAAACAGAGAGTCCATGGCTTTTCACTGGCTGAGTCCTTGACAGGAAAGCAGTGTCTTTCTTCCTCGCCTTGGGCTTTACTATCGTGGCAGGGTGTAGGAGCTCCCCCTTCTGGTCTCCTGACTCTACTTATTTGAGGTTTCTGTTTATTAATTTTACATACCCAACTTCTGGAAATGAGTCCAAGAGTGTTTCTTCTCCCCTACCCCCATCTTATATTCCTTGAAAGTGTGTTAAAACTCACCTATAAAATTATCTGGGCCTGGTGGGTTTTCTTTGCATGCGTGAGAAGATTTTTAAATACTGATTCAATTTTTTACAATTTTAACAACTTTTCCTAAATTTGTTCATTTGTGTGTTCTGTCCTTTTAATTTCTGTTTATCATTATTTTGCCCTTTTTGCCACTATCTTTGGTTTTATTCTTTTGTTTTCTCTTGTAATCTCTTAGATTTGAAGCTTAGCTTATTTACTTTCAGGTATACTTTTCTTTCTAATATAAGCATTGAGAACACGCATTTTCCTCTCCGAGAAGTATGTTTCAAAATTTTCAGACATACGCTGTTTTAAAAAATCTTTTAAAATGCATTTCTAATTCAACTGCATTGTGTTTAAAGAATATGGTCTGTGTATGCCAGTTCTTTTAAAAATGTATTCAAACTTGCTTTTTGGCCATATACCTGAACAGTTTTCACATAAATGCTTTAGGGGCACCTGACGGGATGTACGTAATCTAGTTGTCAGGTCTAGGGGTCTATATGTATCCACTACATGAAGTTTGTTGCATTTTTCAAATCGTATATATTCCTACTATTTTATGATTGGCCAATTAATTATTGATATGATATATCAAAATCTCCCACTCTGCTGGGGGATTTGTTGATTTTTCTTATAATTCTGGCAACTTTTACTTTATGTATTTTAAAGCTGTGCTATGTGGCCTATACAACTTTAGAATTATTAAATTGTGATGAAGTAAGTGAATCTTCTATCAATGTTTTTACCTTATTACAGTAATATTTTTTTGTTTTAAAGTCTATTTGAAAGTCTAATATGAATATAGTCATACCACCTTTATTTTGGTTAGTATTTGTTTAGCATACGAGTTTTACATCCTTTGAATTTTAGTCTGTCTCTTTTTTTTAATGGTTTAGGCAGTGGTGTGCTGGCAAATGCTTAACAACCAGCTCTCTGGGAAGGCAAAGGTAGAGTCTGATTTGCAGAATTTACTGATTTCTGTTGTCTCAATACTGCCACCTGAGACTGCCAGATAAAATACAGGCTGCCCAGTTAAATCTGAATTGCAGATAAACAATGAATTATTTTTAATATAAGTATGTCCCAAACAGTACATGGAACACACTTACTTTTAAAACATATTTGTCGTCTTGTTGCCAAAATGGTGACCTCTGGGGGAGGTCACGCCAAGGGATATTCCCTGGGGCCTCTGCCACCAGTGTCCTTGCCCCCATAGTGAGCCACAGCCGATCCCCTGCCTCCCCAAGAGACCCTCCAAGTCCGGCAGAGATTGTTGACACCTCCTAAAGCACAGAACTATACTTGCAAACCAGACAACACTAGGACATGATGACCAAGGCTGATACCATTCACAGATGAGATTCCAGAACAATGTTTCTAGTTAGGAGTCTCCTGGTGTCCGATTGCTAAATACTGGCTTCAAACAAAGCAGTACCCTGCTTGTTTCAGGTGTCTCTTGTAGACAACATATGGCTCTGTATTATAATTGCCTACTTACTTATCTCTATTTCCCTCTGGCTTATCAGCTACACAAAGATAAAGACTTTGTTCACTATTGTATCCACAGTTCCTGGTTTAGTGCCTAATACTTGATGTTTAATTAATTAATGCATATTGCATGCCTGAATGAAGTATACAGCACAGTGGTTAAGAATGAGGTGTTTCTGAGTCATTTAAATCTCAGATATGCCACCCATGTAAATGTAGAAAGGCTAGCTAAGTTACTTAACCTTTCTAAGACTTAGTATTTTCCTGGTATAATGTGGTGAACAGTAGCACCTCCTTCAATAGTATTTTGTGAGCATTTAGCATTTGCCTGGTACATTTTAAATACCCAGTAACAAGTGGTTAATATTGTTATTTGTGTTGAACAATATTGATAACCCACTTGACACCATGATATCATAATTCCTTGCCCGCAGTCTTCCCATTCACAATGTGAATGGGAAGACCACGTTTGAATTTGTCATCACTGAAAGCTACTTCATTGACGACGAATTAAACTCCCAAATCCCACTCTCTGATAACAACCTTACTCACGGAACTTGCACAGCCAATATTAGGATTGTTCCTTTTAAAAAACTGCCAATTTAGGAGGAAAATACTATCTAGTTGTCGTATGTATTTCTCTTCCGATTTAGGAGGTAGAATGTTTTCAGTTTTTTGGAAATAGGTGTTTATTTTGTCACTTTCCTCTTCATGTCTTCTGCCCATTTTCTACTGGTATGTTAATCTCTGTCTTTTGAATTTGTAAGAGCACTTATATATTAGGAATATCAACCCTTTGTGCAGCATGTATTTTGAAAATAATTTTCCCAAGTTTTCATTCATTGCTTCTCATGGTGCTTTTATTTTATTTTACTTTTTATTTTTTATTGGAGTATAGTTGACTTACAATGTTGTGTTACTTTCTGCTGTATAGCAAAGTGAATCAGTTATGCATACACATGTATCCACTCTTTTTTATCATGGTACTTTTAAATATACAGAATTTTTCTTATTTCTAGGAAGTAAAAAATATCAGTCTCTCCTATTTAAACATTGTAGAAATATATGATTTAGAATGTGAAAGTCCCACATATTTTTACACTCTGCCCACCCTGTGAAAACCACTGATGACAATTTAGTATATCTTCATAACACATGTATTGATACTCAGTATGTAACATCAATTATCTACTCTTTTCCATGCTTAATGCTGCCACCTGGTCTGGGCCACCATTGTCTCTTGCCTTCCTCTCCTTCCTCTCCAAATCACTGTTCTTATCACAGACAAAATGGTCATATTCAAACATAAACTAGATTTTTTTCTAAACATACACTAGCATATAGATCATTAACCAATGAATACATACTATTCAGTCCCTTGCTCTATTCTCACTTAACTGTATACATTGAGCTTCTCTATGTTCAAATATTGCATGGAACATACTTTTTTTTTTAAGTATTCCTTGTGTATCTGAAATTCGAATGTAATTGAACGTCCTGTATTTTTATTTGCTAAATTGCACAGTCTTACTTCTATTGTTGGTCCAATGTTCTAGTCTTCTCTCAGCCAGGGGAAGGGGTTAAGGAGACTTGAGGACCATGCAACCAATTCTATCAAGGGCAGAACCTGGATGTGTCACATATTACTTCTGCTTATAGCCCATGGCCATAACTTAGTCACATGGCCACATAGAACTTCTAGGGAGGCTTGGAAATGTAGCCTTTTTCTGGGCAGGTGTTTGGCCAGCTAAAACCCTATTACCGTGGAAGAAGGGAAGAATGAACGTTAGGGAACAACTAGTTCCCTAGATAGGCACTATTGTTAGAGATAACAATCTTTGGATATAGTCTCGGGAGGACTATCATTAGAGGTACCCAATTCCTCTCCCCATTCCAACCAAGGAATGGGCATGTGACCCAAACTGAGCCACTCAGACACTCTCTGAAACTGATATCTTAAGCAAAGTGACATAGAAACTTCAAATAGTTGAAGTTCATTCATCTTGATTGTGGTAACCTGAAGAAACTAAACATATGGCTTCATGCTACTTAGATCCCTAGAGTTTTCTGGTTCTTGAGCTTGCCCTGAGTCTGCCTTCACAGATTCAAAGTTTCTTTGGATCCTGTAAGATATCCTTTTTTTCCCCCCTTAAGTTGTTTAGAATTGGTTTGTGCAACTAGCAATTATAGAACTTTAACTGATCAAAGCTCAAGTCTGGATGCATTCCTAGGTGAGGAGATAAAAAGTCAGTTCCCAACCCCTGAGGATCTCTGTCTAAGCAAATTTTCACTTCTGCATTACGGTTTTGAGACTTAAGGTAACAAGACAACAATAGCATCAAAAATAGTGGTTTAAAATGGAAACAGAGAGAGAAGTGAAAATGAAATTTGACTAAGCTAATAGTTGCACTTACTTTGTGCCTACTTGCAGAGATTACTGATTACTAGTTGCAACAACTCTGTGCTTTGTTAATATTTTACACGTATTATCACATTAAACCCTTGTAGCAACAATAATAGGCATTATTATTATTCTCATCTTGCAGATGGGGAAAATGGGGCTTATAAAGTTAAGTGATTTTCCGAAGGTCTATAACTGATAATGGTTGTAGTCAACATTCAAAACTAAGTTTAATTTCAGCACTTGACATGGTATTATACCATACCACCCCCAGACCTTAAAAAATAAAAAAGATATTTGCTATCTGAACAGCCTTTTAATTTAACTTCTATTTTTTAACACTTATTATTTATTTATCTGAGGTTGTATCTTATGAGAAAATTTCACACTTACAAAAATAAAAAGAATGGTATAATAAAACCTCAGGGTACCCATCACCTAAATTCAACAATTATTCCTATTCCACCATCCTTTTTTCATCAGTCCTCTCTCCAAATTCACACTGTATTTTCTTTTACCCTGGAGTATATTTTATTTAATTTATTTTTATTTTTTAGAAATTTATGTTTGTTTTATTTTTTATTTAAAAATTTTTTATGTTTTATTTAAAAATTTTTATTGATTTACAATGTTGTGTTAGTGTCAGGTATATAGCAAAGTGAATCAGTTATACATATACATATATCCACTCTTTTTTTAGATTCTTTTCCCATGTAGGCCATTACAGAGTACTTACAGAGTACTGAGTAGAGTTCCCTGTGCTATATAGTAGGTCCTTATTAGTTATCTATTTTGTGTATAGTAGTGTGTATATGTCAATCCCAATCTCCCAATTTATCCCACCCCCCCTTACCCCCTGGTAACCATAGATTTATTTTCTACATCTGTGACTCTACTTCTGTTTTGTAAATAAGTTCATTTGTACCCTTTTTTTAGATTCCACATATAAGTGATTTCATATGATATTTGTCTTCCTCTGTCTGACTTCACTCAGTATGACAATCTCTAGGTCCATCCATGCTGCTGCAATGGCATTATTTCGTTCTTTTATATAGCTGGGTAATATTGCACTGTATATATGTATCATATCTTCTTTATCTACTCCTCCGTCAGTGGCCATTTAGGTTGGTTCCATGTCCTGGCTATTGTAAATAGTGCTGCAATGAACATTGGGGTACATGTATCTTTTCTAATTATGGTTTTCTCTGGGTATATGCCTAGGAGGAGGATATGATAGCTCTATTTTTAGTTTTTTAAGGAACCTCCATACTGTTCTCCATAGTGGCTGTACCAATTTACATTCCCACCAACAGTGTAGGAGGGTTCCCTTTTCTCCACACTCTCTCCAGCATTAGTTGTTTGCAGATTTTGTGGTGATGGCCATTCTGACTGGTGTGAGGTGATACCTCATTGTAGCATTTCTCTAATGATTAGTGATGTTGAGCATTTTTTCATGTGCTTCTTGGCCATCTGTATGTCTTCTTTGGAGAAATGTCTATTTGGCTCTTCTGCCCATTTTTGGATTGGGTTGTTTGTTTTTTTTGATAATTTACATTTATTTTTTATTATTTTATCCTGGAGTATTTTAAAACAAACCTTCACCTATAAATACCTCAGTATATTTCTCTAGTGCATAAGAACCTAAAAGAAAAAAATAACATCATAACATTATCATGCCCCCCAAATTAATAACAATTCCTTAGTATATTTAATATCCAATCCAAGTTCAATATTTCCTGATTGTCTCAGAAATATCTTTAACAGTTCACATAAAAATTCAACATCTGACATATGTCAGATATTCTCAAGTTTCTTTTAACTTATGACAGTTTCCCTTCTCTTTCCTCCTCTATGCCATGTGTTTGTTGAAGAAAAAGGGGGCTTTTGTCCTGTGGAATATCTAACCTTCTGGATTTGGCTAAGGTACCCTCCTAGTGTCATTAACAGGTTCTTCCATCTCCTGTCTGTCCTGGAAGCTGTTAGTTAGCTCAAGAGATCTGATTAAATTAGGCTCAAAAAACTTTTTAAAAAAATTTTGGCAAGAACGCTCCATAGGTGGTGTAATAGCTGACTTTTTAAATCAGCTGTAACTGATTTATTAAATGTGCTAAATCAGTGATTATAATCTGTAAACTGCTTTGTCTTCTCCCACCACTGCCTACAAACAAGCAGATCTTCCCTGTCTCCCCGGTGACATTTCAGGCAGATCCTTGACCTTTGGGGCTACTCTCAGATGTGAGAAGAGTCTCACATTCAGCTACGGAAAATTCCAGTCAAGTGTAAATTAAACTTTAATTTCTCATCCATTTCAAATCTCCCTCCTCCCCCCCCCCCCCTCCTATTATAGCTGCCAAGCATGGCCTTTCCTTTCACTCCATTGGGTAGACAGTCTCCACTGGGACCCTCCAGTCCCTGGGAACATTGTGCATTCTTGCCCAGCCAAATGGTGGGAGTGTAACTTGCAACCCCTCGTCCTCACCCAGCCACTAGGGGCAGCTCCAGCCAGACTTCAGTGTGCAGATTTCTCTATATCCCTCAAACTCCAAAGAACCCTTGTCACATTCTTCCAAAAACTTGCTCATCTTGCACTCCTGTAATAGCACAGGGTAAATGTACACATTCCTCCAGCCAGGCAAGCATCTGGCCAGGGATTGAAAGCCCCATACCCCTTTCTGGCTGGCACTCCAGAGTGCTGAGGGGCTCTCTCGCTGCCTCCCTTCACTTGGTTCCAGTGGGAAGAACAATGGTCCATTCAGACCAGGGAAGAAATGCCACCATGCTCACTCCTCTTGGGAAGTCCCCCTAAAGATGCATCTGCCCATCTTTCTCTGCTAAAGGCTGTGGGAGTGATGGTTGCTGGACCAGAATGTCCATTTCATAGTGAGACCTGGGCAAATGTGTTGAGGGCCCTTCTTTAAAATAAGGGGCTGTTTCTTACATATTGTTTACACCTCTGAGGTTCTATCTTACTCTTATCAACAGGAAAATCCCAATTTACACCCATACAAGTCTACTAAGATTTATCCTTGATTTAACTTTGTAAAGTAATTCTGCTAAATATATGGAATTTCCTATTATTTTAAAAATTTTTATTGGAGTATAGTTGCTTTACAATGTTGTGTCAGTTTCTGCTGTACAGCAAAGTGAATCAGCTATATGTATACATATACTCCCCTGCCCCTTTTTGGATTTCCTTCCCTCCTAGTTTATTTTTAAATGAATGATTTGGAGAAACTCAGCACTCTCCAGGACATTTTTTCATGTATCACTGTGATGTTGGGGAACACCATGCACAAGGCAAACACATTCTTGTCTGCTGTCCTTACTCAAGAAGACCTGGGTGGTCTACTAAATACCAACAACAACAAGGCAAGAAAAGGGAAACATTTCCAAAAACAGCAGAGGACAATGAAGCGGGTCCACAGTGATATATCAGCTAAATTAAATTCACCCAGTCTATGTCATATGTAGAACTGTGTGCTTGTTTGATTCCCATGTTATATTAGATACAACCTATAACCATTTTAATTGATGTGTTAAGATCCGTGTGTATGTTTTAAATAAATGGGTTTAATTACAATTGCTGGGTGGAGAGCTGCTTACTCCAGCCTTAACTAGAACTTGAATTAGGAAATGAAAAGAAGGCTTACTGACTCACTGAAGAGTCAGCTGAGTACATTTTTATTTTGCTCTCTGCCAAAGTTGGAGTAAACAATAAACTAACCAAGAACAGCATGGTGGTGAATCAGTATCTACAGATGAATATGTGAATGTGTGGGGTATAGGGGGAGGCCAACACTATTACCTCAAATTGGGCTGAAATAAGGAGTTTAAAAATGTATGAGAGGGCTTCCCTGGTGGCACAGTGAATGAGAGTCCGCCTGCCGATGCAGGGGACACGGGTTCGTGCCCCGGTCTGGGAAGATCCCACATGCCGCGGAGTGGCTGGGCCCGTGAGCCATGGCTGCTGAGCCTGCGCGTCGGGAGCCTGTGCTCCGCAACGGGAGAGGCCACAGCAGTGAGAGGCCCGCGTACGGCAAAAAAAAAAAAAAAAAGTATGAGTTGCTTCTGGAGATGTACTGTAATGGGCTAATCGAATCATGTTAAACTCACTCTGGATGTAGCATGGTTAAATATGCCTGAATCCAAGTATTATATATTCAAAACGTGTGCTCCTAGCAGGACTCCAGGCTCACATTAGGATCTTAATAAATGCTTGTAGAAGGAGGAAGGAAGGGAGATGGGAGGGAGGAAATGAAAGAGGGAAAGAGGGAGGAAGGAAGGGGGAGGGAGAGAAGGAGGGTAGACCAGCCCAGGAAATTGGTTTTTATTACCTCATTTGAACAACTGAGTAAGCATAAATTGGCTAATGGCCTTTTCATGGTGTGGTTAAAATGTTGAATTTAGGCCTAATTGTGCAACTGAAAGAAAAGTAAGAGTTTAATAAAAATCATGTTATGGTAATAATTGAAAGGCTAACAGCGCATGCGTTTGAAAAAGGAATGTTAAACGTTTGGTTTTTATGTTTTTAACTGTGGCCATCATGAATTAACTTTGTAACATATTTAACATTCCAGAATATCAAGTCATTGACTTGTTCTTTTAGAAACCCCATTTTCCAAGTCATTTGAATTAAATTACAAATATATTTAAACACAAAGACACTATCAATTAATAGGAAGTGACTGTTCCATTAAGGAATGCAAGGTAGAATGAACGTTTAAAGCCAACCTGATGAAATAGAATACCAGGATAAGAGCACATTAGTCATTCTTCCCAATTCTGTGTCATGTGCAGATTTCATAATTATTCTGTTTTCATGTGAATCTTGGATACAAATGCTGCAGAGAGGGTCAAAGCCCAGATCCTGTGACACTCACCTAAAGGTGCACCCTCAAACTTCCCTCCTTCTTCTCCCTCCCTCTGTGGCATTTGCCACCTGGTATTGTCATCCACCGTCATGAAGGAAGAAACCAGGGAGGCAGGGGCCAGAACAAAAGGAGAGACAGAATGGAACTGAACGTTTAGCAAGGCTTCTCTGAGGAGCCAACATTTAGCTGGAGGCCCACTATAACCAGGAGTTATTCAGCTTATGCAGGCTTGACTGAAAAAAGCATGTCCAGCAGACACAGCCGTGTGTGGGAAGCCTGGGGCACTGCAGCTGGAACGGACGGAGCAAGGGGAGAGGGATGGGAGAGAGTCAGGGGTCCAGACACTGTGGGGCCTTGGGATTTTGTGTTTTATCCTAAGTTGTAAACCACTGAGGCTTTAAGGAGGGGGCTAATGTGATTTGTATACCGTGGTGCCTTGTGTTTACGTGCCGGGTATTGAAGATTTACAAATAAATGGATGAATTAAACATAATGAATAGCGTTCTTCTATGCCATTTTGGAGTTTTACCAACCTCAGGCAATTAGATTAATTTGATATAGCTGGTTCTTAGGAAACACATAATGGGAATTTGTTGATTCTCAGGCACTCACCATTTATTTTCCCTTTCTACCAACCCCCCTCTTAATTTTAGGTAATATATCTCCCCATTGTGTGCATTCTTGATGCCTAGCTCTCCCTTGGCCAAGAGGCTGGCATGAGAAAAAAGCTGTTCCAACCTGACTCCCTCTTCTGGGACTTAGAATCTTTGGTAGAGTAACTGATAGAGAAGAAAAATGCTTGAAGGAACTCAGTTCAGCCACTGCAACTGAGGCTCCAGTGCCCATGGCTTCCCTGGTTCCTGCCCTGGTTTTAAGCCTGAGTGTCTAGTTTCTCATCTTTCCTCCCAGTAAAAGTCCCACCGGTGCATTCACTTTTTCCTTAAAATAGTCAGCATTCATTTCTGTCACTTACAATAGAAGAATCATAGTGGAATGAAAATCTGTTTTAGCTCTAAATGGGGATCACATTTTGGTCTCAAGTTTTAACAACATTTCTTTGGATATATTACTTGTGTATTTCCAATCTGATGGAAACCTTAACATTTTCTTTTACTTCTCAAAACTGATTTTAGTAGTTGGAATGTACTTTCTGGGCTTAAAGATTTGAAATCCTTGAAACTAGTTAAGTAATCTTTTCCTCTCTCTCAAATTTCCTCAAAGACAGAACTGTAGTTTCCTTTGTCTTTGCACTATTTATTCCACATGCTTTTGTTAGAGACCATTCTCCTTGTTTTCCAAGCATGTTCCACCAAACGCTTAGTCCCATGAGGTGCTTCCAGATAAAAAGTGTCAATTATTACATATGTCTGAATAGCAGTGAAGACGCTACCCCTCTTTTAGGGTTTCAAAGAACATTGCAGCATCTTAAAGCATCTGAAAAGTCCTGCAGTAAAGAAATCTGTGTATTTTCCTAATGTTTCCCAAATGTATTTGGTCATGCAACTCTTCCTTCTGCAAAACCCACTAAAGAACAAGCATTTTGTGGCACCCACTTTGGGAAAGGCTGTTTTTGAAAATCAAAGCAAAATGAAGTTTTTCCATGTTCTCTGTGCCATCTGTTAACATTGCATCATGTTCCCTTGGCAGTGGGTTTATCCCTTTTTTTGTTTCTCCTGCTTCAAATACAGGTTGAACATTCTTTTAGGTATTGCCTTTTTTAGAATTTTTAAAGGCCTCAGTCCCTCCTGGCACATGCTACTCTTTGGATTTATTCTAGATATATCCCTGACTTGCCTCTTACAGTAAAGGCCCATCAAGGTGCTCGAGAGCAGCCACAGTGTTGTATTTACTTTTCTGTGTGTGAGTCTCTGGAGTGTCCTTAAAATTAGGGGTAATATGGTAGAGGGAAAGCTCAACATTCAGCCCTTGCCAGTCTTTTATGCACAGACATGTGAGAACACACATATATACATGAATACATATCATAGAAAAAATGGTCTATTCTTCAGTCACCTCCAAGATATATGATTCTCCTTGGGGGTAGTCCCAAACTGTCCAAGTTGAGATGGGAAGTGTGGATAGAAAGTGAGCTATGGGGACAGATCATCTCTTTCCCAACTTCCCTGACTGGTCCAACAAATGTGTAAAGAGAGAAGGTCAGGGGTTCCAAAAAAAGACCAGGTTGGAAGGAGGAGGAACAGGGGCCAAGGAAGCAATGATGGCTTTGACCTTGGTCCAAATAATGACAGTTAAGCAACTGACACAATTTTGTCTTTTAAGTCTTCATTCACTTACTAATTCATTCAACTAACAGTATTATTTTTTACTGTTCTATAACATTATATAAGTTTTACACGTACAACGTTGTATTTCAACTTCTGTCTACACTATAGCGTGCTCATCAGCAAAGGTTTAGTTTCCATCCATCACCCTACAGTTGACCCCCTTTACCCATTTTACCCTCCCCCACCCCCTTTCCCCTCTGGTAACCACTACTCTGTTCTCTGTATCCATGTATTCATTTTTGTTTGGCTTGGCTTATTTCTTATTAATTCATTAATTAAAAATTTAAAAATATTCCAAATATGAGTGAAATAATATGGTATTTGTCTTTCTCCATTTGACTTATTTCACTTAGCAAAATACCCTCAAGGTCTATCCATGTTGTCACAAACGGCAAGATTTCAGCTAACGTCATGGAGCACCTACTCTATTACGGAATTCTGCTTGGTTCCTGCCTTCAAAGAACTTACTGTCGTATTGGGTCACTGGGCATCTAAATAAAAATTTCCAGTATAACCTAGAGAGTGTTATGTTAGGTGTAGGAACAAAGTGCTTTTATGCATTAATTTAGGTATTAGATATACTCTATAACTTAAGCTTGTGTTACTCTAGATATGTATCATTTCATAAGTGTGCCTTCAGTTTTCTTTACTAGCCTATGTTCATCCGTGTTCACTGCTTTATAGCATTTTTATAGCATTCCATTGCAAAATATAGTACAAAATTTAAATTACAATAAATATTTGTTACTAAATCAAACATCCATTCTATTGGTGAATGTTTAGGTAACTGTAGTTTTTTCACAATACTGCAGTAACATTCTTATGTATACCTGATGGGTGTGAAATGGTACCAGTTGTGGTTTTAACTTGCATTTCCCTGATTGCCATTGAGGTTGGGTATCTTCCATTTGTTCACTGGCCATTTGGGATTCTATAAATTCTTTTACACTTCCTTTCCATGAAATGTAGCACAGGGCGGTCACTGAGCACACTCTCAATGGGTACTGCTCATCCGCCTTGCCATAGAAAAGTTGCTTGGTTTCCTAACACTAATGTTGGTTCCTACCTTCAAAGCTGGCATCACTGAGACCCACATTTGCAAGTGGGTAGGTTCTAGAAATAGTTGTCTTTCTGTACACCCAGTATCTGTGATGCCTGTGGTGGGTTCACTGAGTTATAACACTTTCCTAAATCTCACAGTGGGGGTCTGTTTTGTGTGATTAGACTTCTGCCTCAATTTCTCTGATGAATAGAGCCCAGCTCTACTCTGCTAGAGCACTGGCAAGTCTCACCATTCCCCTTCTTGGGACACCGGAGGCACTCCACTGACCCTCAAGTTGCTGGCTGTGGTTATACTCTAAAAAGATGAACCATTTGTAAGCGTGATATTAGTTCCCTGTTAACGTGAAGCTTCACCTGGGTATGGAGACCTTTGCTGACAGGCTCCATCTGTAAACTGGACCCCCTGAGATATCAGCATTTATCCCTCCTCTTTGAACATCAACTTGGACCATCACCCAGTGTCTTTGGGTCAGAGCCACAGCCATATTATGATTCTTGAGCTTGGGTCCAGCCTCCACCTCCTTCCCACCAGCCAGTCAGCGAGGTCCTGCATGCCCTAAGGCTGACCTGCTAGAGTATGACAATCTGTCCTTTTTCCTCAGTTATGTCTCAATTAAATATAACTATTATTGATTTGAACTTTTTAAAAAATTTTTGTTTATTTTTTACTTTTGGCTGTGTTGGGTCTTCACTGCTGCACAGGGCCTTTCTCTAGTTGCGGCGAGCGGGGGCTACTATTCGTTGTGGTGTGTGGGCTTCTCATTGCGGTGGCTTTTCTTGTTGCGGAGCATGGGCTCTAGGCGCACAGGCTTCAGTAGTTGCGGCACGCAGGCTTAGTTGATCTGCGGCATGTGGGATCTTCCCAGACCAGGCATCGAACCCGTGTCCCCTGCATTGGCAGGTGGATTCTTAACCACTGCACCACCAGGGAAGCCCTATTATTGATTTGACCTTATAAGTGAATAGAACTTACTTTGCTCTGTGAAAACTCCTTCTTAGAGGCCGGAAAATGGTGATGGGGGAGTCATACATCTTCCTTCAGAGAGGAAGTGGTACTTATTCAACCTCTTCTTGTGACTTATTTTTATTTCTTCCCTGTCTGGGACTCAAAGATTTTAATCCAAGTTAGACATTAATTTAAAATCATTTGGGGGATGTTAGGCAAGTATCTCTTGAAATTTAAACAAGGAAAAAATCAAGTCTGACATCTCAATGATTTTCATATTTCAGGTCAACATATTTCTTCTAATTTGGATATGTGGAGCTACTGTGGTATTTAGTTTACAAAATAGGCAATTCACTAAGACAGTAATGTGGACAGAAAGTCCTGTGGAACATAACAGCATGAGGAAGAAAGTGATTTTCTGCCAAGCTCACTCCAGGCACCTAAACATGACCCATTTCTGCACTGGAGGAGAAGTAATAACAATTCTCTAACCCTGTACCTTCTTCTGTTCTTATGCACAAAACTGTATCCCCAACTCTTGCCCTGCACCTCCTCTTCCCACACCTCTGCACTTCTGGGATATTGACTATACTGTTTGATCCCATTTATTTAGAAATATATCAGGCAGATTCCAACATTCTGAGAAAGGAAAACACTGTACCTTTAGGAAATTTTATTCTCTGTTGTCACTTGGAACAAATCATTTACAAGCTCAAAGTGTTTCTCATAATATATCTTAGGGAAAAAAAGATTAAGTTGCAGGTTAAGAAGCATTTCAGAGAGAATTTTATCTCTGCAAATCACTAGTCATATTTTATTGCTTGACAGAACAAATGAATAGGAAGTATTTGTTCCCATAAAAGCACAGCCTTTATTGCAAAAATTCTGAAATTTGACATGGTTGCTAGTGGAAGGATTCTGCCTTCGACCTCTAAGCAATGACCTTTTTCATACTTTAGGGTTGAGCCTCTCAACTCTAAAGTGGAAGGATTAGTCACACTTTTGAATTCTAGAAGTCTGTTCAGTGTGCTCAAAAACATTAAAAGATGAATGATGATTTTTAAAAAGCAAGTTTTGAACATCGAAACGCCTTTCTAGAGTTATTTTACTATTTCCTGGTTCACCCTTATTGCTCTGTAGGCTTTGAGTAGTTACAGATCTGACAAGGGTTCCAATTCACGGTTCCCAGGGAGAAGTGATGTTTCTCAAGTATGGAGAGTGGGATACACATTGCCCAACTCACTGCATAGTCTCCTGTCACACATACATAAAAATGTGTAGCATCAGCTGGAGGGAAGAAATCAATTTTATATATTGATCAAAATCTGGGAACAAACAATGAAAATACATGGAACACCACTGTTCTGGGCACCCAGATACAGAACTACAGCTTTAGGTTTGGCTTAAAAACAAAACAAAACAAAACAGCTTTCCCTGTTTACAACAGCCAAGACATGGAAGCAACCTAAATGTCCATTGGCAGATGAGTGGATAAAGAAGATGTGGTGTGTATATATATATATATATATATATATATATATATATATATATATATATATATATATATATGGAATACTATTCAGCCATAAAAAAGAATGAGGTAATACCATTTGCAGCAACATGGATAGACCTAGAAATTATCGAACTAAGTGAGGTAAGTCAGACAGAGAAAGACAAATATGATATCACATATAGAATCTAAAATATGATGCAAATTAACTTACTTATAAAACAGAAATAGACTAACA
Source organism: Globicephala melas (assembly GCF_963455315.2). Lineage (NCBI taxonomy): Eukaryota > Metazoa > Chordata > Mammalia > Artiodactyla > Delphinidae > Globicephala > Globicephala melas. The sequence continues at coordinate 27,244,976 of NC_083323.1, read as the reverse complement.
GACATAGAAAGCAAACTTCTGGTTACCAAAGGGGAAAGTGGGGGAGGTGGCATAAACTAGGGGTTTGCGATTGGCAGATGCAAAGCTACTGTGAATAAAATAGCCAGACAACAAGGTCCTACTGTATAGCACAGGGAAATATATTCAATATCTTATAAACTATAATGGAAAAGAATATGAAAAATTATATATATACATAATGGAATCACTTTGCTGTACACCAGAAACTAACACAACATTGTAAATTAACTATACTTCAGTTTAAAAAGAAACAGCTTTCTCTGTCTGAGTGCTGACCCATATTTGTGGCTTACGGTCTCAGCTGATTAGGGTAGGGTAGTGTTGTAAAAGTGCTTTGTGAATAAGAGATGAATTTTAGTCATATGTGAACAACAGCAGTAACTAAAATAGAATCATATGATTCCTTTTTAAATTCTCTAATCCTTCATGTCACCTCAAAGAGAAAAATTCAGTTTAGTACTAAGTTGTTTTTGGGGTTTTTTTAATACTTTTTTTGCCACACCACATGGCACGTGGGATCCTAGTTCCCTGACCAGGGATCAAACCACACCCCCTGCGTTGGAAGCGCAGATTCTCAATAACTGGACTGCTAGGGAAGTCCTTAGTACTAAGTTTTTATCACCTCTCTTCTGAAGAGTGACACAGAGAGAGGGAACAAGGAGATCTTAGATTTAGAGCTTTCAGGGGACAATCTTGTTTTGTTAGGATTTAACAGCAGTGTTTTATTTTTCTTGTGATTGCACTTACAATTACCTTCTATTTCTGACAAATGACACTGGTTGTGTAGCACAGTGGTGAAGCACATGGCAGCTTGCTTCCCCCAGAGCCAGGGGAGAGAGAGGGGGGAGTGATGGTTGTGGGGAAAACCCATGATCAAAGCCAGGGCCTTTTTATTACCTAATCTCAGAAGTGACATCCCATTGCTCTGGCATATTCTATTTGTTAGAAGCAACTTGCTAAGTCCAGCCAACACTCAGGAGAGGGGATTACATAGGGCATGAATACCAGGAGGCAGGGGTCATGGGATATCTTAGAGCTTCCTACCACAGGGATATATTGCAATTGCTTCTTTCCTTCTTTTCCCCAATGGATAAATAGAATGTTCCATGGGGGCAGAGGGAGTATCTTGTTCATTGTGGTATTCCCAGTACTGGGCACAGTGCCCCAAATTTAAAACTGCTCAATAAATGTTTCTTTCAAGGAAACAAGAAGGAAGGAGAAGAAGGAAGGAAGGAAGGGGGGAGGGAGGGGGAAGGAGGGAAGAGGGAGGCAGGTGAGGAGGAAGGAAGAAAGAAGAGATCTCAGTGAGAAGCTCAGGGTACTCTGCTAATCCCTGGAGAGCAGGGATGGATCTTCAGGAAAGGAAAACTCAACTATAAAGACTCTGGGAATGGAGTCAGGATTTGCATCTCTTCCCTAGTCCTGAGCATAAATGAGCCTCCAGGGAAATGGAGGCCACTCTGTGAACAGACTGCACCCACCATCCTGCTCCGAGCAAAGCTTCTGTGGATGCTGAACAGTTGAGCTCTAAGATAGCATAAGAGTCACCCACGGAAGGACAACCTTGATTGGGGTCCCTAATAGGGTGTATACAGGTTTTGCTGAAGGAGCTGTAATTGTTGGCAGATAGATCAGGGAGAACTCTGAGGTGTTGCCCTCCTCTTGTAGAGAGCAGTGAGAAGTTCTACTGAATGTGTGTATGCTGCTTTGTCATTTAACATTATAAAGTAAAGATATTACTTAGTTACGAATTCTTCATGAGCAAAATTTTAATGGATCCATAATATTTAATCAAACAGTTGTAATGTGAGCTGTTCAGCCATAGCTCTGCCCTTGCATTTATGGGTTGTTCCCATTTCCCACTGTTATATGTAATGTTGTAATGAATGTTTTTATAAACCTGTCTTTTCACAATTGTGAATATCTCTTTAGGTTAAATTCCTAGCAGTGAAATTGTAGGGTAGAGTGTATATATGCACACTGTGTATGTGTTTGTGCTCACACATGTGTGTGTTTGTGTATACTGTCAAACTGCCCCCAGAAATGATGTACGAATCCTCATTCCTGATGTAGAATAGTGCCTATTATTACACACTAGCTGAGACAAGGTTTCACTATCTTTACAAAGTTGTCAGTCTGATAGCTGAAAAATAATAGCTTGTTATTGTTTTAATTACATGATGAAGCAAATTATATATTTTGTGAAAAAAAAATTACATGATGTAGCCATTAATGCTGCCCACCAAATATTTCTGACTTGTCACCTCCTGAGCATATAGTAGGATTGAATTTCATGGCATTTGATATTCGGTGGGGCCATGTGACCTGTTCTAGTCATTGAATCGTGACTAGAAATAACATGTATTTCTCTGAGCTGAGTATTTCATTGGCAGCGCAAGATCCTACAAAGCTCTCCTTTGCTTTGGCTGTTGGTTACCAGCAATATTCCTGAAGGTGGCCTGGGTCCCATGGCCCAGGGACATGCCATGTTAATTCCATGGAACAAAGCCTCCAGCTAAGCCATGCCGAGATATGAGCAAAAAATAAACCTTTCTGTTTTTTTAAGCCACTGAGATTTGGTGTTGACTGTTACTGCAGGATTACCTAGACCATCCTGACTGATGCATCAAACATCTTGGATCTTAATGAGATTGAACACATTTTCCTATGCCTATTGACATTTTGTATGTCCTTTTTTGTGAATTTTCTATTCATGTCCTTGCATGTTAACTTTTTAAGCTTATGGTACTCAGCTACACATTTGTCAAGGCTGAATCTGATCCCTTCTGAGGTATCAGGGAGAAGAATGAAGTCTGTGAAATACAACATAAAGTATAGGTCTACCACAGCACACTTTTTAATGTTTTTTAAGTAATGTACTTTCATTTCAATGATAATGTCAAAAAATACATAAACATATTCTGGATCATTTAAATGGCCACTTTATAACTGAGGGATGCTCTTTATTTTTGTGACCCAAATGGTTTCTTATGGTGTCAAGTAGCACTACTCGACACACAGACCAATAAGAATAAACATGGACTTAAAACATAATGTTTTTGCACCAAGTGAAGGACAAATGATGTCTCCACATATTGTCCACTGTAAGATCAGAGGTTTCATAGCAGAATAAGTAGGGAAACTTGTAGGAGCACTGAGTCATCACACAGCCCACATCAACACAAGCAGGCTCAACTCAGAAGACTCTGGCACAGCACTCAGTACCATTTTTATGTGGTCATTTGTCTCCGTTATGGTCCTTTGCTTGCAAACAACATAACTGATTCTGGCTAACTCAAGCACTAAATAACTGATTGAAATGATACAAGAAAATGCAGAATTGAAGAAGAAAACCAGTCTCAGAAAGAGCCAGACTAGGGCAGCTCCAGGGATCTCAGTGCCATGAATTCCTGGAATAGTACATTTTGGAGACTGCCAACCAAATGACTCAGCCCCAGTCATCTTCCATCTGTGTGTCTGTATGTCCTAGATTCAAATTCCTGGGTCCCTTTGAGTCATGTCCTCATCATTTTGCTGGCAGGGGTGGGGGTAGGTTGGGGGGGGGGTGAGAGGAGGATGTATGGGACTTCAAAATGCTCAAGTCATCCAGATGCCTGATGAAAACAAAAGGTTGTATATTCTCAAAGTGTGTGTGAGATGTCAAGGGCCACTCCTAGAAGGTTTGGGGGATTTAATCCTTCCTAGGCAGGGGAGTGCATGGGGGTCTCTTTCTTATGAAGGCTTTTCCTTGTTTAAAGAAAAGGAAACTAAAGTGAATATCCAGAAGGCATTCAGGAAAAACATAAATTACTAAAGAACAACCTGCAGTCTAAGGAGAATGTAAAAGATGGAAGTACTCTTCCATGAAATGGATGAAGGAAAGGAGGAATGAACAGGGCTATTTCTGGGCCTCATGAGATTCGGTCTTAGACTCACAGTCAAAGAAACAGCCGTCTCCAAAAAAATTAAATCAAAAGAAATTTAGATCTTTGCTCAGTCTTTTGATAAAATATTGAAGTTGGGGTATATTTTTAATATGCAGCAAAACTCTTTGAAGTATACTTTAGGGTTTAGACACCTTTCTCATGATCAAGTTTTCTTATGTGCTCTGCAGTGGCTTCCACCAAAATCATGCCCTCCGCTGTCTCCCTCTATTTCAGAAATTTCTACTTGACACCTTCTTTAACTTGTCCTCAGTTCACTTTTATGGATATCAGCTGAACCTCCTTGAAATTTTTAGTTTTCTTTTTTCTTTACCCTATTACCTGGATTCTACATAACAAAGAAGAACCTAGGAAATGATCTAGAAACCAACAGGAGGGCCTTGATAGTGGGTGGAATCCATAATTCAATCATTTCCCTATAACACTGATTGTATATCACCAATATTTTTCATTTTCATTTAATACAAAATATTTTCCCAATTGCCCTTGTGACTTCCTTTTTTGGCCCACACGTTATTTAGCAGAGTGTTGTTTAATTACCAAATATTTAAGGATTTTCCAGATATCTTTCTGTCATTAACATCTAGTTTATTTATGATGTGCCTCAAAAGCATATTTTTGTATTCTCTTTTTGTATTCTCTTTTGGGATGGAGTGTTCTACAAATGTCACTTAGGTCAAGTTGGTTGATCTTTAGTTAATTATAGTCTACCTTCAAATAATATTATGTCTTCAACAGTATACTTCCAGTTCCTACCTCCCATTTTTGTGCTACTCTTGTGCTGTTTCATTTTACGTGTGCTATACACACATACTACAGTGAAACTATTTTTGCTTTAGCAAATCATCAGTCTTTCTAGAGAAAATAAAACTTTAAAAATTTTTTGTTTTTACCTTCACTTTTGCGATTTCTAGCACTGTTGATTTCTCTAGGCAGATCCAAGTTTCTGTCTGATATAATATTGTTTCTGTCTGAAGAAATTTCTTTAACATTTCTAGGAGTGCAGGATTGCTTTATAATTCATTCTCTCAGTTTTTGTTTGCTGGAAAAAGTTTTTATTTATATTTCATTTTCAAAAGATATTTCTGACAGTTTCTTTTTTTTCTTTCAGTACATTAAGGATATCACTCTATTGTGTTCTGACTGGCATAGCTTCTGACAAGAAGACTGCTGTAACTCTCATCTTTGTTCCTCTGTAATAGGTCTTTTTTTCTCTGGCTGCCTTAGAAATTTCTCTTTATCCTTGGTTTTCAGTAGTTTGACTATGATGTGTCTAGGTGCTCAGTTTGTTTTGTTTGTGGAACAGCTGTGTCTTAGAGCAATGCTTTTTAAAACTTAGAGAGCTATTTGTAATGAGGTGGATGGACCTAGAGTCTGTCATACAGAGTGAAGTAAGTCAGAAAGAGAAAGACAAATACCGTATGCTAACACATATATATGGAATTTAAGAAAAAAAAATGTCATGAAGAACCTAGGGGTAAGATAGGAATAAAGACACAGACCTACTAGAGAATGGACTTGAGGTTATGGGGAGGGGGAAGGGTAAGCTGTGACAAAGTGAGAGAGTGGCATGGACATATATACACTACCAAACGTAAAATAGATAGCTAGTGGGAAGCAGCCGCATAGCACAGGGAGATCAGCTCAGCTCAGTGCTTTGTGGCCACCTAGAGGGGTGGGATTGGGAGGGTGGGAGGGAAGGAGACGCAAGAGGGAAGAGATATGGGAACACATGTGTATGTATAACTGATTCACTTTGTTATAAAGCAGAAACTAACACACCATTGTAAAGCAATTATACTCCAATAAAGATGTTAAAAAAAAAAAACTGAGTGTGCAAATGACTCTCCCAGGGAGCCTATTAAAATACAGATTTGATTCAATAGGTCTGTGGTTTGGCTTGAGTTTCTGCATTTCTAGTAAGCTACCAGATGAAGGCAAGGTAGCTAAGGTCTTAGAACAGCCTGTCAGAGGTAGGAGAGGCGAGCAATTTATCTGACGGCAATTTCTGATTTTTTGTCTCACACTGGTCAGGTTCATCTAGTGGGATGTTAACACTCCCCTATATTTCTGAGCTGTATTACTTCCCCTTCAAGCAGCCACTGAGGAAGCCTAGCCTTTCTGGATCTGGGTGCTAAGGCTGCTCCTAAAGCTATGGAGACAACAGAGCCTGGCAGGTTGAAGCAACCATTGGTCTTAGAAAATGAGAAATGGGCACTGACAGCCACAGGAATGAAACACATCAGAAGTAGGGTAAATAGCAAGGTCTGGAGTGGGAGGGTAGGTGAATCTGCATAGTTGTGTAAACTGAGTCCAGGCCCAAGGGAATGCCTCTTAAGGGCATGATCTGGAACCGGCATACAACACCTATGCACATCCCATTAGAAAGAAACTAGCCACATAGCCACAGCCAGCTGCAAGAGAGAGTGAGAAGTGTTGACTTCAGCTGAGAAGGCTGTCATAAATTTGTATTTCTCATACATTCATAAATTATATTTAAGATGGTCTACTTACAAATAATCAAGGCTCTTAATCTGTAAAACCAGAATTTTAGGTTCAGTTCTGCTCCTGAAAAACTACAAATATTGAACAAATATGCTCATTAAAGGCCTCCAGAAAACCAGAACATCGAAATCAGGAATACAAGTCACTTCTTAGCAGAGCTGAGGACTTGTGCATAGATAGATAGATAGATAGATAGATAGACGTGAATTTAGGCAATTAAATGGCATGTGACAGCCTATTCCATAATATGAAATTTACTATTCATTAATAGCAATCAATTACCATATTGACCCAAACTAGGTAATTTGGAATATAGATGTCACCAAGAAAGACAAGAACTCAAAAAAGAATATCTCACACACAATGTGTTTTCAAGTATGGGGGAAGAAAACCCAAACGAAAACACCTTATAGACATAGTTAAGACCTTGAAAAATCTCACAGGTAGCTTTTTGCTCTGGTCACACACAATTTCAACCCACTGCAAACCTCTCACTTGACCATTCAAAAAGCAATTTCAAAGTACCTTAAGAAGTTGTGAGCCATGGCATGGCATAATTCAGATACTCTATCTAACCCCAATTGCTTTTCATACTTCTTCATTAACCATTTATTGATCACTTGTCATGTGGTATCTATCATCATGTCTTTCCAGAAACCATTTCTTTTTGGGCATCAGTCTATCATTTTGCCTTATGACTACCATGAGCAACTCTCAACCTGGAAGTAAGCCCTTGAAGAGACCAATTTGATCTGCCAAATGTTTTAATTCTCATTCCTCTCACCCTACCCTTGGTCCCTCATGATCTCTTCTTTTATGGGACCCACGTGGTATGGCTCAACATACAACATGTAGGAGGCAGTAGGCATAGAGATTAGGAGTCGAAATTTAGGGACTAGATCTCTTGAGGTCATATTCCAGCTCAGTCAAGGTTGTAGCTGTGTAACCTTGGCCAAATTACTTAAGCTCTCTGTGCGCCAGTTTCTTCATATGTTAGAAGGGGGATAATAATAGTATTTAACACAGGGTTTTTGTAAGGATTAAATGGCTTACTTTATGTAGAGCACTTAGAATAAAGTACTTAGTACATAGACCATAGTAAGTTCTCAAAAATCACAATTATTAATATTTCTCTGGGACATGTTTGCCTTTTATAGGCATTTATTGGATACCTACTATTTATCAAATATTTACTGGGCTCATTGCTTATTGCTGCTATAATAAATTACCACAAATTTAGTGGCTTAAATTAATAAAACTTTATTTTCTTTCATTTCTGGAGTCCAGGAGTCTGAAATCAGTTTCATTGGGCTAAAGTCAAGATGCTGGCAGCGCTGGTTCCTTCTGCAGGCTCTAGAGGAAAGTCTATTTCCCTGCCTTTTGTAGCTTCTCTAGCTGTATTCCATGCATTCATTGGCTTATAGCCCCTTCCTCTATCTTCAAAGTTAGTAGCATATCATCTTCAAATCTCTCTCTGCTTCCATCATTGCATTGCCTTCTATCTGACCCTTCTGTAGTCAAATCTCCCTCTGTTTCCCTCATATAGGGATAGTTATGGTTACATTTAGGACCCACCTAGATAATCCAAGATAATCTCCCCATCTCAAGAGGAGGTGATCACATCTGCAGAATGCTTCTGCCATATAAGGTAACATTCATAAGTTAAGGAATTAAGACATGGATATCTTTGGGGGTCATTATTAAGCCTACCAGATTCACTCTGGGCCAGATAGTTGGCTCAGCCTTGTACATAATTAACTCATTTAGTCTGCATGAAAATTCTGTGAAGTTGTTTTTAATCCCCATTGTTGAGATAAGAGCACTAAGGCATGGAAAGTTTTGTCAGGTATCCAGTAAGTGGCAAAGTCAGAAATCGAACGCAAGACCTTTGGATTCCAAAGCCCCTACTGTCAATCAATCACTCTGTTCTCTCTGCCAATGTTTGGTGGAACAATAAGGTGGAATAGGAAGAGGTGTCTAAGGCAAGGTACATCCCAAACTAAGAGAGCCCTGGGTGGTCTTACAGCAGCCTTAGGGGCAGGGAATATGGGCTTGAGGATTGTACCATCGCAGAAGACCTCTTGATGGACTTGGCAATGTTTTTATTTCTGATGGTTTTATTTCTACTTCCCCTCTCAAACATTTTCTCTTCTTTTGCCACTTCTCTTTGGGACTGGAGCTTCATTCTCTCTCTGGTAGGGAGTTCTATTCTTCACTGTTGGAGAGACACAATTTGGAACAGACCTGCAAATGACCACCAGCAGTCAGCTGCTACTTTTCCTATTCCCTGGGTCCTCCAAGGTCAGAACAGCATTGTTACACTGTCCTAGAAGAGTCCCCTCAGAAAAGAATGGCTAAGGCGGACATCACCCTGAGGAAGTGCTCCCAGGATGGGGGACAAATGATGATGAAAGGAAGACTTGCTGTTTCACCCCGAAGGTTGAAGTAGCAGGTGCATCCTGAAATGGCATGCTCTTCCTGTTTCTTAACTCCTGCAGCCTCACTTCCTACAGATAAGAATAGCTCAGAATTATTAACTACATCTTATAATTTAAAATAAATAAGAACAATCTGTTTATGCTTACCCACAATGTGTTAAGCTAAATGAAAAGCTATTCAACAAACCTGAAGATATTCAATAAACAAACAAACTCAAACCACTAAGTTCAGAGACAAGGTAGCTAAAGTGCTTGAGGAATAATTTTATCAACTCCCTTCCCCATTGTTTGCAACAGTCATCAAGCTTATACACCTGTTTCTTCATCCAAATTTCTGCTTAAAGTCACCTCTTCCTGGAAGCTCGGGATAACTATTTAAAACCGGCTGCCCCCATCACTCTCTAAGCCATGCTCCTGTTTTATTATCCTCAGAATACTTCTCACTCTCAGAAAAAAAGCAGCTCTTTTCAAAATCTAGACTTTAATCTTCTTTACCTCCGTGTTAGAATACAAGCTCCATGAGAGCAGGGATCTCTAGGTGTTAGAAACTATAACAGTAGTTGACGCTCAGTAGACAGTCAATAAACATTGCTGAATGAATATACTGCATGAGCTTCTGCAAGTAAGTGGAGGGGAGGAGAGATAAGAGGAGTTGAGAAAGAGACCATCTCTTTATTTAACCTAATCTTCCTTCCCCCACTGAAATTCCTCTGCTCTAGAAAAAGGGAGGCAACCAGCATATTAAAAGAGAAAAAAAAAGAAGCTAATTCATGGCTTTTATGCTGCCTGATAATTTCAGGGATTTTTCAGGAATAATTTTGACACTGTGATTTTTTTGCCTTAGACATTAGAAGCTTAACACTCTATGTGAGGTGTGGCGTCTCATACTCATAAAAACGTTGGCCTACAGAGGGTGCTAGTTCACTGCAAAAAACTAATATGTGACTAAACTTTCATTGGGTCCTGGAAAGAGTTTACAATGCAAGCAGGGAAGCAGCTTAGTAACAACTAATGAAATGCTTAAATTTGCCACATTTGGCTTCATAACCGAAGTTTAAGAAAAAAAAAAAGAAAGCAATCTGTGAAAATGCCAGAAGCATTCAAAGACCTCCCCCGGGGAAAAGAAGTGGCATCGTTTTTAAAGAAGAGAAGCCAGGGAAGCATCCAGAAGTAGAGGATATTGTGCATGTTGTGAAAGAGAAGCCAGAGGCTGGGAGAAGTTGCAAACCTTGGAGGAGAGGCTGGCAGACCTCTGCCAAGCCCCACCCTGCACTTCATGCTGAGAAATGAGGGTTTTCAGGGGAGAGATGCCTGTAGACGGTCAAGATGGGAGTATTCTTCCTAAGCTGTTTAACTGAGCACAACATCCTTAAAACTGACCCTGGATTTCAGGGTTCAACAAGGCCTGGGGGGACAAAGAGCCACTTGAGAGTTTTGAACTAGGTACTTGGTCACAGTAGGCTTAGTGGGAACCGCAAGGGAGCCTGGTAAGAGGGAGAAGCGTCTTCAAGGTTTGGATCCATTAAAAAATCTTCGTGAGAGGAAATGGAACCAGCAAGTTAGTTCTCTGTGAAAACTTTTGAATGCTCTTAGAATGAAGAAACAGTTGAGGCAGCTTTGGAAGTCCAGAGCTAACCTTGAGGCAGAGATTCATAATCCTAGTACTCTAGCCTTCATATTCCAGTGATCAGATACAAATTTTCAAGGAAATCTGAACTCAAAAATCCATAACAGCTGTGACACAGCTTACTATGTGTGGTGCTTTCAGTTGGTGACTGTCCTTGCCTTTGTCAGTTCAAGGTAGATTAATCATTTTAATGTTCAATGGCTAAACTTTAAACCAAATCAATAAAGGGCATGAATGAGTTTGCAAAAACAATCACCCACCTCCCTCAATTTTATCGTAAAAATCAATTAAATCAGGTTTTTCTTTGGCACAGTGTAGGGAAAACATCAATTTTCCCAATGAACTATCTCATTGATTAAATGATTCATTTGGAAGACATAGCTACAGTCTAAGATTTTAATCTTAAAAAAGAATGTTTATCTTTCAAACACATTTTCAAGATTCTGAAGTTTGCTTCTTTTTCCCTAAGGATTTGCTTCCTCTCAAATGCACTTCTAACCTTTCTTTTGTTGTTATTTTTAACCATTAGCCATGTACTCAAAGTAGAAAGTCTATTTAAATTCTTGAAACTCAATGTAAGCCCACAAGCCTAAACACCAGCAGGTGAGGATGAAGTAGCAATTATTGAGGTCACAGAGGTCTTACTGGGGGGCCACTTTGCACTTTATTTTGACCTCAAAACATCTAAAAGACGAAAGTACCATTTGCTCCATGCCATGGTCAGGGTTAACAATGTAAGGCCACAGGTCAGTCACGTCAACGAGCAAAGCAGGCCAGTTATGAGGGCTTGTTCCCTATGGGGAGGTGCAAACAATGTTTCTGGGTCCCATTTTTCAAGAGAAGCCAGTAGATTTATGGGAAGTCTCCTGATTTTAAAAATGGTGCTAAATAATTAAAAGAAATGTTTTCAATACTGTGTGAACCACATAAAGGAAACCTGGGGCTGAACCTGGCCCAGGTACTGCCACTCAACAATGTTTGGTAGTGGGGTGACTATAAGTCTCAGGAAGGTGATGTCACCCCGCTGCATAGCTGGCAGGTGACACTCAAAACAGGCACGTGTTTCCCAGAGCCCAGGACTTCCTGACTACACCATTCTTAGATACTAACCCTCTGCTGATGGGTTACATCTATGAAGTCCTTTTAATATATGCAAACATAGCAAAATCCTTTTTTAAAAATTACAGTACATTGATTCAATTTCAGGGTTTATCTCATACTAAGGCAAGTAAGCACGGGTTTCTGGAGGGAGTGAAACTTCAGGCTGAGGCTCCTCTGAGGTATCCTTCCCTCTGACTGTAAAAATCATCAAATAAAAACCAAATCTGGATTTAGCAAGAAGGGCTTTGTTCAGAAGGATTATTGCAAGGGGAAGAAAGGGACTATGGTGTAGGGAGAAGCCTTGATCACAAGGTCCTCAAGTGTCTACAGAGTGAGTAAAAAGGGGTTTTCTTTGATAGGGAGAGCAATAAACAAGAACTGGGTGTGGGGAAGTGGGATGAAAGGAGGGCATGATGGGATAGCAGGTCACAGGAGGTTTCACCCTGAGGCCAGCCTATTTTAAGGAGGACCCTCAAGGAGTGGGTGTAGGCTGGCTCCTGCTGAGGGTGGGCCAAAGTTCAGGGACCTGGGATTAGGAGAGAAGTTTAAGCAAAGCTAGGTTGACAAACACTTTGTCCGGACTGATTGGTGGCGGCAGGCAGTCCAACCAGTCACTTATGAGGCAAAGAGTGGGAATCTGGAGTCTGTGTCTTGCCTTGTCACAGGTAAGCCAGGGGGTCCTTCGTGAGTCTTATTTAAGTGATATTGAGAAAGGTGGTTTCTTGCAGTAAGCCATTTTCCAGAACACAAAAGGGCAAAGGTTTTTCTCAACATTCAGGTAAAATTCAACATTGTCCAAACACAAGCACAAGACAAAGGCTGAGAGTGAGATAGACCTGTTGCCAAGGCCCAAACTAGTTAAGTCCAAGGTCGACTTTCCCCATAGAAGGAGGGACAGAAAGAAGCTAGGAAGGTCCTGGTTTCCTCTGGAGAGGGGCAAGCTATTGTAGAGTGTGGAGGCTCCCGCCTGCTGGCTCCGGGCACATAGAGGCCGGCATGGTTGGCTGAAGGCAGCAACTGGGAGGAGTGGCATCAGCTCCCCAACTGCCAAGGGAGCAGGTGCAGAACTGGCAGGTCATAGGTGTAGTGATCTCTGGTCCCAAAATACCCTTGAAATGATTGGGAGCCATTTCAGGATTGGGAAGCCAAGAGAATGTGTGGGACCGAAGGACCCCTTGGGTTTTACTCACAGCCACCCCCACAGCCATCATGAGCCATTGAGAAAGTCTCGGAAAAGTTCCAGGAATCAGCAGATGGGGGCTTGTATGAAATAACAGTTTTTCTTTTAATTACTATTATCTTGCTTTCTCACTCTATCTCAGGTTGATGTGACCTGTGAGATAATGTTTGCAACATTACGTTTGTATAAATGGTCACATTCTCTGTAGGGATGCAAGCCACCAGGGAATGCCCTTCAGTTAACACTTCATTTCATCAGATCCTCCTTCTGTTTAACTTGATCTCATCCCTACAGTTCAACTCAGGATTTATTGCCCTTGTCTTACAGTCTAAAGAACAGAGGGCTGTCTTCGAAGTGGACATGAAAAGTGTCACCCCAAAGAGACTACCCATATATCACTGAAAGTTTAAAACAACAAACACAATAACACAAATGTCTTCCACTGTGTTGAGCATGCCAGCAGGTCTTCCCATTGCTTAAGTCATTTTTGAGTTTAAATTGCTATCATTCTACCAAATGTTAGTAAATTATCTAACATCTGCTGTACATCTGGCAATGAAGCCCACTCTATTAAAAACCAAATATATCCTCAACTTGAGTCATTTATTTAATGTCCAGGACAGCACTGTCTCCCAGTAATATAATGCAAGTCACATGCCACTGTAAATGTTGTAGTAGACACATTAAAAAAAGAGAGGAAAAAACAGATGAAATTAACTTAATAATACATTTCATTTAGCCCAGTATATAAAAAATATTAAAAATATTCATTTCAGCCAGTAATCAATATAAAAAATTATTAATGAGATATTTTACATTCTTTTTTTCTTTATACTAAGTCTTCAAAATCTAGTGTGTATTTTATACTTAAGTCACATCGGAATTCAGATTTCCTACTGAAGGGAATTAAGATATGCCATCCCCAAATATGCCACTTTGGCATAAGAATGATTTTGAACTGAAGGCGACTAACTGAGAATCAACAGATGCAGGATGAATTCTCTGCCCTCCCATAATCTGCCTAAAAGCAGAGGATACACTTTCCTTTGTGAAGGTGCTCCTCTTCCTGCACCAGGAAGGGAAGAGCAACTCATCACTGGAGACTCGGAGATGAATTTGCATCAATAGGCCTTACTAGATAACGCTTATCTTCCATTAGTTCCCCCATATATTTCCTAGTCATTTTCCCATGATTTATTATCCCTTGAAATCCAAACTTCCTTTCCTTTGTTTAAATGGTATATAAGCCCCCAAATCTAATCACTTCTTTGAATTTCACTTCCTTTTTGTGAACTTCTGTACACATCAATAGTAGTAAAAATTGTGCCTTTTCTCTTATTAATCTGTCTTCTGTTAGTTTATCTTGCAGGTCCCCAGTCACTGAACCCTAAAGGATGGAGGAAGTTTTTCCTTCCTGATACTACATTTCAAGTGCTCAACACCACTTATGGCTAGTGGCTACAGTATTAGATAGAGCAGGTCTAAGAGAAGGACATGTAGTATTGTTCTAGTGTACACATCATTTCTAATCTCCCCTTTTTTTCTTATATAAAAATTTTTTGTTCAGTACTTTCTATGATTGAAGCAATTCAACAAAAACAGTATTACATTTTAGCAACTGGTAGAATTAATAGCTTAATTGAGGGTATAATGTCTCAGTTTCATATTCTTGAAGGTTCCAGACTAGGGAAAAAAGGTCAGTCCTTTTCAAGATTCCTTCATACTTTGGTCCTGAAAAAGCTTTTACTAATAGCTTTCCAAAATGAAAAAAAAAAAAAGTTAATCTCAATTCAAAAATTATATGTGATTTTAATTTAAAAACAAACATACAAACCAAAACCAAATCAAAGTAAAAATCAGATTTGTACCTTGCTGGATGTTCTATTATGTAATCAACGGTGGTTTCTAGCAGTGCTTTTATTCTGGATCCAGGGTGGGAAAACTCTTCAGAACCCAAATAAAATAACTACACGTTCTGAAGTTAATTAAACGTATAAATCATTAGGCTATAAATAGTAGGGTATCTTATTCAATGGTTTTAATTATTTTAGATCTTTGAAACAACAAATGGATTTGATTAAAGTGTAATTTGATTTATTAGAATCGAATAAAGGGCATATGTTTTGGCACTTCTATTATTTCTCCAAAAATTTAAAGATGTGCATTTCTCCCTTGGTATATTTTTTGGCTTCGTTTAAAATTTATACAAGTGCTCAATATCTAAAATCTAAGATTAGGATTAGGTGTAAAGTCACTTTATCACTGTTATTTTGTCCTTCCCGCCACAACATGTCAGACATAAAAAATGAATCGCAGACCTTTCATCCTACTTTTCTTACACGCCCCGCTTTGCTGCAGTACTTGTCTACTTTCTGAATGAAGACTCATGCTATAGCAGTTAAATCAGTTAAATGAAAATAATATTCCTTTCTCTTTAGCCTATTTTTACCCCAAAGGGTATTTTTTCATTGTACACTTCCTGGCAAAGAAGAAGATGAATATTCACCCATAATGGGCATGGTTGGATTTATGGTGATGCCAATTAAATATTTTATAAATGAATGACTATATGAGTCAGCAGATGAATGAAGATGGCCATAACCCAGGATATGACAAATGACTAGAAAACTGGTGTTAGAATCAATGCCCAGTTCTGGGAAGGCTGAGTGTCAGCCACGGCCTTTGTCCGGTCTTCCAGGAGTAATCCATGATAACTATTGTCTAGAAGACTGTACCAAAGTAAATCTGCAAAAAGTTATGGATGTTTTTGGCTGTTAGCACTATTCCTCAAAGTGCCTGAAGGCCTGATAAGATTTTGTGCAACTTTGCACTCCTTACACACTACCACGCCGCAAACACAAAATCCATGGCAAGCTGCTGTTCAGTTTAGCTGAGCTATTCACCTACAAAACTGGAACTGTCCAGAAAATGAGCATATCCTTTGAGTGGCTCTCTGAAACTAAAAGTTGACTCCACTGTGATGCTTTTAGCCTTTTTTTCTATGCTTGCTCTATCTCAGGGATTTTAAATTATAGTCCACAGACCCCTACTCAGACCATGGCTTTGAAACCATGGCTATGAACTTCCAGAAATAATGTGTTTCTTTTCTTTTTTTCATTTTTCTGGAAAGAGCTTCCAGAGGATTCTTGAAAGATTAAGAACTCCTGCTCAAAGCAGACACTCATAAACTGGGAAGAGAGGAGAAGCACTGTTATAATCAGCCAACAGAGAAGTTCCCACTGATGCCTGACTTGCAAGGGCCTTGCTCAGCTATTTTGCATCAAGAGAACAGACAACCCTGGCCTAGCACGTTACACATCAGCAGTGGGGTGGCTTTTGGTGTGGAGGCCTCAGTCCACTCTACACTTAACTGGACTTTATTAATTAGAAGTTTTAGCCGTAGAGAAAAGACCTTGTAGGAGCAGTATATCAAATGGTTGTATCTTGGATCTTCTGTGCCACACCTATACAGAGATGGTAATTGAAATTAAGAGCATCATCTTTTGATACAGAGAGGAAAGGGGGAGCCTGACCACAAGGTAACTGCCCTGTTATACTGTGGAAATAGCAGCACATGAGAACATTCATCTCTATGAATCAATCTCCAAGTTTATCTAGGTTATTGAACCAAAAAACCATGGGAAAAAGATAGCAATTATATTCATTCCTTTCTTCCAAATATTTATCGAGGTCACAAACAAGAGTTATTTATCTCCCTGAGAAGTTTTATGTGTCTGCCTTCACCCATGTTCTTTTGATTAAAGAGGCAGAAAATAAGAACAAATTATGTTTTCAGTCAGCAAAATTAAGTTCAATTGCACTTTAACTCCTATAATTTAATTAATATGAAGAGCAACATGCTTTATTCTACATTATCTAATAAAAGAGAGAGTGAATTATAGCAGTATATTGTTTATTCTAGGAATGTAAGGACAGTTCAAAGACAGAAATTATAGCAGTGTAATTCATGTTAATGGATGAAAGGACCAAAATCACATGATTTTCTCTTATATATGCAGAAAATAAAGTTTAAATCAATTTCAAACTTTTGAAAAAGCTGTTTAGAAAACAAGGAATAGAGAAGTCCCATAACCTGATAAGGTAATCCACTAAAACTCAGCAGCAAATTTAGTATTTATTGACGAAATATTAGAAGTATTTCCTTTAAAGCTAAGAACAAAACTAGGGTGCCTTTTCTCACCCTTACTTTCCATGTGATATTGGAAGACTTGGCCACTAACATAAATCAAGAGAAAGAAAGAAATATAAAGATAGGAAGGAAAAGAGAGTCAAGAGGCTCAACTGTCATTATTTCAGGTGATATAAATAGTCACAGAAAACTTGAAAGAGATTCAATAGAAAAACTATTTAGAACTGTTGGTATGTTAATCTAGGAATTAACCTAACAAATATCCACAAAATCTCTTGGAGAAATCTTTAAAATTCTACTAAAGTAGTATTTTTCTAACTTTAATTACATACAAATCACCTGGTGATCTTGTTTAAAAAACAGATTTTGATTTGGTAGTTTTTGGGCGGAGCCTAAGAGTAAGCATGTCAGAACCTCCCAGGTGAGGCTCATGGAGCTGATCCATGGACCACACTTTGAGTATCACAGTACTTAAGCAGTTAAAGAATAAATGGAAATATAGGGCATGCTCAGGTGGAGAAACCTAACCATGATAAAGGTTCTAATTCTCTCCAAACTAATCTATGATTTTAATATAATTCCCACCAAGAGCCCAGTAAAATTTGGGGGCTAGGGAGTATTTGCTCAATTTACATGAAAAAAAATTTTTTTTCTCAAGAAAAAAACAAGAACAAAGTTGGGGAGGGAATTCCCCTACCATATATTAAGACATATTACAAAACCAAGGTAATTAAAAAACACAATTTGGTAG
This sequence comes from Globicephala melas, assembly GCF_963455315.2. NCBI lineage: Eukaryota > Metazoa > Chordata > Mammalia > Artiodactyla > Delphinidae > Globicephala > Globicephala melas. The sequence continues at coordinate 27,227,259 of NC_083323.1, read as the reverse complement.
TGGCACAGGAACAGACAATAGGACAATAGAATATAGAGTCCAGAAACAGACCATAAGATTTTGATCCATGAAAGAAGTGGCATCAAAACTTAGTAGAGGGCTTCCCTGGTGGCACAGTGGTTGAGAGTCCACCTGCTGATGCAGGGGACACAGGTTCGTGCCCCGGTCCAGGAAGATCCCACATGCCGCGGAGCGGCTGGGCCCATGAGCCATGGCCACTGAGCCTGCACGTCCGGAGCCTGTGCTCCACTACAGGAGAGGCCACAACAGTGAGAGGCCCGAGTACCGCAAGAAACAAAACAAAACAAAACAAAACAAAACAAAACTTAGTTGGGAAAAGATAAACTGTTTTGGTAAATGGTGTGGAGAAAAATGGCTCACCATATGACAGGATAAAAGCTATAAGTCTAATACACACACACGCACACACACACACACCCACCAAAAGACCTGCAATGCACTATGTATGTTTCTGGATGGGATTGATCTTGGGCTTCTGATTCTGAGACAGAGCAGATGGGAGACAAACCCTTTCCATCAGGATGGCTCACCACATGAGTAAATGGGATCTACCACTGACCTTCAATTACTTTCTCTTTGTCTTGTAATTCATGGAAATTCCTCTGAGAATTTCTCACAATGAACAAGTCCTTGGACATAATCTCAGTATACTGTATTGTGAGTTTTCAAGATTTTTCTGTCGTTTTAAGTATTTTATTGCAAAATTGCCAAGAGCCACGTAACAGCTACTAACCAGATGCAGGTTCAACTACACTCAACTTTTTGATTATTGACTCCAAAATTTTAGCAGTTTTTTCCAACTTTGTGCTGTCCACAAATGTGATTTTTATATCTTCTTTGTTTTCATTTAAGTTCATAATAAAAATATTTGAACAGGTCAGGGTCATGGACAAAGGTCTCAGACAAATAATTAAGAGATTTTCCACAAAACTGATATGGATCCGTTAATTAATCAACAGTGTTTGGGTAAGGCCCTTCCTGATTCCCTCTCTCTGTGTATCTACTCTCTCTATAGCTGAGGCTATAGAGATTTCCATCTATGGGCTTGGCCTGCCCATAGGTCTTGGAACAATCCCAGGAATTTGAAGGTCTCCAGAATTAAACTCTAGAACTTAAGAGTTGGGTCATGTTTCCTCCTAGTGTAGTATTGGCTCTCATCCAAGGTGTAACAGCTAGGCTTCTGCCATGTGGCCTATTCTTAAATTACTGTATTGATGAGCTGCTTTATAACCCCTGTTATCCTATGATTAGAGCACTTCCATTTAAAAAAAATAGTTAAACTTGGGTTCTTTTTATTTTTTTGGAGAGTTTTGTTTGTTTGTTTTTATTTAATTTATTTCGGCTGCACTGGGTCTTCATTGTGGGATCTTTGTTGCGGCACACGGGATCTTTAGTTGCAGCTTACACGTGAGACCTAGTTCCCTGACCAGGGATTGAATCCGGGCCCCCTGCACTGGGAGTGCGGAGTCTTACCCACTGGACCGCCGGGAAAGTTCCTAAAACTTGGGTTCTTTTCATCTGCTTCCCCTAAGTCCCCATACAAGAACTTTTTTCCTCCCAAAATCCAACACAAAAATTGGAAGCCTGTAACCTGTCAGTTTTTCTATGGTGCCAACTCTTGCCTACCTAGGTTTCCAACTACCATTTGCACCCTATTCCTAGTACACTGTCCATCTTTTAGTATGCCCCACCATTTGTATTAGACACTTGTCAGCCTCCTCCCTCCTGATTGCCTGCCTGTACCATTATCTATTTGCTGTCATGGTACCCTTAAAATGCCATGACCTGCCAATCAATCAGTCTTGTCTTCCTTTAGCATTTTGAATTTCTTCAACATCTGCATCTTTCTCCAATATTTTCCCATTTTCTTGACCAAAATATTATAAGCAGTTTTATCTGAGGTTTACTAAACTCAAATATTTTCATGACTTTCTCTGATATATAATTTACTATCTAGTAATTTTATTAAAAATGAAATAATTTTAGCTTGGCACGCTTGGTCAAAGTAGATCCTACTGTTTATACCATTAGTTTCTCTAAATGCTTGCATATGAAATATTGTTCCATTCTCTGGAATGACTTTTATCTGGATATGGAGATTTGAATGTCCATCTCCCACAGAATTCTAGACAACAAAGCCACCAATTTATAGTCACCAATGTATAAACAATAAGGAAAATTTACTATCTGATATAACAAGAAATCCTGGGGTAGATTGACCCCCAGGTTCATTGAGTTAGCAGCTCAATGATATTATCAAAGACCCAGAGTCTCTCCATATCTCTGGTCTGCCGTTATCACTATGTGGCCTTGCCCTTGGCTGGCTCCCTTCATGGATGCAAGGGAGTTCCCACAGCTCTGAGTATCATGCCCAGCCAAAAAGAAGGACTGATTTTCCTGGAAGTGTTCTTTTAGGAGCAAGGAAACCTTTCCCAGAAGCTCGCTTTCACTGGCCTCTTGTTACATTTTATTGCACAGAACTGGGCACCTGCCCTTTCCAAAGCCATCACTGGCAAGCTCAGACTGATCAGAATCTAACCCTGAGACACATAGGGAAGGGATGGGCAACCCCTTCAAACTGGCTCTTTACCAAATAGGAGAACGTGGGCAGAGGCTCTTGGCTAGGCAACCACACTGTCTGCTCCAAACAGAAGGAATTACTCCCTAATTTGGAGGGCGGGGATATCTGAAGACAGTTACTGAAGAAAACCCATTACAATAGCATGGATTTTTATCTGTTCAAAATAGTTTAAAGCAGGATTGTGTCCAAAACAAAGGGGTAGATTAAGTTATCTCTAAAATTCCCTGCCAACTGTTTAATGCTATGATTCTGTTCTCATTGTTTCCACTGGGGAAACTGCTTGCAGTTTGGAATTGTGCACATCAGCAATGTCTGTGCTGCCAGCAAAAGTGCACAGTTGCTGATCTGTGAGCATTTCCCCTAATAGCACATTTGTGGAAAACTGAGTCACAGGGATTCTAGGTACTGCGAATCCATTGAACAATTTTCTGAATGCCTTACATCTTAGACACTGGCAGCTTCCCTGTAAACAAACTATAATGAAACAATTGACATATAATGTGGGGTTGGGCAAAGCAAAGCAAGTTGGGCTAACTGGTGTTTTGCTGGCAGTGTTCCTTTTTATTTATTTTAGGCTGAAAGCAGGAAATTGTGTTATATAAGGCAACAAATTAAATGTGGATGTTACTGCTGCAATGGAAGAAAACTTGCAGAAAAGTTGACCTGACTCATTTAATCATGTGCAGAGACATTACTGTGCTACATGGTAAGCTATTCAAATGAAATATAATCCATGTAACTTCCACCTGAGCAACCGAAGTCCTCCTAGAGAAAACTATAGGAGGGGGGAGAAAAACTGGGTAGAGAAGAAAGTTATTTTTGTGGCAGTCAAGGCATGATTATTTGTAGGTCCATAAATTATCAGCCAAGGTTCTCATTTCTCTGGGAGTAAGAATAGAGAGGAGTAGCTGAATGCAAGGGATACTCAGGGCTAGAGTCATGGGACTCAGCAGCTGATTGGATTTGGGAAGCAAGAAAGAATTGAAGATAATGGTGTGCTTTTCTCAATATTACTGAGCAATTACTGCATTATGGACACCATGCTAAGTGCTTAATATAATTATTGGGTCTCTTATTTCTCCCAGTAGTTCTATTAAGTAAGTACTATTGTTATTTCCATTTTATAACTAAAGAAACTGAGGTTTCATGGAGTGAATTTAGTAAATGGCAGAGATGAGATAAACATCCACATCCCAATTTTTAATTCATCGCTACCCTCTGCCTTTCTGGGTGGGAAGGAGGAAAGTGAGGAATTTCCATTTAGGCATACTGAGTTTTAAGTGTTGGCAGGACTTTTTTTTTTTTTTTTTTTTTTTTTTTTGCATTACGCGGGACTCTCACTTTTGTGGCCTGTCCCGTTGCGTAGCACAGGCTCCAGACGCGCAGGCTCAGCGGCCATGGCTCACGGGCCCAGCCGCTCCACAGCATGTGGGATCTTCCTGGACCGGGGCACGAACCCGTGTCCCCTGCATCGGCAGGTGGACTCTCAACCACTGCGCCACCAGGGAAGCCCTGTTGGCAGGACTTTTGATTGAAGATGTCCAGCAGGCTATAGGAAATGTGAAACTAAGCTCAGGAAAAGATTTAGGATGGAGGATAGATTTGGCAGTCATTTGCTGAGAGGTACAAGTTAAAGCCATGAGCTTGCCCTTGGAGACTCTGAGGTCTACTAACTCACTTTTGCTGTGCGCATATCCTTATGCACCTCAAACATCAGGAATTGGAAGAAAGATTGATTGACCCATAGGCTCGTCGTACTGGTCTGACTGGCCCTCTGGCTGCCTGTATGACTTTGGGCAACTCACTTCACCACTTTGAATCTCTGTTAAATGAAGTCTCTTCCAGCTCTGAAGTTCTAGACAAATGCAGGCCTGGACTAAGGCAGTTGCAGTGAGAGAGGAAAAGAAGATGAATGCAAGAGTTACTGCAGAGACAATTGACCTGATGCCAAAACATGCGAGAGAAGGAGAGATGGAAGATGAGGAAAACTTTCCTAGCCTAGAGTTTAGTGGAATTGGCACCATTAACCAAGATAGAGAAGGAGGTGGTGCCAAAGAGTTTTGGAGAGATGATAATGGGCTTTGTTTTGGATATGAAGAATTTGAAGTGTTGTCCACATGCTGTTTCTTTGGGTGTTGGTACGTAAATTGCTGGACTAGAAATATTTATTTCTATAGACATGGAGCATAGATCTGGAGTTAAGAGGGCAGAGCCCGATGATCCCCTGCATAACCTTTGAGATCTCTTCTCTCTCTCTGCCTCCCTGACCACAGTCTCCATAGCAACGTGACTCACTGTCCTTGTTGGATTACCTCTCTCTGGATCAGCTGGTTTTCGCGCTGCCTGACCAAGGGCAGAGCACCCTCCGTGTTTCCTGAATGAGTGGCAATGTTGCTCTGGGTAGTTCGGATATTTTCTCATACCGTAGTTCATTGCTTCTCCCTTTTCTCTTTATACTCCTTTCTAATAAGCCCCACTTTTAACTTTTTACATCTTGATCTTCTTTCCTTTAATTTTTCTCCCCCTAGGCGCTTGCTCCTTTAGTGAGCAGCTCTTCACTGTTTCATTCATCTTTTTTCCCCCATTGCCTCGAGTTTCATTCATACCCTTTAGGCCCCATGAAAAGCTTCCTGCATCCTTAATTTCCAACCAACAATAATTCTACCCTTCAATCTCTGGCATCCTTATCCTTATCTTTCATCCTTATCATCATAATTAATAGCTAATTTGTCCCAGGTCTCGAATTAACTGCTCGGTATGCGTTAGCTCATTTAATTGTTACAATAATCCTGTGTGGCAGGTACTCTCAGTTCTATTATACAGGAAAGGAGCTGAGTTTTGGAGTGATTTCATCACTTGCCTGAGTCCCACGGTGAATGGGGGAGCAAGGAATCGAACCCAGATTGATGCAAAAGCCCAAGCTCTACCCACCACGTGTCACTGCTTTCTCTCACCAAACTAATGGTTTATGCTTCTTACCTTTGACCAATTTAATTCCACTTTTCTGAAGTGTTTTCAACATTTCATTAATGAATACAACAATTATTTAAGCAACTAATCCTTAGATATAGATCTATAAAAAGTCCTTTTAGTTGCCCATTATCATTCCCAAACCAACCAGACCCACACATCATATTCTCCCAAACATATGTATACACAAGGCATTCACCTTTGTTTTTTTATCATTTCCTTTCCTGCTCATCTCAGTGTAATGAGGTTAACAAGAAAGATTTTACATATTAGGGGAGGGAAGTGTTACAAAAAGAATATGAGGCGCAGACCCAATTTTGGTAAAAACAACAACAACACGTATGAGATACAAGAGATACACAGAGTAACTAAATAAAGGTAAACAATAGTGAATGATTAAGTGTTCCAAAGAAAAATAAAAGCAGTAAACACTGCAGATATCCGTGGAAGAGGAAGACTTTAAGGATGAGTGGGATTTAGTGGCTGGAGGACAGAAACCAGAGTGAAGACAGAAACCAGCGTCTTCATCACTGACCACTATTTACCAAGCACCCCATGGGTTAGATATTAAATTAAAGTTATTGGGATAAAAAAAAGTTATTGGGATAAAGAGATGTACAAGCTGCTGTCTTTCTCCAAATACTTGGTTTATGGGAAAAGCCTAATTTACAGATAGTGAAATAAATAGCAATACAAAGAGGCGCAAAATATACAGAGCAAGAGTTTCAGTAATTCTGAAAATGAAATTTACCCCAACAAGAGGAATAAGCCCAGGAATAAGCCCAGGGACAGAAAGTAAGCCATTAGGCATGGATCAAAGGGCGCACTCATTGTAACAAAGACTTCTATAAGCCAGGCACTGAATACAGTTGATACCAAGAGCTCAAAGCCAACAGGAGGAACCAGGAGTGTGATTTGTGAGAGCAGGATATGAGGGGAGGGGTACCTTTCCCAGTCACAGGCATCAGAGAAGGCTTCCCAGGGTGGGGGAGGGCAGAAAAGTAGGAATAGGAGTCACCTGGGCCAGAATGGGCAGGCAGGGAGGGTAGGACCCTTCTGAGCAAAAACACAGGTTAGAAGATGCTCTCATGTAGGGAGAAAGAACAGAACCTACTGGTCCTTTAGTGTCGCTGTGAGAGTGTGTGAGATGACACGGAAGACACAGGCAGAGGCTGGATGGGAAGGGTCCTGATGGCTTCGTGTTGGGAGCCTCAGCTTAATGTTGAGCCACTGAAGTGCAATATGTTAAGCATTCTTTAGGTTGAGAGGGCTGTAGGAATTGGATTCAGGTTGGGCCTGGGTTACAGTGAGCTTCATATGCCAAACCTAGTCTTTCCTCCACGTGAGTTCTATGCTTACTCTTCTTGTAGTTCAGAGAACAAACTGGGCACTAGACATTCCAGGCAAACAGCCCAATTCAAAGTAGAGCTGCTGAAAATTTATCAGCACTGAAGAGCAAAGGATGCTTTTAATGGATGACTCAGTATTTCAAAGGGCTGTGGCTGATAGGTGACAGTTCTCTGAAGTCCAGTTTCAAAACCCAGAGCATCTCCCCCTCTAAGTTTCCCACTTATAACTAATGTCCTCTCTTCTTCTTGTTCTATCATTAACTTTTTTGTTCCCCTTGAGTCTTTTTCTTTTCCCCACGTATTAGGACCACTTGGTCCTAATGTGGACCAAGCGGAATGCCATTATCATCCGTTGAGTGCCTGCCGTGTCCCAGGCATTGTTTTAGGCACTAAAGCATGGTCTCATTTAATCCTCATAACAACAGTAAAAGGTGAGTGCCAGTTTACAGATGGAGAATCCAAGGCACAGACAAAATCAATATCTAATTCACACAACTAGTAATGGACAGTAGTAGGAGTCACATATGCTTTTCAAGTACAAATTCATACACACTCTTCTCCATTTCAAACGCTCGGTTTGAAATGATTTCTTAATGCTGTTAGGATTTTAAAACCAAAAATCTTTGGCATGATTTACAAAGACTAGCACAGAGATTCCTCTCTCTCTTTCACCCTACAGACAAACCCAAACAGCTGACATTCAGGGCCCAAGGTCCTGACCACTTAAGTACACTATCTCCGGGCTTCCAACAGCTAATTTAAGTTCCTTTATATACTGCAAGTTATAAATCATACTCTGGCAGTTTCTGATATAAGTTAACAGTTTTTCTCACCAAGCAGATGATTAACAAAGATCCTTTCAAAGTACGGTTAGGTCTGGGCTGGGTTCCTCACCTCTTGGTTTGTTCGAGTTCTTCAGTATGTCCCACCCTCCTCAGAGGCTACCCTGGTCTATGCAGAATGCTGCTTCCCTGAATAGGGGCCCTCACTCTCCATCGGCAGAAAGTCTATGGTCTTTCCTTCTGCTGAACTTGGCTTTATCACTAAGTGGCTCTGAGATTTCATGTTGTTAACTGTCCTTTCTCTTTCCTCAGTTTCCTTCTCTGTGCACAGCCAGATCGTCATCTCCAAAGTGTTGCCCACTTCAAAAAGTTTAGAATTCTGTGCAAGGGCTTTACCCAGTTGTAGGAAAGAGAATTTGCAAGTTCATTAACTAGGACCCCGTTTGTGTTATTGTCCAGTATAATTATTTTAAACTTTCTATCTTTATGACGTTTATTGTTACTTCTTGTAAATGATAACTGTGGTGAAGGTCACAAGTTATTTAGTGCCTTTAAATCTCATCCAAAGGTACTTTCCAGCTGAAAAATTCCATAATTCTAAGTCTATATCAATTTCATATCAGGCAGGATCAGAGACTTGGTCAATATTATTTTTTCCACAGTGAAACTGTATAAGGCAGGAGATCTTACTTAAGCCAACAAATGTGTATCCTTCACAATGGAAGAATAAATAAAAGTATAATTTGTGAATCTATTAAGGGTTCTTTCCTGCTAAAAATATTAACCTCTTCTATTCTTTAGCAGGAACTTAATACATATACATAATTTTAGGTTAAAATGTTTGGGAATTTTGGTGCCCTACAGTGATTTTCTACAAATTTATTTCCCATCTCCAAACTTGATCTCCCTCCAAATGTTCTTGATCTTATATTTTCATGTATTCATTATCATTGAGATCTTAATCTTTTCTTGCTGTCCTCAACCTCACCAATATTTCCATATTTCCTAAATCCCTTTTTTTTACAAAGAAATATCCATCAGATATTTCAATATTTGAAAGAAGTTGACACCAATAAAGAATTTGCTCTCTGTCTACTTGGATATAAGGAGCTACCCAAATTAAGACCTTACATCTTTTCATCTACTTATTTGTAATAAAAACTAAATTGTAATTAAATTGTGGTAACTGCAACATGCTAGTTCTAAGTAGCCATTGTTAAGTTGTTTCTAAATATCAACAGTAAAAACTACAGTCCAAGTAAATTTTGGAATGCCCAATTAATCTAAAGGAGAATGAATTTTAAAAAAAAATAGAGGGCACAATGCTGCACATTTCCGTCTCCAGCTTGAGCAGGGAACCGCTCACACGGTACCTTTTCCAACTTTGCTATTAACACCAGGTTAATGTAAAACTACCTGATGTGGGTGAAACACTCAGCCTCTGCAAATGATCTCATTCTGTAACGACAGGTGTCGTGAAAATTGTGTTTTTCTTCTACAGCTCACTGAAATGGAGATGGAATGGAATGGAGTAAAGGGATCTGCTTTCTAATGAGGCAAAATGTGATTCCTTTGAACTGGGGCATGGACAGAAAATCCAATAAGTACCCCATTTTTTACATCCTTACAAAGTCTTTGAGCACCTGAGCAGAGCAAAAGTACACCCATACTCAAAATTTCCCAAGTAGGATATGAAATTCATGAGGAAATTATTTTCAATATTCATGGAATGGCCATATTGCTTATACTGTACAGTGTAAAGGGGGGGAAATGACTAACCTCAGAAGCACATTTCCATTTTTTTCATCAGCTTAGTTTTTTTGATACAAACATAGGAAACCACTGTGACCATCATAGAGAACATTTTGCAATCTTCACTACTGCATAGGATTCATGTGACAGCAAGAGCAGAACTATCAAAGCAAACACACAGACCAGCAACAAGTGAAAACGACCACAGTAAACCTTTATAACATATTAATCCTTGTAAAATATATATTCTAAAGAACTGTGATATACTCTGTAACTATACTATATTCCAGTTTCTACCATTTAAGTCTTTTTATGACTTGCTGTTTATAAAAATAACCTAGTAAAGAAGTGGCAGAAGAAAGTGAAATTTTACACAGTGTATTACGTGAAACACAAACTTATGAAACCAGCCAAATTTTCTGAATTCTTAATTTACATAGAATTCTTTTTATTTTTGTCTTTTTATTCCTCCTGTATTTTATAATGATAGCATTTTTAGGTTAGTGGTTCTCAGACTTAACTTTCTCAGGAGAGTAAAACAATTGAGAGCTAACACAGACTTGCCAAACTGTTCATTTTGCCAACAACAACAATCACATAAAGCTACCTTTCCATCCTTTCAAAAAGGAAAGGAAATTTCAACACCAAAAACATAGGAAATTCATAATTTCAGAACAAAAGAGAGCTCTTCCCAAGAAACACTATTTGTTAGCCAGAGATTATTTTAAAAGGATATATTTCTAGTTATATGAAAATACAGAAACATTTACAACATTAAAATTTATTTTATAATACAATGTATGTTATGTTTCCTTGGTATAAGTTTTCTTTTAATTTGGTAGCACTATATGTATTTGATACATTTGTATTTGATTTCACCCACGAGGAAGGGCTATAACATGCAACTTGTTTTGGTGTTTCATTTTTATTACTACCACTATCAAAAATTCCATTTCAGGGCTTCCCTGGTGGCACAGTGGTTAAGAATCCACCTGCCAATGCAAGGGACACGGGTTCGAGCCCTGGCCTGGGAAGATCCCACATGCCGCGGAGCAACTAGGCCCGTGAGCCACAACTACTGAAGCCTGCGCGCCTAGAGCCCCTGCTCCGCAACAAGAGAAGCCACGACAATGAGCCAAGAATATTTTCAAGGAAGTGATATCAATGGATATGGACTCTAAGATGGATAAGGAAGAAAACGGAGATGAGAGGATGATTACAAATAATTCTTTCTAAGTGGTAGATTCAACTCATAAGGTAAAATAAGTAGCTACAAAGCAAGTCAGCTGATTACCAGGAAGGAGGAAGTAGCTGGAGATTTCAGAAAGGAAGCAGTTACTTGTGATGTGAATAAAGGTTCAGGGGCTGCCAAGAGGGTGTGTAGCTGGAGTGGAGGTGGGTGATGGGGTTAAGGAGCTGGGTGTAGAGAAGGTTACCTGTGAGAGCTGAGTCTCAGGATGACGGCAGGCGTGGGCGGAGAGGAAGTGTGTAGGTCAGGGGCTCAAGTAAATTCCTTGAATGAGTCAAGGAAATGACAGGTCCAAGGCGGGAGAAAGGGGCAAGAGAGGGTATTTTCAGGAGAGGGGAAAGAGAAATGCTTTGCAGTCACCATGGGGAGCCAGGAGGATGCTTTTTCTACTTCTCAGTCTTAAGGTACAAGGGGGCATGAGAAAGGTAAAAAGCAATAAGTGAAGCAAAAATCAACAAATGAAATGAAAAGCTGGAAGAGGGGAAGAAACGTTCTCAGGAGACTTCTGGGTTTCTGTTAAGGCAAATGCGGGAAGGGAATATTTGGAGAAAATGTTGCATTAGCTGCTCACAGAGCAAGGGGCAGGAGGGCAGCTGCAGAGTCCCAGAAGTGCTGGGAGTGGGGAGAACTTGGAGTCCAAATGGAGAGCAGAGCCCAAGGGACAGACTCAGACATCATGAAATTCTAAGGGATACACACGTGTTGGACTGGGCCTGGAAGTCAAGAGAAGCAGTTCTGGGGCATCCTCAGAGAAGAAGAGGGTAAGCACATGTCCAGATCACTAAACGAGATAACTGTGAAAACATTTTGTTTACAAAACTGCATTTTAAAGATCTGGGAATTATTAGATATATATAGTCAGGTGACAAAAGACATTATACAAATCAAGTTAATATGTTTGATCCTCATTGTCTAGAAGTTACTCATTTATGATGATATCTACACACCCACAATAGTATGTTATGATATCCACTGGCTTAGAGACAACGATTCTATTGTTTGTCATAAAAGATAAATATATGAACACACATGCACATACACAAACACAATTTTGCTAAAAACGGTAAGATTAGCAGCTATAAAATGAAATTACAGATGGTGTTTTAAGGTCTTGGTTGGCTCAATCCATCTTCTCACTGGTTCCTGCCTTTTTCTCCTTTGTTCCAATTCCATTTTTCATCATGTTTTGACAGGTGAGGTTGTTCATGCAAAGAGATCCAACAAAAATATAGGAATGCCACCTTTGCCTCCTTATCTAGGATAGAGCTACCTTCCCTTTCCTCCTTGCAACAAAGCAGGCAAAACATACTCTCCCACTGCCCCTCGAGGGGGCAGATGGAGGAATGACGGTGGCACCATTGTTTTGCTTGCAGGGAGGGAATTTGAAGGCAGTCAGGAGGTCACCTGCCCTCTCTGCTCAGGATCAGCCCTCCACCCAAACCCCCGTGCAGTTGAACCTTAGAATACTTCAGACTTAGCCAGCACAAACATGTCACAGCAAGAGGGATAGTGATTGTATTTGCACCTGCTATTGGTTTAAGCACAGGCTTTGTTTGATTCTTAAAAAAAAAAAAAGCTTTATTATTACATTATAGCCAAAAGAATTTAGCCTTTAACCTGCAATTTGCCTACTCTCAGTAATATAAACCTTTTTTCTGGACAAGAAGGGAAGCCTGATGGAATTTTCTTCTTTCCCCTGGGGATGAGGAAATTAACTCACAACTCCATTGGACTCTGTTTTATGCCAACTAAAACATTAGAAAGGGGTCTTTGGTAACGTGGGAGAAAGGAAGAGAATCTCCCGAGAATAATGCAGAAAAATGCATGGTTAGGAGTGATTAAAGATGTTCATCTTGGAGATGCTCCACCCTGAGGCTGAACCAGGTAAACCATTTTCTCTTATGACCCTTCAGTGGGCAAAATGGAAGAAACTTGAACCCTCCCTCCACTGCCCATGTCTACTGAGGGCTTGAGAGCTAGGTCTCCAGAGGGACCACTGAGAAGGAGAGGGCCAACTGAGAACAAAGGGAGGTAGAATAGAGACAAAGGCCCCTGTCGCCCACCAAAAAGGCGGGTTCTTATGGAATGATGGACTAATTTCCATCAATGGAAAAAAGACCAAGAATGGCTTTGCATCATCTTCTGAACCCTATGTACATGTCTGCCTGGTCATCAAATAGCAGGGATTTTTTTCCCTAAGCTATGATCTCTGTGTTAGCTTTCTATGCTGTGTATCAAATTAACACAAACTTAGTGACTTAAAACAACACACATTTATTATCTTATAGTTCTTGTGGGTCAGGAGTCTGGACATAGCTGAGCTGGGTCCTCTGCTCAGGGTCTCATGAGCCTGCATCAAGTTATTGGTCAAGGCTGAGTTCTCATCAGAGGCTTGACTGGGGACAGATCTGCTTCCAAATTCCCTCAGACTGTTGAATTTATTTCCTTGCCACTGTAGGATGCATGGCAACTTGCTTCTTCAAAGTCAGCAACAGAGAGGGAAAGAGACTTCAGTGTGAGTCTACTGGGAAGATGAACTTACATAACCTAACACAATCATGGGAGTGACACTCCATCCTCTTTGCCATAGTCCGTTGGTTAGAAGAAAGTCACAGGTCTTACCTACACTCAAGGGGAAGGGATTATATGAGGGTGTGAACATCAGAAGCAGAGATCATGGGGCCACCATAAAGCTTCTCTGCTTCAGTCCATATCTCTGTAGCCCTAGAAATTTAAGGGTATGGCTAAGGAGTTATAGAAGCAAACATTTGTAGGAGAACAATAAAATGAGGGAGGGTATTTTATATTTACGCACATACTCACACACCCTAACCTAAAAATAAAGTTCGGAATTTTTCTTAATGGTTGATGGCATGAAATTTTGCAGTTATATAGCCATGGATTTGAATCCCTGATCTATGGTGTAGTAGTTAACTTTAGTAACCCTCAATTCTCATCTTTAAAATGAGAAGAATGGGGTTATTATTACCCACCTTTGTGAGAATTAAATTCAGTAAAGAAAACACTTAGCATAATGGAAGTGCTCAATAAGTGGTCACTGTCACATCCAGGCAAGAGCCTTGGGTACCTCATCCAAGGATTTTTACAATGTGCTCTAAATACAGAGAACTTAATCCCCAAAGCGGGGATGGGGGTGGGGGGGCGCCCTTCTGAGGTCTGAGAGGGTTTGGTACCGGTTTGCCTCCATGCTTCCCACAGAGCTGTGGGTATCCTCTAACCTCCTGGCTGGCTTGGCCAGGGGTCTTTAGTCCACCTTCTCCCACATCTTCATCAATGGAACCAGTAAGCCTTTGCAATGCTGGATTCAAGGTCCCTGCAGAACTCCAAACTTCTCACCTGGAATGCCTCAGGGAGGGCTCCCCTCACTCCAGGTGCCTCCACTCACCCTGTTCATAATTGACCACAAACTTCCTATCTGCTTGTCCTGCTTAGTCCTTGGAACCTGGTTCCTGAGATGGATCCACTCAATTATTCACTTACTGAACACATTCAATACTCAACACCTACCATGCGCCAGGCACCGGGCTAGTTTTGGAGAGAGAACAGCGATGAATACAGAACCCTCCCCTCCAGCAGCTCATTGGCCAATGCGGAAGCAGACATAAGCCAACAAAGTAAAACTGACCCTTGACTTTGGACAGGAGCACACCTGACACCTGCACGAATCCCTCAGTCTGTGAACACAAATGTTAAGAAAGTGCTTTCTCCCACTTCTCTGTTCCATCAAGACTCATAGTTCCTGCACAGAGTCTCACACCGCTTTTGAGTTTCCAGCTTTTGCTACAGTTTAGTGTGTCACATAATAAGCAATTTTTGTGCTAGCATGAGTCCTTACTAAAACAGTTCCACAAACAATGTTTTCCTTTTTTTTTTACAGAGTGTAAAAAAAGTCCACAGAGTGGACTAATACCTTCATCAGTGTTGGGCACGGCCCAGCTGAATGTTCCACTTTACATTTATCCCAAACGTCTGACGATTTTCTGGCTAAGAGTCATCACTTTCTCAGAGCTCATTACTTTTCCTTTATTCTTATTACTGGCACCAGCTGAAATCCTTTTTAAAACTTTGTTTTCACAAAGGAATGACATGTTTACTATGTCGGATGAGGTGTCCGTGCTCTGTTGTCACTGGTACTCTCCCTGGAGACACATGGCCTCCTGCACACCAGGCTCCTCACAGCCCAAGAGGTGCACATCTATGCCTTGTCAGTCATTTGAATCTTAATACTACTACTACTAATAATAAAAGGTAAAATATATTGAGAGATTAAAGTGTGCTAAGAATTTATATGTATTACATTATTTAACCTTTACAACCACCTCTTGAGATCGGGACTAATACCAGCATTTAAGAGATCAGGAAACTGAGGTTTAGAGATTTTGTCTGTTCAAGATCATATTGCTGGTAAGCGTAGTGCAAGATTCAATCCCCAGTAGCCTAATGCAATCTTGTCACCCAAGTTTGAACAGGGGTGTGTGAGCCTGAGAACAAGGTTAACCTACTTAATACTTTGTCCAAGCTCAGCCCAGGCTCCAAACCCAAGGGGAAAAGGCAAGATTAGTAGCCACAAAGTCCAATGGTTAGCCAGTCACCTGTACTTTAGGGGTATCTTTCCTTTCACAGCCCAGCTCTGGATACAGGCAAATAAAAGATAGCAGTGGGTCTCTTGTGCAGGGAGCTAATGTGAAAAAATCAAGAACAAAAGAGAAACAAAAGATGACCTAGTACGAAGGACTAGGGAACAGAGATAACTCTCAGATAACTCTTTGGACTGAGGAATAAATGTCTTTCTTTTAACAGACTCACAGACATAGAGAGCAGACTTGTGGTTGCCAATGAGGGGCCGGGGAGGGAAAGGGAAGGATTGGGAGTTTGGGGTTAGCAGATGTAAACTATTATATATAGAATGGATAAACAACAAGGTTCTACTGTATAGCATAGGAAACTATATTCAATATCCTGTGATAAACCATAATGGAAAAGAATATGAAAAAGAATGTACATATATGTATAACTGAATCACTTTGCTATACAGCAGCAATTAACACAATATTGTAAATCCACTATACTTCAATAAAATAAAATTTTATAAATGCCTTTCTTTTGAGAAAAGCTTGTAATTCTGACAGTGAGTCTGGGGCCCCTAACAGTGACAGGGACTGATGGCTGTGAAGGGCACTAATCAAAGACACAGCAGACTTGTGTTTACTCTGGGAAGGACTGCTGACCCTGCAGAGGCCTTTGAAGCCACCCTTGCTCATGCAGATTATAATGCACTATGAAGTAACATCTTCAAAGCAAAAGGGGGAAATTGAAACATACACGTCTAAGCCAGTTATTTCACTAAGGCACTTCAAAGAAACACTTTCTTTGATCATTTTGACTTCTCATTAATAATAAATGTGAAGATATTACTCACAGAAATTACTCAGAAACCTCGGGCTGATGGAGGCTTCAATTTGACCCATCATCAGCACAGTGGGAAGGATAAAGTAGGGAATCACACATGGCTCCTAAAGCTTCCACTTGGAAGTGACTTATATCCCCTCCCACTCACATTTCATTGGCCAGAGAAGGTCACATGGCCTACCTAACTTCCAGGGGGACAGGGAAGCACAATCTGGCCATATGGTGATAAGGGCAGATGGGGTATTGACAACACCTGGTGAACAGCACTGATGACTAATACAAAGGCCAAGGGAAAAGTAGGAATTTTTAGGACGTCAAGTGAAGGAGTATGTTCAAGAGAATAAAGCACTTAGGAGCTCTGCTGTATTTCCACAGTAATTTCTCACATGGAGTAATCCCATAAAGACCTTCAACATGAACATCACAATTGTTTGAAGAAACAGGTGTCCTGATCTGATAACATCATCAAGGAAAAATAATACCAAAAAATTGTGGAATTTATATAACTGAGACGAGCAATTTTCTCATGTGTAAGTGGAGGAAGAAACTATTCATCTGCCATCTAGATCATTGGTGAGAATGCTAAGAAAACTTATTGTAGGACTCAGCAAAGGTAAACTACCAAAACTCAGATGGCACCATTAATCTTTTCTCCCTTGAACTTGCCTATCGTCTTGCTATTTCTGCAAGCAATTTCAAAGCATTTTACCATATAATCATATTTAGAGCTTCAAATAAACTGACAATGACAATGTATACTTATTCACTTTGTACTTCATTCAACAAACATTTATTATGAGGGTCTATGACATGCAGTATACTTCCCTAGACACTAGGGATACAAAGACACAGTCCTTACCCTTAGAACTCTCATTAATATAATGGAGAAAGACCAAGGATTAGAAAATTGTAGACTAACGTGAATCCAGTTAAGATATATGCACTGCATATAATGAGAGAGCTGTTGGGCTAATATTTATTAAGACCATCACCTGCTTTGGAATGGAGCGGTGAACCTGTATGATTCACCCAATACACAGGGCATGTCTTAGAGTTCTGCAAGGTATGTATTGCACAACTCCAGGGTTCACCGTCCCCTTGCAGGCTTCTTACATTTGTATGGATGCCAGTTAAGTGTCTTGAACAGAGGTGCCTCTATCTATTTCCTCCAAAGTCATCATTGGGATTAACAGCAGGACTGCCAGCATCTAATCAGCATTTAGTACTCTGCAGTATTTTCATTATATTCTAATATATTTCATTGTAATTTTTATTAATATTGACATAATGGTAATCTCTCACTAACTGAACCATTTTTTTCAATAATCATCAATTACATAGCTAGTCTAACACTGTTCTAGCCATATTGGAAGTCCTAGATAAATATAAGCCACTATCCTTGACCTCAGAAAACTTTTAAACTAACTGGAGAAGAAAGACAAAACCACGTAAGTCAATTAGAGATTAATCATCTCTAACCTGTGTGACACAATCTAAAAACAATCTGAGCTGTGAAAACCAAGAGATCAACCTTAGATCGGATTTCATCCTGAGCTTGAAGGATGTAGAATATTTAGATAGACTAGAGGAAGGAGACTCATGAGAATGTATGACTCTATCAGTCTTTGTCTATTCTTTCCAGGGAAAAACACCTTAAAACTCATACCTTGGTAATGGACATTAGCAGCTGCCCCTGTGTTATAGCAAAGAGGGAGGCACAGCTGAGAAAGTGTAGTGAACTCTGCTCCTTATCCCCCCAACCTACTCCTTCCAACACCTCAGTTATCTTGTGCCATTCCCCAGGATTCCTCTTGGACAGAACAAGTCCTTCTACTATCACCTTGTAGTGCTTAAGAAGATAAGCTACTACACTGATTTTCAAAGTGCAGTACCCAATCAGCAACATGAGTATTATCATCTGGGAACTTGTTAAAAATGCAAATCTTTGGGGCCCACCCCAGAACCAGTGAAACTCTGCAGGCAGAGCCCAGCAATCTATGGTTTAACAAGTCCTACAGGTGATTCTAAGGTACACTAATGTTTGAGAACCACTGGGCTCGTCAGACATCCTGAGTTCAAATCCTAGCTCTTTTGGCCTCCATGGTTTAATCAGGTGGTTACTTTTGCTAAATCCCAAAAGAGTATAACAGTAGTTTCCAACCTCGTGGGGTCATTGTGAAGAATAAATGAGTTAATGCATGTAAAGCCCTTAGTGTAATCCTTGAGTGAGCACTCAACAAAGTGTTACTATTAGCACCTAGTGAGACTTCCCTTTACTTTTAAATAATTTTCATGCCATAACATAGTTGGAAAAATCTTAGAGCTGTGTTTCTTCGCTCCTTCTTATTACCTTCACCCCCATCACCTTTGATAGCACCACCTTCACCACTCTTTGGCCCACTAATATATATATGTATTAATTATATATTATATTTATACATTTTATATATATTAATAGCACAAAATGTTCCATTTTAACCATTTTAAGTGTAGAGTTCAGTGACATTAAGTACAGTCACACTTTTGTGTCTCATCACCACCATTCATCTCCAGAATTTTTTTCAACCTTCCTAATTAAAACCCCAAACTCATTAAACAACAACTCCCTTTCTCCCCCCTTCCCCCAGACCCTGGCAACCACCATTCCACTTTCTGTCTCTATGCGTTTCACTACTCTAAGTACGTCACATGAATGACATACAGTATTTGCCCTTTTGTGACTAGCATATTTCACTTAACACAGTGTCCTCAAGATTCATCCATATTACAGCATGGGTAAGAATTTCCTTCCTTTTTAAGGCTGAATAATATTCCATTGTATGTATGTACCATATTTTGTTATCCATTCACCAGGAAATGGAAATTTTAGGTTGTTTCCACATTTCGGCTATTGTGAATAGCGCTGCTATGAACATGAGTGTTCAAATATCTCTTGAGTTCCTGTTTACAGTTCTTGTGAGTATATTCCCAGAAGTGGAATTGCTGGTGGTCTACTAATCTTGACCATTCCTCAGCTTTATGAGAGAAGCCTTCCTCTCCTCTCTCCTCTGTCAAGCTGCTGTGTCTGTGGCTACCAGAGAGCAGACACCATCCTCCTTGTCTGTATCTAGGACAATGTTGTAGGACTGCCTTGCAGTCTTTAAAAATTTGAAACTGGGTAAGAGCAAGTCTTCCACTAAAACATATCTCCTCCTCTCCTAGACTCAATTTCATCACAGTGAAGGGCTTTTCTGCCCTATCTACAAAAACTTTACTTTCTTCCACCCCACTGGTGATATGGACCAGAGAGTAAAGAGGGATTATAGGGTGAATCATCTGCTATGACAACTTATTTTTCCTCTAGTTGTTTCCAACCAAACACACAGTATCATTTACTTTGACTGTGGTCATCATTTTGGCTTCAGGCTTAATCTATTTTGACTAGGAATATTGTCCTTGGAAACACTACAATTTCCTGAAGAGACTGCAAATCAGCAGTCTTGCCTAAAATCATACATGGCCATTATCTTTCCTCTGCTTAAAAGATGTACAAAGACAGTATGTCATTGTGAGACGGGTGATTTTCTTTATTTAGGGTCTGCCTTCTGGCTGAGCTATAACGTAAGGCAATTAGATACCCAACTTTTATAACAGACATGTTGAACTTCCTTTATATGTCCTGCAGAGGTTAGGCAAACACAAAGATAATAGACTTTAACTAGCAGTTAGGAGGTTTAGACTTCAGACCTCTTAGACAGTATGAACTATGATCACGAGACAACAGACAATGTGCTCATTTACTGCTCAAAACCACCTCGAGATGAAATTTTAATGTAGAATCATTCCTACCTGTGAGGTCCACAAGAAATGGGTACTAAACGTCTTTTTATGCAAGGCTTTTAGTCTGAGTTTTGTCCAGAATAAGCTAAACCAAAGTGACCCCTCTAGGAGGCAGCACTGTGCAGTGGAGATGCAGTCTGGATTCAGCTCAGCTAGGTTTCCAGTAGACTCTGCCTTTACTACCTATGTGACCTTGAGAAAATTACTAAAATTCTTCATATCTCGGTTTCTTCACCTGAAAAATAGACATACTAATAGCACCTTCAGAGTATTTCCTATCATTCAAGGGTAACTGGTACCTGGAAAACATCAGTGACAATAAATGCCCCCAACTGTCATTGAAAAAAATAGGTGTTATTACAGCATTTCCTTGAAAAATGAACTAAAAATTATACAAATTATAAAATTGTCTTACATTTAACCAAATTTAAAGTTTCAACTCTATACTTATTTTAGAAAAATGACAAATAAATTACTTAGGAGATCTTTGTTAAAATTTTCAAACAAAACTGCACAATAGCACTATACATCCTTCATTTCATATTTGACCTTCAAAGAAACAGGAACAGGATATACATTTTGCAAAACTATTCTGGGGCTTAATTGGCTTCCTACAACTTTTCCTGTTCCTTTGGTGTTGAATCCTCCCTCTTGAAGCACAAATCATGCCAAATCCACATTTGCCAATGGCTTTGCAGGGAATTCTAGTACTTCTCCTGTATCACTTTCATCAACTTCACGAAATTCTAAATGTTTGGCAAATTGTGACTTTTCCATTTGCAGTTCATCTGCTTTGTAGTTTCATTGTACAGTCTCATGTTATAAATATCTGACAATGAAGCAGTGACCAACAAAGGTGACTGACCCACTGGTCAGGATAGATGCTAGTGTAAAACAGGAAGAGATATTTGAATGAAGACGGATTTTAATAAACGGCCAGCTCACTATGACAATTTTTGCTTTCCTGACACCTCTTAACTACAGAAATTTAGAGAATGAATACTAAGACAGCAAAGACCCTTGATTTCTCATTATACTGCTAAACCCATTCATGTACTCAGCACAGTGCCTAGTGAATAGCATGTGCTTTAGTTGTTAATAAATATTCTCATTATTTACTTAAGAGGACCTACATGTTCATAAAGGTTGAAGGCATTTAAACATACATTAATAATATAGGCTAAGAAGAATGTTTTCCTTAAATCAATTTCCCCTTTCCATCTATAAGCACAATGACTAGAGAATTAAAAAAAAAAATCTCCCGGCTTCCCTGGTGGCGCAGTGGTTGAGAGTCCGCCTGCCGATGCAGGGGACGCGGGTTCATGTCCTGGTCTGGGAAGATGCCACATGCCACAGAGCGGCTAGGCCCGTGAGCCATGGCCGCTGAGCCTGTGCGTCCGGAGCCTGTGCTCCACAACGGGAGAGGCCACAACAGTGAGAGGCCCGCATACCGAAAAAAAAAAAAAAAAAAAAAAATCTCCCATTCTTCAACCTGCCTCTATTCTTTACTCTCTTTTCCCCTTATTTTGTTTTATCTTCTCTCAATAACACTAATTCCCATTTAAGGTGTCATATATTTACATATTTGTTTTGCCTGTCTCGCACCACTAGAATCTAAACTCCAGAGGCCAACAACTTGGTTTGTCCATTGATGTGTCACCAGCACCAAGAACAGGGCCTGGCACATGGTAGATATTCAATAAGTATTTGTTGAATCAATGATGAATGAAAGACTCCTTCTACCTTCCTCAATCCAGGGCCCCAGTGCCCAGGGGCCATCACCACGATCCCAAGGTAAGGTATCCTAGTGCACTATGGCCTGAAAGAGCCCCTGATATGAATAAGAATGGATACTGAGCAAATCCTAAGAGACAGAGCAGATTCCTAAAAGCATGCAGAAGAATGAAAGGCTGTGGATAGTCACTGCAAACTCAGGCCATCTCTGTTCCTAGACTAAGATCCATTCTAATTCACTCCAGAAGGAATAGAAGACAGTTCTGCAGAGCAAAGAAAGGAAGTTGAATTCTCCCTCCTACAAAGGAAAAGATTTGTGTTTGAGTCATGATGGAGTGGAAAGAACTACCCTGTGAAGGTCAGGAAACCTGCGTACTGATCTCACCTCTGATACTAACTGGGTCTGTAACTCAGGAAAGTCACATCAAACTTTCAGGGCTCTTCAACTTCATCTGTACAATGGGTGGGTGTGGCTAGATCAGCATTTCCTAAACTATGTGCCTTGGGACATTTGACCTCTTCTGCACTAATAGGATGGCCACTAGCCACATGTGGTTGTCGAGCACTTGAAAAGTAGCTGGGGCCACATTTTAAAGTGTAAAAACTAGGTCAGTGTACAGAAAAAAAAAGTAAGGTATCTCAATAATTTTTATATGATTAATGTTGAAATAATAGTTTTATATATTGGCTTAAATAAAATATGTTATTAAAATTAGGATAGAATGGGAGGCTGTGGTTGTTGTGGGGGCAGGGTGCACATGGGAACTCGTAGTACTTTCTGCTCAATTCTGCTGTGAATCTAAAACAGCTCTAAACAATTATAGATAAATCAAAACTTTATATAAAAAAGTAGGCCAACCCATTTCTTTTTACTTTTAAAAATGTGGCTACCAGGACATTGAAAATTGTGTATGTAACTACAGATACGGTTTGCAGGGTATTTCTGTTTGACAGTGCAACTCTACAATCAGAGAGAAGAAAAAAATCTCTCTGATCACATCACTGTATATCACAACCCCACCTCCACCCTCCCCATGCCCATCCCATGACATGATGCTCATTATCAAAGTGAGCATATTGAGGTGGCCATCTTCCCGTCTTCCTGGTGCTTCGGAAAGAACCACCTGACCTGCGCTAGGAGCTCTCCAATTTAGAAAAAGACATGCCAGCCCTTTGCAGTATAGCAGCTAAACAGAGCCATGTGGCTGACAAGGTCTTGGTGCTCCAGCCTGGTGTCAGGCCTGAGCCTCGGAGGTGGGAGAGCCAAGTTCAGGACATTGGACCACCAGAGACTTCCTGGTCCCACATAATATCAATTGGTGAGCGCTCTCCCAGAGATCTCCATCTCAATGCTAAGACCCAGCTCCACCCAACAGCCAGCAAGCTCCAGTGCTGGACGTCCCATGCCAAACAACTAGCAAGACAGGAACACAACTCCACCCATTAGCAGAGAAGCTGCCTAAAATCATAGTAAGTTCACAGACACCCCAAAACACACTACCAGATGCAGCCCTGCCCACTAGAAAGACAAGATCCAGCCCCACCCACCAGAACATAGGGACGAGTCCCTTCCACCAGGAAGCATACACAAGCCACTGAACCAACCTTACCCACTGGGGGCAGACACCAAAAGCATCGGGAACTACGAATCTGCAGCCTGTGAAAAGGAGACCCCAAACACAGTAAATTAAGCAAAATGATAAGACAGAAACATGCAGTAGATGAAGGAGCAATGTAAAAACCCACCAGACCAAACAAATGAAGAGGAAATAGGCAGTCTACCTGAAAAAGAATTCAGAGTAATGATAGTAAAGATGATCCAAAGTCTCAGAAATAGAATGGAGAAAATACAAGAAATGTTTAACAAGGACCTAGAAGAACAATAGAGCAAACAAACAATGATGAACAACACAATAAATGAAATAAAAAATTCTCTAAAAGGAATCAATAGCAGAATAACTGAGGCAGAAGAACGGATAAGTGACCTGGAAGATAAAATAGTGGAAATAACTACCACAGAGCAGAATAAATAAAAAAGAATGAAAAGAATTGAGGACACTCGCAGAGACCTCTGGAACAACATTAAAGGCACAAACATTCCAATTATAGGGGTCCCAGAAGAAGAGAAAAAGAAAGGGTCGGAGAAAATATTTAAAGAGATTATAGTTGAACACTTCCCTAACACAGGAAAGGAAATAGTCAATCAAGTCCAGGAAGCTCAGAGAGTCCCATACAGGATAAATCCAAGGAGAAACATGCCAAGACACATATTAATCAAACTATGAAAAATTAAAAAGCAAAAAATAACATACAATGGAATCCACATAAAGTTAAGAGCTGATCTTTCAGCAGAAACTCTGCAAGCCAGAAGGGAGTGGCAGGACATATTTAAAGTGATGAAAGGGAAAAACCTACAACCAAGATTATTCTACCCAGCAAGGAACTCATTCAGATTCGATAGAGAAATTAAAACCTTTACAGACAAGCAAAAGCTAAGAGAATTCAGCACCACCAAACCAGCTTTACTACAAATGCTAAAGGAACTTCTCTAGGCAGGAAACAAAAGAGAAGGAAAAGACCTACAATAACAAACCCAAAACAATGAAGAAAATGGTAATAGGAACATATATATCGATAATTACCTTAAATGTAAATGGATTTAAATGCTCCAACCAAAAGACATAGACTGGCTGAATGGATACAAAAACAAGACCCGTACATATGCTGTCTGCAAGAGACCCACTTCAGACCTAGGGATACATACAGACTGAAAGTGCAGGGATGGAAAAAGATATTCCATGTAAATGGAAATAAAAGAAAGCTGGAGTAGCAATTCTCATATCAGAAAAAATAGACTTAAAATAAAGAGACAAAGAAGGATACTACATAATGATCAAGGGATCAAACTAAGAAGAAGATATAACAATTGTAAATATTTATGCATCCAACATAGAAGCACCTCAATACATAAGGCAAATGCTAACAGCCATGCAAGGGGAAATCGACAGTAACACAATAATAGTAGGGGACTTTAACACCCCACTTTCACCAATGGACAGATCAACCAAAATGAAAATAAATAAGGAAACACAGCTTTAAATGACACATGAAACAAGATGGACTTAATTGATATTTATAGGACATTCCATCCAAAAACAACAGAATACACTTTCTTCTTAAGTGCTCATGGAACATTCTCCAGGATAGATCACATCTTGTGTCACAAATCAAGCCTTGGTAAATTTAATAAAATTGAAATGGTATCAAGTATCTTTTCTGCCCACAATGCTGTGAGACTAGATATCAATTACAGGAAAAAAACTGTAAAAAATACAAACACATGGAGGCTAAACAATACACTACTAAGTAACCAAGAGATCACTGAAGAAATCAAAGAGGAAATCAAAAAATACATAGAAACAAATGACAATGAAAACATGATGACCCAAAACTTATGGGATGCAGCAAAAGCAGTTCTAAGAGGGAAGTTTATAGCAATACAATCCTACCTCAAGAAACAAGAAAAATCTCAAATAAACAACCTAACCTTACACCTAAAGCAATTAGAGAAAGAAGAAAAAAAGCATCCCAAAGTTAGCAGAAGGAAAGAAATCATAATGATAAGGTCAGAAATAAATGAAAAAGAAATGAAGGAAACAGTAGCAAAGATAATAAAACTAAAAGCTGGTTCTTTGAGAAGATAAACAAAATTGATAAACCACTAGCCAGATTCATCTAGAAAAAAAGGGATGACTCAAATCAACAGAATTAGAAATGAAAAAGGAGAAGTAACAACTGACACTGCAGAAATACAAAGAATCATGAGAGATTACTACAAGCAACTATATGCCAATAAAAGGGATAACCTGGAAGAAATGGACAAAATCTTAGAAAAGCACAACCTTCTGAGACTGAACCAGGAAGAAATAGAAAATATAAACAGACCAGTCACAAGCACTGAAATTGAAACTGTGATTAAAAATGTTGCAGCAAACAAAAGCCAAGGACCAGATGGCTTCACAGGTGAATTCTATCAAATATTTAGAGAAGAGCTAACACCTATCTTTCTCAAACTCTTCCAAAATATAGCAGAGGGAGGAACACTCCCAAACTCATTCTACAAGGCCACCATCACCCTGATACCAAAACCAGACAAAGATGTCACAAAAAATGAAAACTACAGACCAATATCATGGATGAACAGAGATGCAAAAATCCTCAACAAAATACTAGCAAACAGAATCCAACAGTACATTAAAGGATCATACACCATGATCAAGTGGGGTTTATCCCAGGAATGCAAGGATTCTTCAATATACACAAATCACTCAATGTGATACACCATACTAACAAATTGAAGGATAAAAACCATATGATAATCTCAATAGATGCAGAAAAAGCTTTTGACAAAATTCAAAACCCATTTATGATAAAAATTCTCCAGAAAGTAGCATAGAGGAAACCTACTTCAACATAAAGGCCATATATGACAAACCCACAGCCAACATTGCTCTCAATGGTGAAAACCCGAAACCATTTCCTCTAAGATCAGGAATAAGACAAGGTTGCCCCTTTGTTCTCACCGCTATTATTCAACATAGTTTTGGAAGTTTTAGCCACAGCAATCAGAGAAGAAAAAGAAATAAAAGGAATCCAAATTAGAAAAGAAGTAAAGCTGTCACTGTTTGCAGATGACATGATACTATACATAGAGAATCCTAAAGACCCTACCAGAAAACTACTAGAGCTAATCAATGAATTTGGTAAAGTAGCAGGATACAAAATTAATGCACAGAAATCTCTTGCATTCCTATACTCTAATGATGAGAAATCTGAAAGAGAAATTAAGGAAATACTCCCATTTACCACTGCAACAAAAAGAATAAAAAACCTAGGAATAAACCTACCTAAGGAGACAAAAGACCTGTATGCAGAAAACTATAAGACACTGATGAAAGAAATTAAAGATGATACAAACAGATGGAGAGATATACCATGTTCTTCGATTGGAAGAATCAACATTGTGAAAATGACTATACTACCCAAAGCAATCTACAGATTCAATGCAATCCCTATCAAACTACCAATGGCATTTTTCACAGAACTAGAACAAAAATTTTCACAATTTGTATGGAGACACGAAAGACCCCGAATAGCCAAAGCAATCTTGAGAAAGAAAAATGGAGCTGGAGGAATCAGGCTCCTGGACTTCAGACTATACTACAAAGCTATAGTAATCAAGACAGTATGGTACTGGCACAAAAACAGAAATATAGATCAACGGAACAGGATGGAAAGTCCAGAGATAAACCCATGCACATATGGTCACCTTATCTTTGATGAAGGAGGCAAGAATATACAATGGAGAAAAGACAGTCTCTTCAGTAAGTGGCGCTGGAAAAACTGGACAGCTACATGTAAAAGAATGAAATTAGAACATTCCCTAACACCATACACAAAAATAAACTCAAAATGGATTAAAGACCTAAATGTAAGGCCAGACACTATCAAACTCTTAGAGAAAAACATAGGAAGAACACCCTTTGACATAAATCACAGCAAAATCCTTTTTGACCCACCTCCTAGAGAAATGGAAATAACAACAAAAATAAACAAATGGGACCTAATGAAACTTCAAAGCTTTTGCACAGCAAAGGAAACCATAAACAAGACAAAAAGACAACCCTCAGAATGGGAGAAAATATTTGCAAACAAAGCAACTAACAAAAGATTAATCTCCAAAATATACAAGCAGCTCATGCAGCTCAATATCAAAAAACAAACAGCCCAATCCACAAGTGGGCAGAAGATATAAATAAACATTTCTCCAAAGAAGATATACAGATGGCCAACAAACACATGAAAGTATGCTCAACATCACCAATCATTAGAGAAATGCAAATCAAAACTACAATGAGGTATCACCTCACACTGGTCAGAATGGCCATCATCAAAAAATCTACAAACAGTAAATGCTGGAGAGGGTGTGGAGAAAAGGGAACACTCTTGCACTGTTGGTGGGAATGTAAATTGATACAGCCACTATGGAGAACAGTATGGAGGGTCCTTAAAAGACTAAAAATAGAAATACCATATGACCAAGCAATCCCACTAGTGGGCATATACCCTGAGAAAACCATAATTCAAAAGGAGTCATGTACCACAATGTTCACTGCAGCACTATTTACAATAGCCAGGACATGGAAGCAACCTAAGTATCCATCAACAGATGAATGGATAAAGAAGATGTGGCACATATAAACAATGGAATATTACTCAGCCATAAAGAAACAAAATTGAGTTATTTGTAATGAGGTAGATGGACCTAGAGTCTGTCATACAGAGTGAAGTAAGTCAGAAAGAGAAAAACAAATACCATATTCTAACACGTATATATGGAATCTAAAACAAACAAACAAAAATGGTTCTGATGAACCTAGGTGCAGGACAGGAATAAATAAGCAGACGTAGAGAATGGACTTAAGCACACGGGGAGGGGGAAAGGTAAGCTGGGACAAAGTGAGAGAGTAGCATTTACATATATACACTTCCAACTGTAAAATAGATAGGTAGTGGGAAGCAGCTGCATAGCACAGGGAGATCAGCTTGGTGCTCTGTGACAACTTAGAGGGGTGGGATGGGGAGGGTGGGAGGGAGACGCAGGAGGGAGGGGATATGGGGATATATGTATACATATAGCTGATTCACTTTGTTATACAGCAGAACTGTATAACACAACTAACACAACATTGTGAAACAATTATACTCCAATAAAGATGTTAAAAAAAAAAGTGAGCATATTGAGACTTCTTGTGGTATTCAGTATATGTAAACCTGTTTTTAATTGGCATTGTCTAAATGTACTGATCATAAAATCTATTTTCCACTGAGCGTCTCTATTAATACCTCTCACTTCTAAGGATGACATTTTGGAAAACAGTCGTCCAGATTTCCTGTAAAGTCTTTTTAGATTCTAGTAATTTGTGATATTATGGATCTATGTATGTGGAAAGAAGAAATGAGTTTCTCAGGTGCTTGTTCAGGTAAGGAGAGTTTTAGGGAGAAATTATGTCCTTCACCAACACTTCCTGGGAGAGATGGCCACCAATTGAACAGCGGAAGAGAAGAAAGTTGGGAGAAGAGCAGAAAATTGAGTTGAGGAATGGAGGAGGGGGAAACGAACTCAAGTTTGGAGGGTCTTCTTAGAAAACCCTTGTGTTCGGGGGTGCCTGGTGGCGCAGTGATTGAGAGTCTGCCTGCCGATGCAGGGGACACGGGTTCGTGCCCTGGTCCGGGAGGATCCCACATGCCGCGGAGCAGCTGGGCCCGTGCACCATGGCCGCTGGGCCTACCCGTCCGGAGCCTGTGCTTCGCAACGGGAGAGGCCACAACAGTGAGAGGCCCGTGAACCACAAAAGAAAAGAAAAGAAAAGAAAAGAAAAGAAAAGAAAACCCTTGTGTTAATTACAGTCAGTGAAACCTTTGTTGTCTGCTTGGGATGTTGATGCCTTCAAGAAATCAGCACCACAGGACACATCTAACTCAGATAGAACATGCAGTGACAGAACCCTACAAAATGTGGCATTCCACAAAGAAACAGCATGAGTGGCTGGAGGCTGCAGAAAGTCCACAGTTAAGAGGACACATTACATGTCAGTGAGTCCAACCCAGACCAGGAAGACATGGCAGTTCCACACTCTCTGCCCTCTCACCTTCAGGCTTCCAGGGAGCAGATGGGGAGAAACCCTTGAGGGTTTATCTAGCCAGATAAAGCAGTGAAGCCACAGCCTGTGGTCTCTGACAGAGATTTCTATGTGGGTGATAAGAAACCTATTTCTGGTTCCTGACATTTCTGCCTGTGCTTCCAGACAGTATCCCAAGCCCGGTGCTATATTGCCTAGGACTTCTGAGGTTCCATTACAAATGGAAATTTCTTCTGAACGAACCTCAAAAATTCTCCTGTTGCGTACTAACTTCTCCTTTGTCCTCTGTAACTGCCAAAATATTACTGTGTAGAATGTGCTGCTTTCTATAACTTCCAAGAATTTTTTCTGAATTAACAGTTTCTAAAGTTTTATTGAGATATAATTCATATGCAACAAAATTCACCAATACTAACTGTGAATGAATTTTAGTAAATGTATAGTCATGTAACTACCACCAGAATCACATTTTAGAACACTTCCGTCACCACTAAATTTTCATCAAGCCCTTTGTAATTAATCCTCATCCCTACCCCATGCCCCAGGAAACCACTGATGTGCTTGTTGTCGCTATAGTTTTGCCTTTTCTAGAATTTCATGTAAGTGGAATCATACAGAACACTATATATAAAATTTTTTTCTGGATTTTCTTACTTAGTATGATACTTTTGAGATTCATCCATGTTGCTGTATCAGCACTCCGTTCTTTTTAGTTTTTACTAATCCATTGTATATCATCATTTTCTTTTTATCTGTACATCAGTTGATGGGCATTTGGATTGTTTCCAGTTTGGGACTATCATGAAACAATGATACTATGAATATTCATGTGTAAGTCTTTCCGTATACATATATTTTCATTTCTCTCAGGTAGATACCTAAGGGTGGAATTGTTGGGTCATGGTAAGTGTATTTTAACATTTTAAGAAACTTCATTTTTTGAAATAGCTGTATAGTTTTGCATTCCCACCAGCAGTGTATGAGATTTCTAGCTGTTCCACATTGTCAACAATTCTTGTTATTTTCAGTCTTTTAAATCTTAGCTATTCTGGTGAGGTGTAGTGGCATCTCATTGTGGTTTTAAGTTGCAGTTCTCTGATCACCAAGGACGCTGAGAATCTTTTCATGTGCTTTTTGACCATCCATGTATTTTTCTTTGTGTGGTATCTATTCAAGTGTTTTTCTCATTTTATTATTGGATTGTTTTCTTATTATTGAGTTGTAAGAGAACTGTATGTTGTCTGCATACAAGTCCTTTTTCAAATATATGCCTTACAGGTATTTTCTCTTTATCAGTGGCTTACCTTTTCATTTCTTGTGTTTTTGATAAGCTAATGTTTTAGTCTTTATGAAAGTCCAACTTACTAATTTTTCTTTTATGACTCATGCTTTTTGTATTCTATGTTAGAAATTTTACTTGATTTAAAGTCACAAAGATTTTCTCCTAAATTCTTCCAGAAGGTTTATGGTGTTAGCTCTGTTAGATCTGTTTTGACTTAAAGTTTGTGTATATTGTGAGGAAAAGGTTTAGGTACCTTTCTTAATATCGATATCCAGTTATTCCAGCATGATTTATTGAAGACTATTTCTTACCTTGGTAACTTTATGAAAACTCAGTTGACCATGTCAGTGTGGGTATATTTCTGGACTCTCAACTCTGTTGCATTAATGCATATGTCTATCCTTATGCCACTACCACACTGTCTTGATTATTGTACCTTTTATGGTAAATCCTAAAATCAGGTAGAATAAGTCCTCCAGCTTCATTCTTCTTAAATATTGTCTTGGCCATTCTAGATCCTTTGAAGTGCGGCATTTTCAATAATGCTTTAATGTTATATAATGCTACACAGTTTTATAGACAAAAAAGCCACAGACACATAGAAGTTTGGACAATTTATCTGACTTTACATTACAAGGTTGGGTGTCCTGTCTTTTCGTGGCCACGTCTCACTTTCCTACTGGAATGTCAGCTTCACAAGAGCAGGGACTGTGTATATTTTATTCACCACTGAAAACCCAGTAAAACAGCGCTTGTGGTAGGTTTTCAACAAATATTTGTTGAACAGAAGAAGGAATCGGGCCCAAAAGAAGTTCAGTGACTTGTCTCTGATACCAAAGTCAATAGCAGAACTGCATCCCAGAACTTCTGTTTCCAAACTCTTCATTTAATATTTTTCCATCATACAATATGAGTGGAGGAGACAGAGAAGAAAGGTAAAGGGGGAAAAAAAGGTAAATGGAATAGGAGGTATATAAGAATATTATTAGAGGATTTTTTAAAAAGTTTTTTGTTTTGATACATTGCAGCCATAGCCTGTAGCTTCCTGTCACTAAACATTTACAAGTTCATTATTTGTTTGAAATACTTTTGAACACACAGAGAGATACCCAGATGATTCACAGATCCCAAACCGCAGCCTAAGCAGGCAACAACAACATTTCCTTCCTGAGCATGGTGCTAAGAAAATAACAGAACGGATTCACAAGGCCAGAATGGATCCCTGGGGTCCACGGCTGACAGACCCCAGCTGGGCCATTCTGGATGGACCATCCTTCCGATCTGGAAAGATCTTCAGGGAGCAATATTTGGCAGGGTATTTTTTCCCCTACAATTTAATTCAGAAAGCACTTCCATCTTTGAAATATCCCGTAAGCTTTAGTTCTTGTTTTTAAACCTGGAAAATAAGGTGTCAGAAAAAATAACAACAGTATGGAGTTAATCTGAGAAAGAAAGTAACTGGGGAACAGGATAAGGAATGTACAACTACCAAAACGTGAAGGTGGCTCAGACTCCACAACCTCTAATTCACGTGGCATGTAATCTTCTTAAACAATGATGATAGATATGAGATGTGCATTTGAAGGGCTTAGAATTGTCATGAATTACTCTGCAATATCCCATCGACCAAATTCTCCCTTCAAGTAAATACACGTGGTTTCCACTGAAATTAGTTTAGGCTGTCAGTTTCAGGTAACTGAGAGGAGAATTTTGTTCTGTGACCTCACAGGCACTGTGAAGACTTTGATTTACAAACAATTACTAAGGAAGATTTCTACCAGAAGCAGTCAGCAATAGGGAGGAAATTAAGTACCTTTATTTCAACTGAGTGAAGAAATACTTGTTAATGCAGACTTTGTTCGGGGCAAGATGCTAAGTATTGCTGGAGGAATCCAAGAAGGCATACACGGCCTTGCCTCAGCTTGCTCCCAAATCTGCAGGTGAGAGGCCTGACCAACATCTCTTGTATCTGATTCATTTTCTCAGTTCTCAGCTTAAATGTCACTTTCTCCAAATGAGATTGTCTTCTTGGTAATATGCATATTTGTAATTACTTGCTTAAGGCAAGTATTTGTATACAAATGCATACAAATTTCTCCATGTCCTCACCAACACTTATTTTCTGTTTTGTTTTTTGTGGGTTTTTTTTGTTTTTTTTTTGATAATAGTCATCCTAATAGGTGTGAAGTGGCATCTCATTGTGGGTTTTGTTTGTTTGTTTGTTTGTTTGTTCGCAGTCCGCGGGCCTCTCACTGTTGTGGCCTCTCCCGTTGCGGAGCACAGGCTCCGGATGCGCAGGCTCAGCGGCCATGGCTCACAGGCCCAGCCACTCCGCGGCATGTGGGGTCTTCCTGGACCGGGGCACGAACCCGAGTCCCCTGCATCAGCAGGCGGACTCTCAACCACTGCGCCACCAGGGAAGCCCTCATTGTGGTTTTGATTTGTATTTCTATAATGATTACTGATGTTGAGCACCTTTTAATGTGTTTATTGGCCATTTGTATATCTTATTTGGAGAAATGTCTATTTAAGTCCTTTGCCCATTTTTCTGGTTGAGTTGACTTTTTATGTTGTTGAGTTGTAGGAGTTCTTTACATATTCTTTTTTAAAAATTAATTAACTAATTAATTAATTTTTTGGCTGCTTTGGGTCTTCATTGCTGTGTGCTGGCTTTCTCTAGTTGCGGCGAGCAGGGGCTGCTGTTTGTTGCGGTGTACAGGCTTCTCATTGCACTGGCTTCTCTTGTTGCAGAGCATGGGCTCCAGGCGTGCGGGCTTCAGTAGTTGTGGCACGTGGCCTCAGTAGTTGTGGCGCACGGGCTTTGTTGCTCTGCGGCATGTGGGATCTTCCCGGACCAGGTATTGAACCCATGTCCCCTGCACTGGTAGGTGGATTCTTTTTTTTTTTTTTCAGTTGTTGAAAGGCTTTACTATTAGAGTTGCATTTCACAGACAGTCTTGTATAGAGGAAAGGAATGGGCTTTGGCCCAAGTTCAAATATTCACTTCTTCATTAGTAGCTGGGTAACTAAACCTGCACTAGTTACTGAACTTAAACCTTTTTGAGCCTCAGTTTTGCCATGTATCTACTGGGAATAAGAATTCCTCTCTCACTGTGCACAGTGCCTCACGCAGAGCTTAACATATAACAGGCGCTGGGTAAATGTTACTTCCAAACCCATCATACTCCCTTCTGCTTCTGTCTCCTCATTTCTCTAAAGATAAGCCTTTTCTCACTATAAAACTAGTAAGACATTTTGGTTTAAAGAGAAAACTGTAGTCTTAATTATTCATGCCAGTGATAGAAAGATATATGACAGATAGACGAAACATTATAGGTAGGCGGATTCTTAACCACTGAACCACCAGGGAAGTCCCTACATATTCTTGATATTAATCCCTTATCATATATATGATTTGCAAATATTTTCTTCCATTCCATATGTTGTCTTTCCACTCTGTTGATAGTGTCCTTTGATACACAAAAGTTTTAATTTTAATAAAGTCTAATGTATGTATTTTCTCTGAAGGATACATTTTTAACACTGGCTTTGCAAGAGTAAAAAGTTTTGGAGATCAGGGCTCAGATTAGACATGATTGTGGAGGAATTTTGTTCTATTCCAGTAGTAGTAGTAGACCAAAAAGAACAACGTGATAACTCACAAAACTGACCTAACTGATTCATGTGCTTTGGATGATCCTATTATACCTCCACCATTTACATTTTTCATCTTTGCAATTGAGGGGTACAGGTCTCCCCTCATTCTCTCTCATTCTTTGGATGGTATAATATCCTGTTGGGACATGCCAGCAGGGAGTCAAATGAATGATACTCTTTCACTTGCAAGTGACAGTAACCCAACCTAATTGTCCCAAGCAAAGAAAAAATTTTAAACACAGAAAAATGTAAACTTTGATCAAAATTTATATTAGGCTCATTTATATGAGCCAAAATTCTTTGGCTCATAGAAATGAAAAGACCAAGGAGAGGCACATATGGCCAGATCCAGGTTCTCAACCAATGTCACAGCTCCGCTCTCCTCTGGCTTGACTCCATTCTCAGGTAGTACTTCTCTTATGATGACAAAACAGTGTCTATTGGCTCGTGAGTTACATTTTACCCTCTCAACAGCTCTAGGTAGAAGACATATTCTCTTTTCCTATAGTTCCAAAAAAGTTTCTGTATGATCTTTTATATTAAAATTGACTACATTGTTTTTCACAGAATTAGAACAAAGAATTCTGAAATTTTCATGGAAACACAAATGACTCCAAATAGCCAAAGTAATTTTGAGAAAGAAGAACAAAGCTGGAGGTATCATGTTGCTTGATTTCAAACTATACTACAAAGTTACAGTAATCAAAACAGTATGGTACTGGAACAAAAGCAGGCACATATAAATGGAACAGAGTAGAGAGCCCAGAAATAAGCTCACACTTACGTGATCAATTAATCTATAACAAAGGAGGCAAAAATGTACAATGGGGAAAAGACAGCCTCTTCAATAAATGGAGTTGGGAAAACTTGACAGCTACATGCAAAGGAATCAAACTGGACTACTTTCTCATACAATATACAAAAATAAACTCAAAATGGATTAAAGACTCAAATGTAAGACCTGAAACCACAAGACTCCTAGAAGAAGATACAGGTAGTATGCTCTTTGACATTAGTCTTAGCAATATATATATATATATATATATATATATATATATATATATATATTTTGATTTGTCTCCTCAGGCAAGGGAAATAAAAGAAAAACAAATGGGACTATGTCAAACTAAAAGGCTTTTGCACAGTGAAGGAACTATCAACAAAATAAAAAGATAGCCTACTAGATGGGAGAAGATATTTGCAAAATAATATATCTGATAAGGGGTTAATATCAAAAAATATACAAAGAACTCATATAAATTAACATCAAAAAAATAAAACTCAATTTAAAAATGTCTGTTCAGGCAGAGGACCTGAATAAACATTTTTCCAAAGAAGACATGCAGATGGCCATCAGATACATGAAAAGATGCTCAACATCACTAATCATCAGGGAAATGCAAATCAAAACCACAATGAGATACCATATCACACCTGTCAGAATGACTATCATCAAAAAGGCAACATATGGGCTTCCCTGGTGGCACAGTGGTTGAGAGTCCATCTGCCGATGCAGGGGACACAGGTTCGTGCCCTGGTCCAGGAAGATCCCACATGCCGTGGAGCGGCTAGGCCCGTGAACCATAGCTGCTGAGCCTGTGCGTCTGGAGCCTGTGCTCTGCAACGGGAGAGGCCACAACAGTGAGAGGCCCGTGTACCACACACACACACACACAAAAGCAACACATAACAAGTGTTGGTGAGGATGTAGAGAAAAGGGAACCCTTCTGCACTGTTGGTGAGATTGTAAATTAGTGCAGCCACCACAAAAAATGGTATGGAGGTTCCTCAAAAAATTAAAAATTAAACTACCATATGATCCAGAAATTCCACTCCTGAGTATTTATCCAAAGAAAACAAAAACACTAACTGAAAAAGATATATGCACCCCTATGTTCACTGCAGCATTATTTGCAAAAGCCAAGATATAGAAGCAGCCTAAGTGTCCATTGATAGATGAATGGATAAAGAAGATGTGGTATATGCCTACACACACACACACACACACACACACACACACACACACACACACACACAGGAATATTACTCAACCATAAAAAATGAATCTTGCAATTTACAACAACAAGGATAGATCTAGAAGGTATGCTAAGTGAAGTAAGTTTTACAGAGAAGGACAAACACTTATATGTGGAATCTAAAAACAAAACAAACAAAACAAAGTAAAAATAGACTCATAGATACAAAGAACAAATCGGTGGTTGCCAGAGGGAAGGGGGCTCAGGGTGGGGGTCAAAATAGGTGAAGGGGACTAAGAGGTACAAACCTCCAGTTATAAATTAAATAAGCCACAGGGATGTAATATACAGCATAAGGAATATGGTCAATAGCATTGTAATACTTTGTGTGAGGACAGATGGTTACTAGACTTATCGTGGTGATCATTTCATAATGCATGCAAATGTCAAATCACTATGTAACATACCTGAAACTAACAATATTGTATATCAACTATATTTCAATAAAAATTAGTTAATTTTTAAAAGCTGACTACATTGTTGGCCCAGTTGCTGAGAAAACATCAACAGGTGACCTAAGCATTTTTCTTATTGAACAAGTGTTCTCTGTTGAGTAACTATGGTCAGTATTACCACTTGTTACTACTGTGAATTTATTTCTTTCATAATTACTTGCTGCAATTCACAGACAGAGGAACTACTCAAGTTGATGGTACATTATCCAGGGGCTGCATAATGCGGTCCCCCTGACCGCAAGATGCAAGGGACAGTGGGTTGAGAGCAGTGGAAAGAAAAAGCCACAGAAATATCTTGATTAGGAACTAACATTTAGGCATAAGATACTGCTTCATCTAGTATTTCATAGTAAACTGAATCAGCTCCACTAATCATCAAACTGCCTGTATTGTAAAAACATGCAATATGATAGAGCACTGAGCATGAGGACTAAAGACCCAAGTTTGAGTCTTGGGCTCACTACTTATTCACCATATGCTTTGGTCAATGCCATGGACTGAATTGTGTTCCCCCACCCCCAAATTCATATGTTGAAGCCCTAATCCCCATTATAAAGAAATTTAGAGATGGGACCTCTGGGAGGTAATAGAGTTTAGAGAAGGTCATGAGGGTGGGGCCCTCATGATGGGATAAGTGTCCTTATAAGAAGAGACACTGGAGAGCTTTCTCTGTCTCTACCATGTGAGGACATGAGGCAGCATGAAGGCAGCCATCTGCAAGCCATGAAGGATTCTCACCAGAAACCCACCATGCAGGCACCCTGAACTGTGAAAAAATAAATTTCTGTTGTTTAAGCCACCTAGTCTATGGTACTTTGATATTGCAGCCCCTGAGCTGATTAAGACAGGTTGCCTAACAACTCTGAGCCTTGGGTTCCTGACCTATGAAAAGTGTGGAAAGTGGGTGGTAAAGTCCAGCTAGGATGAAGAGTTAGGTAGGATTGGTATATGTGTAGATAATGTGAGAAGGAAACCAGTGACTATAAGAAAAATGCCTATCCTCCTGTTTTTGGACACACATCCAAACAAACAGAAGAAGGTAAAGGCAGAAGAGGACTATTTTAGGTATATAAAACATCAGAAATAGAAATAAAAATACTCTGGGGTATATGAACCAACGATCTAGACTCTGGACAGAACTGTTACTTTCTTTAAAGCATAATTTTGAAGCTTCTTTACAGAACTTTGAAAGATAAGACTACTCAAATCTTTCTCTCTTCTCGTAAAAATGCCAGGTTAGAATGTTATTCCTCGTTCCACCATATCACTTTCTAACTGTCCTCTGGTCAGTCAGTTTTAAATACAGAATATTCCTACCTCAGAGCCTTTGCACTTGCTGTTCCTTCTACTTGGAATACTCTCCAGAGAACTGTGTGGCTCACCCCTCCACTTCATTCAGGTCTCTGCTATGTTGTCACCTCATTATAGGAGATTCTCCAATTACTCTATCAAAAATGGCCTCTTAAAAAAAAAAATGGCCTCTTCTCACCCCATCACTCCCTATCTGCCTTTTTTTAAAATGATACTCATCCCTACCTGACATTTTATACATTAAATTATTTTTCTCTATCTTCCGCACTAGATGTGAGTACTATGAGGGCTTAGACATTGCATTGGTCTCCAGCCCATAGAACGCTGCCTGGTACATAGTAAGTGCTCAATAAATAGTCAGTATAGAGTGAACAAATCTCAATCTTCTTTTCTTACTGTGATACACATAATAGTGTTGTTCTCAAGCAGGGCACACTCCCATGGGGGATATACAGATCAGGCAAATCCTAAAACTAATTTTCTGGCAAATAAAACAAATGGTGCCGTTTTGATATGGATGGCAATGGAGCATGGAATTCAGAAGCATTTTACAAACATGTGAATGATGAAATCAGCCATTTAAAGATCCCTTATAAAGCTCTTATAAGGGAAAATATATCTTACAAGAAAATAGCAAATCAAATTTCAAATTTTTAAACTATATTTTGGAAAAAGAACCTTGATTTTTTTTCTAGACTTCTACTCTGATAGGTAATATCAGAAGTCAATTTGCTTCCATTTTTTCCATCTCAATTTAAGCATAACTTCCCTCTTAAAAGCTTCCCTGTGACTCCCTCACTTGGGGTTATATGTCCCTCCCCATGGCATCCCAAATGTACCCTACCAAGGCTCTTATATTGCAGTTGCCTGTTTCCTTATCTATATCCTTGGCCCCATCCCTCACTCCCACCTCACTTTGTTGTCCCCATGCCAACCCAACCTTCCAGCATATACAAGCTTCAGGAGAGACAAGCCCATGTCTGCCTTGTTGGCCATTTTACATCTAGCACATAATGTGTGAATCAAAATTTGTTCAATCAGTTAATGATGTAAGTTATATTTTAAAATAAGCATATAAAAATCACTGTTTAAAACTGAACATTTACAATGTACAGACTTTTGAGAAATAATAAAATGATGGTGTGAATTTTCAGGAACAAGCTCATTCTGGATGCCTGTAGTTTGGTGCTCATGACTGTTCAGTTCTAGGAAATCATCATAGTTCCCTTGCCTTCTTCTTTATTACATATTTGTCCATGGATAGAATTAAAAAGAAAATGGAGCGCTGTGTTAGTGAGCACACAAGCCAAAATGAATTTACAATGCAGCTAGGAGATGGGAACATTCCTGAAGCCCTCAGTAACTCACATCTCATACTCAGGGAGAAAGACTTTTTTTAAAAACCTGAAAAAGGCATAAAGCTCATAAGCACTTCAATAATTGGTAATTGCCACTACTATGAATATCAGCAAGTCACTCACTGCAGGATGTGGCTTTGAGAAGGTAGTTTCAAGTTATAATAGATACTATTTCCAGTTTTATAATTCTCTCCCCTTTCTTTCCCATTCAAGAAAGGATATTGAAGGCAGTAAGCAAGAATAGGGTTATTCCTTGGTTAACCCTGAGTCCTCATTAACTTATACAGAAATATAAATCATTCACAAACTTGGTATTTCAATTATTAGCAGTAATGAATTTTTTGTACCTCACAGTTAATCACATCAATTATGACATGAGAAACTCAGGTCTAGAGCAGTAGCTTTCCAGCAGTAGCTTTTTTGACTGGGGACAGCTTAGACCGGGCCAAAGTTTCTACAGTCTGCATATTCTACTCAGTTCCCCTTTCCAGTGGAAGAAAGTCAATAATACAAAGACTACAAAAGCAAAAATTCGAAAACATTAGTTAAATCAAGGATAATAGCACTTGAAAAGCATGATCAACTCAAGGCAGAGTCTGTGAGGCACTGGTAACAAAAACCCTTCCCAAATAAAATGGGGAGTCCAACCACCTGCCTGCATCTGTGTGCACACAATGGGAGTTTGCAATGTTGAGAAGTATTCCACATGAGCAAGCTGTGTTAGCAGAATATGCAATCGACTCTAGAATTCTCTAGTGGGATACCCAACAAACTCAATAAAAATATGAATACCTAATTTTAGAAACCTTTAATAAATTCACTTATTTACTAATAAATAGGCCGTAGTATGTAATAGTGAAAATCCAGGAACTCTAGAATAGAAAGGTTTTGTATTGTTTGATTAATTCAGTCAATGCCCATCAGATGAATCCCTTCAGACCTTAGGTGGACCATGAAGAACACCTTGAGAAACATTGTAGTAAGACAATTACCTAATCAAGTACTCATTTTAGCTTCCAGTATGTGCCTACTACAACTAACTGCTTGTGAGAGGTATATAAAAAATATGAACTGCCCTAACAATCTATTAAGTGCTCAATAAATAAGAAAGATCATGTTATATATTAAAGAGCAAAGCAACATATATGAGCAGTATTGTTAGAAAAAATGAAACTGCTCTTGTGCAGGGTTGAGAATAAATGTAATCCTGTCAACACGCTGGTCTCAAGATTTGTTTTACTGCATCAAAAACCTGATGACCTATATCAGCAAGTCACCCATGAACACATGCAAGATAAACTACAGTGGAAATAGCATCTTGGAGACCAAGTATGAGTCTGTGATAATAAAATAGGCCCAAAGCCTGGGTTTCCGGTTTATTTGGCAATAAGTGTGGATATGCAACATAATTCTATAATATGCTCAAGGCTTGGGAATATGTGCATCAGTTAATGAGTCTCTGTAAAAGCCTGCACTATGAGATTTGATTCAGTCTTTTAAATCTTCTACACCTGCTACAAAAATCGCTGCCATAAAAGAAAATCAGACCCAGTGAATAATTCACATGAATGCTGTTGTGCAGGTGGGAGTTAAATGGTGTTTGCCTTTGTCTCATTTTATATGGTGAAATCTGCAGTTATAACATAGACTCCTTTCCAAAATGCAAACTGAAGATTCTAAACCAGGGCTGATACGAACTTGCTGGTTGCTCGGTAGCACAACCAAAAGATATGGTGGGCTGCAATGGGTTTTCTTTGAACTCTTTGTCTTTCTTTTTCTTTTCTCTGTGCAGGCTATAAACAGATTGTGAATTTTGTGGCACCACAGAACCTGAGAGACAATGCAAGGATACTTTTAGCATCACCTATCAGAGCATACAAGATTTGCTTTTTTACCAAAAACTGCTTGACCTGTGCACTTGACCTTGATGCCTATGACTTCATCTATTTTTCAGAGGACGCTGAAGTTTGAAGGACCAGGGAATGAGAGTAGGGACCAGATGAATGGTTGTATTAATTATGTTTTTACTGTGTGTATCTAAGTATGTTTTGAGATTTGGGGGACCTTACAGACCTAGAGAGAAAGTGTGCCCCTTTCAGGACTAGCTAATTCCTAAAGATAACACCTTACCCATGAACACAACTTTCATATGCAAACTAACCAATCCTGAGCCCCCATCCCCCAACCAGCTCCGTTATCTAACTCTCACACACCAAGCCAATATTTCCTCTGCCCTAAATCATCCCAGGGCCAGGTACCAGGCAACTGGAGATCACCCCTATAACCCAAAGCCCGTCAGAATTAGTCAAACTAGCCCATTTTAGCTGTTTACTCTGCCTTGCTGTGTCTTTTCTGCAGAAACCCCAATAAAGT
Source organism: Globicephala melas (assembly GCF_963455315.2). Taxonomy (NCBI): domain Eukaryota; kingdom Metazoa; phylum Chordata; class Mammalia; order Artiodactyla; family Delphinidae; genus Globicephala; species Globicephala melas. The sequence goes on along the minus strand of NC_083323.1, from coordinate 27,185,397 downwards.
CTCTGGTCTAGGCTTTCCTCTGTCTCCTTTCTGCCTCCTGACCAAAACTGGTACTCTCTATGTGGACCTGTGTGACATGGCATGGCCACTCCTTTCAGGACATGTAAGTAATAAATTCATTTGTCAATGGTGTCGGCATCTCCGTGTCAACATTCAGTCACTTTCATGAATTAAAATAAGCACAAACAAGATAATGAACTTTTGTTGTCATTTTTAGAAACGTGAGAGCTTGGCTTCAAGTCTGGCTCAGAGACAATCTACTTTTACGAAGGCATCATGAATGACTATAACACACAGCCCAGGATGGCAACCAGGCATTCTCTCTTCCTCTCTTCCTCTCTGCCTTATTTCTATTTATTTATTTATTTATTTAGGCTGCACTGGGTCTTAGTTGCGGCACATAGGATCTTTGTTGCAGCACATGGGCTTCTTAGTTGCAGCATTCAGACTCTTAATTGCGGCATGCGGACTCCTAGTTGTGGCATGTAGACTTCTTAGTTGCGGCATGCAGGAATCTCCTACTTGAGGTGTGCGGGGTCTAGTTCCCTGACCAGGGATCGAACCCGGGCCCCCTGCATTGGGAGCATGGAGTCTTACCCACTGGCCCACCAGGGAAGTCCCTCTCTGCCTTATTTCTGATGTGGCACAGTGATGCATCAGGAAGCACACACACTCGTTGACTTTCTGTCATGACACTAAAGTCCAGAAAACTTCTGTGACCTCCTGAAGAAAGCAGGAATGTAGATCTGTAGAAGAAGTGAAAAAGTAGAGCCCCGCTCTCCTGATTCCCCAGGTGGAGCCCCAGAATAACAACTCAGATGACGATGGTAACTGTGAACATTTATTTACTGAATGCCTGGCTCTGTGCCCAGTGTTTTACACGCATCATCTCGCTGAAATTGCACAAGACTATGAGGTAAGTGCTATTATTATCCCATTTAGAGGTGAGAATTCAGAGATGAAGGTCACTGGTCCAAGGTTACACACCTGGTAACTGGTGACCTGGCACTAGATAGGCCAAGGCTAAATCCATAGCCCGTGCTCTAAACCCCACCCTCTGCTGCATCTGCCAAAGCCGAATGAAGCTCCTTCTCCCTCAGGATGCAGAATCAAGAGCACAATTCCTTTGCTAATGAAATGTCAGTCTGAAAAACCTCAACCCCTAGTTGGCATCTCCAACTGGCTGGGGGATGGTGCCAGGTTGCCTTCCAAACCAAACATATTTTTGGTAGATATTCAGAAGCAGGGCCAATATTGTGAAACAGGCAAACCTCTTGATTTCTGGTGATTGCTTTTCCTGGAATTCAGTGCTCTCATTGCCTCTGCAGTTGACCCAGATGAATCTACTCCAGAGGTTTTTTTGTTTTTTTTTCCCCCCGCACTGTCGGCTTGTGAGAACTTAGTTCCCTGACCAGGGATCAAACCCTGGTCCCTGGCAGTGGAAGTGTGAAGTCCTAACCACTGGACTGCCAGGGAAATCCCCAGATGACTCTACTCCAGATACTGTCCCTTGTGGTCTGTGCCTTAGACCCCAAATTACTTCTCTGACAGAATGACCATTCCCTCTGTTTTCCAAATCCATCAAGGGTTCTGGATTCAAATGGATCAGGCTTCTAATTCCACCTGAACTGTTTTTAGCTGTGTGATCTTGATCCCCACTTCTCTCACCTGTAAAACTGCCCTGGTAGCACAAACTTCCTCCGCTATTTTTATAGGGATAAAAATGACATATCATCATGTGTGCTGTATCAAGATCAATTCTCTTTTTTTTATTAATTTTTATTGGAGTATAGTTGCTTTACAATGTTGTGTTCGTTTCTGCTGTACAGCAAAGTCAATCAGCTATACATATACATATATTCCCTCTTTTTTGGATTTCCTTCCCATTTAGGTCACCACAGAGCATTGAGTAGAATTCCCTGTTCTATAAGTAGGTTCTTGTTGGTTTCAAGATCAATTTTTGGACTTCCCTGGTGGTGCAGTGGTTAAGAATCCACCTGCCAATGCAGGGGACAAGGTTCAATCCCTGGTCCAGGAAGATCCCACATGCCGCGGAGCAACTAAACCCATGAGCCACAACTACTGAGCCTGCACTCTACAGCCTACGAGCCACAACTACTGAGTCCGCATGCCACAACTACTGAAGCCCGTGTGCCTAGAGCCCGTGCTCCTCAACAAGAGAAACCACCGCAATGAAAAGCCTGGGCACCGCAACAAAGAGTAGCTAGCCCCTGCTCGCCGCAACTAGAGAAAGCCCGCATTCATCAATGAAGACCCAACGCAGCCAAAAATAAATAAGTTAATGAATAAATCAAAGGCCATTTCTTAAAAAAAATCAATTCTTAACACATAATTAGTGCTCCATAATAATAGTTCAGTCATAAGGAATAGTTCCCCAATTTTCATACCTGTTATTTGAATATAAAGTAACAACACTAGATTCTAGAGCCACAAAAGAGCCACCTCTACATTATGGACATACTTCTCAAATATGGCTTGATAAACCAGTCATGAAAGTAAGTACTTGCCTAGTACATCTGCTAGGAATTCAAAAGAAATACAGGAAGTTCTGATAAAACTAGACAGTAAAATACATTAAAATTAAGCAATGGCTCTAATAAGAGAATGCAGTCTGTTTACAATGTTGCCACGTGCTTGTAGTCCTCATGTCATGAAACTCTAGAGTGTTTTTAAATAAGTTCAGCAGAAATGATACAGGGAAAAAGCAGAAAGCCAAGCATCATAAGACCAAAGTCCTCATCTCTGCTCTGCCACTTGTTGGCCATGTAACCTTGGAAACATCACTCGATCTCTATGGATGTCAACTTCCTCCTCTATAAAATGAGAGTGTTGGACCAGACAGTTCCTGAGATTTCTTCCAGTTGTACCATTCTATGAGTCAATGAGTCTGATTCCACCATTGTCCCTCCCCTTGTTCTCCAGAGATACTGTTGCCACAGTAATTGCTGTTGACCCCAAGTAACATCACGTAGCAGAGTCCAGTCACACACAGGAATTCCAGGCACTGTGACTGTGAATTCTAATCCCTCTTTGTTCACACCACCGTTGAATGACCTTGGCAGGGCACCTAACTTCAGCTAACTGTCCCAGATGCCTCAGCAGACAAAAACCTCCAGGGATTTATGGGACAAATTCCCAAATCCTTACACTCCACAAGCTGCCCTCCAAATGCCTTTACAGTGCTTAACTTGGGACCACCCATGACAAATCATGAAACTAGGCTTGTTCCCTGAACAATTCTCAGTCGTAGTGTGCTCCTACCACCAATATGGAAGCCTGTCTCTCCTATTCAAATCATAACCATCTTTCCAGGGAGGCCAAATTTAAGTGAAAATTTTAAAGGCTGAAAAATTTGCCAAATTTGTGACAAACTCAAGGCTAGGAAGGAGAGCTGATATACATCATATAATAGAACCACCATTATTTCAATAGCTGAAACAAAGAATGGAAACCAAGGAGAATTAAGGCAAACTTTTAGTAAATATTTTTGAGTATATATGTCTTGTAATAGGATTGGCACTATAATCCCTGCTCTACATTTAATAGATAAGAAATCCAGCATTTCTGTTAATAATAATGATGATGATGATAAAGACAGATGCCTTTTAGTGTGTAAATATTATGTGTTAGGCACTATGCTAACGGCATTACTTGCCACGTCCATCAGAATGCTTGCGGCTGTAAGAGTACCTAACTAAAACGGGCTTAAGCAGTAGGGCTTTCCTATCTCATAACCATTGGTGAGGAACGACTGATTCCAGGGTTGACTGACTGAGCAGCAAAACGACATCCTGGAGGTTCCATCCTCCTACACTGCCATTCTTGGCACGTGGGCAACATCTCCTCTTGTGGTTGCACAGTGGCTGAAGTGATTCCAGGTGCCACACACAAATCTCAACATCTAGAAAACTACACCTCCACATGTCTCTTTCTATTGGTTGGGAGAATAGAAATAGACCTACCCCAGAAGGTCTCTACAGATTTCCCTCACATCTCATTGTCTGGGATCAAATCACTTACAGAAAATGAAACCAGTCAATGACAAGTGGAATGAAACTGCCAATATCACCTTAGACCAATCACAATCACCTCTGGCTCACCTTCCTTGAACACATGGAGCACACCCTACTCAAACACAACTGGGCTCCATGGCCAAAGAAGAGGAGGATGGGCTGGAAAATGGCAATCAGGTAGAAAAGCAGCAGTGTCTGCAACACATACATTATTATTTTAATAAATCAGCCTCTAAGGAGTTATTATCCTCATTTTATAGATGAGGAAACTGAAGCTCAAAGAAGTCAAGTAAATTGCCCACAGTCACACAGCTAGATGTTGGAAAATCCTGTATTCCTAACCACCATATTGATGGTTCTGAAATTTCGTGTATGTAAGAAATATCAGGAGAGATTAGTAAAAATCGATTCCCAGACTCCACATCCAGAAGTTCCGATTTCATAGTCTAGGGTAGGAGCCCTCATTCTTCATTTTTAACACATGATCTCAATTAATTTGAATGCAGGTTGTCTATGAACATTTCATGAGAGAGCACAGGATTAGCTATCATTTGGGCAGAAGTCTGATTTTCTTAGAAAAACCTTATTTTCTGGAAGCCTCAGATCCTCCATCTCCAAAAGCCATCCTACTTTCTTATGCACCACCATGGAAATATCTCATTGGATTTACTCTATAGTCTGCCTAGGTTAAACTCTATATAGTATAGAGGTCTGGCTCCCTAATTTAAGAAGCATATAGGTAAAATATTCAGATGAGGGGAATGAGGTTCAGGAAGAATCAAAATAGGTCTTATAAATAGCCATTGAAGAACTTGGGAAGATTTGGGGTGGAATATAGTCAACTCTTTGGGGTAGGAGAGTTGGGGAAGCCATCATAAACCTTCAAATATTGACTAAGCTGGTATGTGTAAAGTTTGTGCAGAGGTAGAATCAATTATAAGGAGGCTTATTTTGTTTTATTATAAGGAAGAACAATCTAATAATTAACATTGTGCAACAATGCAAAGGGCTCTCTGCCTCACAAAGCATTCTGAATGCATTAGAGCAGAGGCTGGCAGACCCAGTGTCTGCCACCAGTATTGCAGAAGAGATTCCTCAATTGAAAGGAAAATTATGCAGATGACTTCTAAGATATGCTGTGATCCTCTGATTACAGCCTCTGCAAACTGACCTGTGTTAGTTTTATCCTATGGTCATTTCTGATGAATGCCTTGGAATGCAACTTAATTTCTATTTTAATTTTATTAATATTAATTTTACTAATATAATTAATATATTATTCTATTAACTCTATAGATCAATAGTAATACAATATATTATATAAATATATTAATATAATTTTTATTATTTCTAATTTAATTTCTATATGTATGTCTTATTTAATATTGTTAAATTATTAGTTTTTTAAAGTTTAAATTTCTAGTTTAATTTCTAAGTGTCCTGTTTTCCCAAGTTGATGGGACATGTCTGACTCTTCTTTGTGTTTTCGTGGCAACTAACTCATTACCATGCCCATCATAGGTACTTAATACATAGTTGGCAAATGAAAAAGGATGGCCTAGAATGGTGGGTAAGCACATCCAGATTATAACAGTGCACAAGATGAGTAGATAACTTTTTAGTACTTCTGCCCTGCTTACTACCAGGGCACTGGGCATGGTGGCCATATTTGCAATATGTACCCTCCTTTCTGGCCATCAATGATTGGGCCAGAAGTTAACGTGTGATTCAAGCTGACTTCGTAAGATTGGCCAGAAGTTAACAGATGATTAAAGCTGAGCCCGTAAGACTGTGTGGCTGTACTTGTAACATGGGAACTCAGAAGAATGGTCTACTGAAAAACAGTGAAGTAGATGAGAGAAAAAGATTGAGTTCCCTGGCTTTCAAATTCCTGGATCTCAATTCCTTCCTGATGCTCAGGTGTAAATATGCCCTTGATCTCTGTGAGAAATCCCTGTGTCTTTATAACATGGCTTCCTACTTCCCTCCCTCCCTTCCTTGCTCCTTCCGTTCTTCTTTTAAATTTTATGGAAGTTGGCTTTAACTGGTTTTAATTCATTTCAACCAGAATCTTGAATCCAAATAAATTTGTCCCTGAGTTTCCTATTGAGGCAAATAATGACAATAACTTGTGCTCTGACAACTCCAAGAAAGCCAGGCCTTAGGGGAATCTCAGGTGAAGAGAGAGCACCAAGGCCTCTGCATGCTGCCAGATATTTTGGAGGGTTCGAGATTGGGGTTACTGGAGGCTGATTTCCTTACCATTCTGACCTCTGATCTGCAGGGGCATTAAAGCTCCTATGAAGACTCCACTGCCAGATCACAGGTCTCCTTTTAATCAAGATCCCCCCCAGAAGGAACTATGAGACAGGAACTAACCTCTAGTACAATGAGGCAACACCAGCTCAAATGACAGGTGGGAATATTCGGGGGTATCCACAACCCCCTTATGCCACCAAGTTTCTCCATACAGCGTTTGGGGTCTACATACAACAATGCATCTGCAAGGTAGAAACTGCCTTTCAAAATCACATTTAACAGTGAGTATTCGCACGAACTTTTGTACTTCAGTTTGGGGACAAAACTGTTTCCCAATATGCATGTGTTTTTCTCACTTTGTACCCTATGGCTGTTAAGAAGAAGAGCATGTTGACAGTCGTTTTGACATACTTACCGAAAAACAGTGCCTGAACAAATCCTGGTGACACTTTTCCAAAACCCCCAGTTTCAATCTTAGATGGAAGAGCAGTACTGGTAGGTGAGGGGCAGGTAGAGATGGACAGTAGTGGAGCAGGCAGGGAAATTGTTCAGAATTTTCTGTTTTTCCCTCTTGCAACTAAGATATCTCTTGTGTTGGCCAAAGTTGGCCAATCATTGACACATCGGAACCAAGAAGAGCTGCTTTTTATCCCTTTCCCTATTTCTTAGAGTTCTATCATACTTTGTCTAAGACACCTAGAGGCCCTCTCCCATTAAGTCCTTTTCACCCTCTTAACGGCTTTTTGATCCTTTTGTTTTTCCCCAGGCATAACTTCCACCTGTGTTGAGTCTTCTCCGATTCCCTTAGGAAATGAGTCACAGTTCAATGATTCCCACATTGTAGAATGAAATCTTCCTGATCTGTATGGTTTAAGAAACAAAAACTTAAATTCTCTTAACTAAAAAAAGCAGATTAAGGAGAGCCAACTCTGCTTCTTACTCCAAATCTGAACAGAAGCGTTATTTGGTGAAAGCACCTACTCAGGCTTGCCACCAGTTCAGCATCCACAAGGCAGTAATGAGGAATAATTCTATAAAGATAGCGACAGTCATCACAAGAGACACAGACAATTTTCCCTTGGCAAATAACAAAACAAAAAAACAAAACTCACTCTCATGTGCTCGTTGATGATTGAGTTTTCTTTAGAGGAATCACATATTTCTGAAGAAACTACTATATAATTTTGGTTAAAAGACAGCCCTTTTTTTCAATTAGCCAATAGATATCAAAAGTTTTCAAAACATGCATACTCTTTGGCCTCAAAATTCTACTTTCAGAATTTAATAAATAATCAAAAAGGTGTACAAAGATACATGTACTTCAAACTCCGTTATAGCTTAAAAACTTTTATAATGTAAATTTTCAAATATACACAAAAGTAGAAAGAATAACGAACCACCATACATCCACCACCCAGCTTTATTGATTATCAACATTTTGCCCAGTTCTTGTTTCATTTATCCCCACCATTCTTTGTTGTTGCTGTTGTCACTGAAATATTTTAAAGCAAATCCCTGGCATTTGACTCTTAAATATATCTGTCTGAATATTTAAAATATAAGGATTTTAAAAATTAACATTACCCTCATATCATTCTTTCACCTATCCAAGTTAGCAATAATTTGTTAATATCATCTGATGCCCATTCACATATAATTTCAAAATATCTTTAACAGTTTGTTCAAATCTGCATCAAACAAGTTCTATATAGTGGATTTAGTTGTTACTTCTATTCTCTATAATCTATAACAATTTCTTCACTTTGTATTATTCATTTATTTGTTGAAAAAATCAGGTTATTTTGTCCTGTAGAATTTCTTATATTCTGGACTTGGCTGATTGTATCATTTATTATGTTCCTCTATCTCCTCAAAACTGGAAGTCAGAGCTAGAGTCTTGGTTGAATTCAGATCCTTTCTTTTTTTTCTTTTTCTTTTTTGGCAAGAATGTTTTATAGGTGGCTCTGTACATTTCATATTGTATCACAGCAAATGCACATAGAGCCTGTTTACCCCACTTTTAGTGATATTTACATTGCTTAGTGGATTCAAATTCTCTTAGCCTAATCTCCCAAATTTATACTTTCTCATCGACTTTTCACCTAATGGTTTTAGTAGTGATTGGTGATCACTGCCTAGATCCACTATTTCATTAGAGATTTTAAAGTGGTGATGTTGTAATTGCATAATAACATTGTTTTATTAGATCTGTTTCTTCTATAATAAAGCAATTTTCACCTACCACCTTGCTTCTTATTTTGAAAAATGTCAAAGTTACAAAGTTATGAACACCCATACATGCTCACTTAGATTCACCAGTTGCTAACATTTTGCCACATTTGCTTTATCACTCTCATTCTATGTACTTATTTTTTGCTGTTTCATTCCAATTAGATTACAGACATTATGATACTTCACTGTTAAACACTTGAGCCTGTCTCTCCTAATAACAAGGACATCCTCCTCATAGCCACAATTACTGCCTTCAATACATTTAACATTGTTGCAATATCATTTAATACAGAATTCAAGAAAAATTTTCCCAGTTTTCCCCAGAATGATCTTTATAGTATATATATTTTTAATCCAGAATTCTATCAAGGTATATGCATTGCAGTGTTATCATGTCCGGTAATTTTCTATTTCTCTCCTTCTTTCTACATTTATTAGCTGGCATTCTTTTGTATTCTTTCCCCCCATCACCACCATTATTCTTTTAGATGCTGAAATTGTCCCAGATTTGTCCAATGGGAGCCCCTATAGTCTGGTTTCTGCATAATTTTGACATTGTCCCATTGATCTTTGAGTACTTCCTTACTTTGTGGCACAAGTGGTTCTAGGCTCACCTTGTACTTTTTCTGTCTCAGACCTAGAATCAGCTATTTCTCCAAGGAACCCTGGTTCTTCTAAATGAAAAATGATATTTAAAAACCAGTATCTGGTTTCTAGTTGTGCTCATTGCTAATGGGATGTCACTATTTCTAGACACTTTCAGTGCAAAGAGCCAAGAAGTGTAATTTTTCAAGAAATCATGAGTTCAGACTAATACCTCTAATTCAAATCCAATATCATAGAAATCTTCCTCTCTTTCCCCATTTCATATTTTTATCTTCTCCCAGAGTGAGAACTCTAGTTTCCATAACGGTTAAGATATTTTCTCATTTGCTATATGCTTCAACACACACAAAATAATCTCAGTATTACTTACTACATAAATAAAAACTAAGTAAAATAAAATATTTATTTAAAGTTCTTTCTGTTCATAGAATATACTCTATGAAGGTATATTAAAAATGTACTTGAAGTAATTCCATTTTCTATGTAGTTATATTTGATGTACAATTTTATTATTATTATTATTACATTTTTGACTGTGCTGCACAGATTGTGGGATCTCAGTTCCCCAACCAGGGATTGAACCCGGGACAAGGCAGTGAAAGCACCAAATCCTAACCACTAGACCATCAGGGAACTCCCTTGATGTACAATTTGATATACAATTAGGTTCATTTGTTTCTGTTTACACTCAATTTTAATGTTTGCCTTTTTTTATTCTTTGGACTTAAAGAATTTAATTTTATTTTTTAAATATGCATAATTTTTACATGGTTCAAAAGTCAAAACTGTATAAAAAGGTAAACTCAGAGAAATCTCACTTCCATTCCTATCCTTTCTACCCTTATCATCTGTAACCCTCCTAGGTGGCTATTTTTATGAGCTTGTAGATTATCCTTAACATATTTATTTTTGCAAATATAAGAAACTATTTTCCCTTTTTTATCATTGTTATATATTTTGAAATTTAAGAAAGTTTATATTTTTACTGTGGTGGTTACCTTCATATTAATATTTTGTTTTTTTAATGGTCATAATCCCCTTTTTCCTTACATGGACTTCTACAACTGCTTTAGACTTTTATCTGGTATCTTTTGACTCCCACTTATATTCTGCATTACCTACGTGCCAGTCAATGCTCTTATCTTCCCTTTCTCTTCTCCATTGCTTTTAGTTGTGTTATTTCTAATTTATCAGAATGTTTAATATTTACATGTTATTCTTCCACTTTTTCCCCATCTGTATTTAAGTCTTAGACCTACATTTAAGTGTAATCAGTGCTCATTATCAGTGCTTTTGCTGCTGTTTCCCCAGTCATCTCTTGATAGGATACAGGTCATCACCCAGGAGATTTCTTATGATGGGATCATGATTATATATATTCTGACTTCTCAAATCTTTAAAGCTATCTGCCTGTAGTCTTGATATTTAAAGAACTGCTGGGCTAGATAACACAGCCTGTTGGTTTTTGGGTTTTTTTTGGTCACACTGTCTGGCATGCAGGATCTTTCCCAACCAGGGATCGAACCCATGCCCCCTGCAGTGGAAGCACGGAGTGTTAACCACTGGACCACCAGGGAAGTCCAACACAGCCTTGTTTTTAAAAGTGGAAATGGAAACAACTTGAGTAAGCAACAATCAGGAATTGGATAAATAGATATATTATGCTCAGTTAAATAATGGAATCCTGGTTTATACAGCCATTGTACATGCTACAATCACTGTGGAAAAGTATAAAATTATACATAAAACCTAGCATGATCAAATTTGTATTTTTAAAGTATAGGGATGCTATAAATGTGTGTGCACATGTATTTAGCAAAACGCAGGTCGTGATACACAAAAAAGTTAACAGTAATTTCCTCTGATTAATAGAATTATTGGTGATGTTTAGATTTTCCTTTGTGTGTGTATGTTTTTTTTTAATTTTTCAAATTGTAGCATTTGTAGAATTGAAGGGAATATGATATTAATAATGATTTTTAAAAGCTAAGCAAAGAGTTAAATTTTCAAGTTTTATTTATTTATTTTTTAACATCTTTACTGGAGTTTAATTGCTTTACAATGGTGTGTTAGTTTCTGCTGTGTAACAAAGTGAATCAGCTATACATATATCCCCATATCTCTTCCCTCTTGCGTCTCCCTCCCACTCTCCCTATCCCACCCCTCTAGGTGGTCACAAAGCACCGAGCTGATCTCCCTGTGCTATGCAGCTGCTTCCCACTAGCTATCTATTTTACATTTGGTAGTATATATATGACCATGCCACTCTCTCACTTCGTCCCAGCTTACCCTTCCCCCTCCCCGTGTCCTCAAGTCCATTCTCTACATCAAGTTTTATTTTTAATGTGTTGGTTTTAATCAATACCACAAGACACAGTGTACCAAGGAGAGAGCAGCATGATCTAATTAGCAAGCTCAGAACAGCCTAGGCTGGTCTCCTGTGCTAGGACCCCCTCCTGTGCTAGGTGCTCAATCATTGTTTGCTGGTGATGAAGAAACTAAAATTAGTCATTCCTGGGCAGAGTCATTTTGGGCAATAGAGTTAACTTTTTGGAATATAGCTCCTGTCTTCCACGGTTGTGCTGAGGATGAAATGAAGTGGTATACATGTAAAACTGCCAGTCTTGGGTCTGGTGTATAGTAAGTAGTCCTATCACTTCATCTCAGAGGGGGAGATAAGATTATTAGCCCCATTATTAGCCCCTTTTTCTGGATAAATAATAGGGATATATTCAGCTTTATTTATTTTGAAGAATAGAAAAACAATATGAGCAGAGAGCCAGTGAAAAGAGCCTCAGGCAGCGTATAAGTGTGTTATAGAAAAACACAAGGGGGAAAAGAGAAAGAAACATACATAAAGAGAGAGAAAAGGCAAGACAGAAACAGCTTAGAGATCATCAGAATCTATAATAGTTAGGGCTTCTGCTTGCTTATGAGTAAGAGTGGAGGAAATCTGTGCCCCCAAATTGTAACTGTGCTGTTATAACACTATCTACAATAGCCAGGACATGGAAGCTACCTAAGTGTCCATCGACAGATGAATGGATAAAGAAGCTGTGGCACATATATACAGTGGAATATTACTCAGCAATAAAAAGAAACAAAACTGAGTTATTTGTAGTGAGGTGGATGGACCTAGAGTCTGTCATACAGAGTGACGTAAGTCAGAAAGAGAAAAACAAACACCGTATGCTAACACATATATATAGAATCTTAAAAAAAAAAAAAAGGGTTCTGAAGAACCTAGGGACAGGACAGGAATAAAGATGCAGACATAGAGAATGGACTTGAGGACATGGGGAGGGGGAAGGGTAAGCTGGGATGAAGTGAGAGAGTGGCATGGTCATATATATACTACCAAATGTAAAATAGATAGCTAGTGGGAAGCAGCTGCATAGCACAGGGAGATCAGCTTGGTGCTCTGTGACCACTTAGAGGGGTGGGATAGGGAGGGTGGGAGGGAGATGCAAGAGGGAGGAGATATAGGGATATATGTATACATAATAGCTGATTTACTTTGTTGTACAGCAGAAGCTAACACAACATTGTAAAGCAATTATACTCCAATAAAGATTTAAAAAAAAAAAAAAGAAAGCAATGGAGTATACACCCACTTCTTTTTTTTTTAATTTTTTTTAAATTTTTTTAATTTTTATTTATTTTTTTTTTACACCCACTTCTTTAAGTAACTGTTATAGGATAGTAAACTCATCACCGGTTTTATAACAGCTGTCCCTCCCCAGGGCTGACCACAAACGCACCCCAGAGTAACTGAATAAGAATCTGAATGAGGAATGCCAGGCCTAGAATGTTTTTAAAATATCTCTTCAAGTAATTATGATGGTTAGCCAGCTTTAGGAACTACTGGCCTGTACATAGGACCATCTCTCCCATCTACCAGGACAGTCCCAGAATAATTATTACCAACCGCCCCCCCTTCTCTTACAAAAATCTCTCTGCAGAGATGAACATTATGTGCTCTCCTACATGTACCTCATCCTCCCTTAAGGTGCTCTCAGTGAAGGTGGTGGTCACTTAATTCACCCAACAGTGATGACCTTGTTGTAGCCTTTCTTTCATTCTATGACTAAAGACAAGACTTAGAGAAAAACTACCTCTTGATCTTAAATTCACATTAAAATATCAACCAATAGGCCAATTCTCCCTGAGAATGGAATTTGATGAGTGGAGAAGACAAAAGCATAACTTTACGTGGGGAAAGAGAATGGGAAACCTGGAGCATCTCAAGGACAATTGCTTCTGCTCCCTCACCATTTGGTCCAAGTCAGTTGGGAGAGCCAGAAATGAGTACGAATTCTACTTTATCGGCTGGTTACTTAAAACCTTTTGCTCATTTCTTCTTTACCTCTTTTTGGACCCCAATTTCTAGAAGAGTCAAAATAAGAAAATCATTTAATAGTGAGGTAATATTGTATGTGAACTACTGAGAAACCAATCAATACTCCCCATGGAGTTAATGTGTCATCCAATTTTGAGTGTTACCTTCTTCTGATTTAATCTTAATCTGTTAAATATCAAATATCATGTCAAAAAAGGGCATACAAAGATAAAAATTAGAACTGGAGCATTCATAAAATTACTCACATTATTGGGACTTCCCTGGCAGTCCAGTGGTTAAGACTCTGTGCGTCCAATGCAGGGGGTGCGGATTGGATGCCTGGTCAGGGAGTTAAGATCCCACATGCCATGTGGCATGGCTAAAAAAATAAAATAAAATAAATTTTAAAAAAGTATTCACATTAAGAGAAAATATTTCAGGCCACAAGCCTTAGTGCACTCCAGTATTCATCATTATATCTGCCATTACATCTCTGGGGTACCCATTTTCTTGTGCCCCAAACAGCTCTCCTTGTCCATATACTCCAGACCTTTTCATCCTTCCTGTCTTGGCTTATCCTATTCCTAATGGGGACCTTTTCCACAGAAAGGGTTTTCAGTTACTTTACTCTAAATTAATATTCAAGTTCCCAAATTACAAATGTAAAAACCTGGTTTTCATTACTTTCAGTCCAAACTACGACTCTATAAAACTAGTAAAATAAAAAAATCACTTTCAAATTTTCTCTGACAAGTTTCCAGAAACTCTTGTTGACAGACTAAACTGCTTAGATAATCAGTTCTATCTATAAACTTCATCAATTAAATAGTCTTAATTTTAAACTGCATTTATAAGTGTAATATACTCAAACTAACTTTTATGTGCCTCTACTGTCTTACAGGACAAATTTATGACCGTAACAAAAAAAAGCTTCCCTAGCACTTAAAGCTCTCTTGTTGCAACTTTAATCAAATAAACTTAAAAATATAATAAATTGAGGTCTTCCCTGGTGGCACAGTGGTTAAGAATCTGCCTGTCAAGGCAGGGGACACGGGTTCGAGCCCTGTTCTGGGAAGATCCCCCATGTCGCGGAGCAACTAAGCCCGTGTGCCACAACTACTGAGCCTGCGCTCTAGAGCCTGAGAGCCACAGCTACTGAAGCCCGCGCACCTAGAACCCGTGCTCCATAACAAGAGAAGCCTCTGCAATGAGAAGCCCGCACACCGCATCAAAGAGTAATCCCCGCTCGCCGCAACTAGAGAAAGCCAGAGCGCAGCAACAAAGACCCAACACAGCCAAAAATAAATAAATAAATAATACATTTATTTTTATATATATATGTAATAAATTGAGTTCTCAAATATTCCAGTTCTGTTTACAAACTCAATCAACATCTCATATACCTTTCAACTCAGAATCTCAAGATTAAAATGTTAACCGTTTTATATTGAGATCACAGTGACAGGCTTTGGGGATACGAGTATGCTACATTCTCTTGAAATAGCAAACATACTGGCCCTTTTTAGAGAAGCTTAATTTGGGTAGATGGAATTCAGCAACCCCTAGTCTAGGATGGATTCAACCAATCTCTTTACTGCCTGATTGAATTCTGCATTCTTTTCATACTCTTTTTGTCCAGCTCTGTCCACAAAAGCCCCCATCTGTCTAAAAACCATCAGCCTTTCTTTATTTAGTCCAAAATTTAACTGAATCATAGTTTCTCCTTAAGGTTTATGTGCTAGACCCTAAAAATCCTTTTGAAATGCATATATACTAACTTGGATGGAAATCACATCACAGCTTTAATCCTCATAACACCACCGTCACCACACACACATTGGTTTAGATTACTCAAGAAGAAGCATGATGAGGTAACAGGTGATTAGGCAATGAGTTTCAATGTCTCTTAAAAACATTTTTTGTTGATATTTCTTTAGAATGCTCTGTGGAAAGAACAGAGATCTTTTCGTAAGCCGTTTTTGAAAGGCTTGTCTCCAAGGCAGTTACAAACTCAAGACATTGCTAGGAGAAATTCTGTTGTATGAAGACAGAGCTGGAAGGTGTTTGATGATCATTTGGTCCAACCCCATGCTGTACAAAGATAACTGAGTTCCAAAGAAAGGGGACAAGAGGGGAGGCTCCTTTACTGAATATCCTCTATGTTCCAAGCACTGTGCAAGTGAACCCTCAATTAAGATGCACAGAGTGGCACGTCATAGCCCTTTTCTACTCTCTTTCCCCCTCCGACAGGCACACAGATGTTCCCATGCTCCTCGGGTTTGCCTGTCACCTTGTCTTGCATCAGTGTGGCCTTGCCCTCCATCAAGTCAATGCAAGTAATCAGCCATTCACTACTTCAGATTTCTAACCCAGCCTCACATGTACCCAAATACCCTGTGAACAGAAGTCAAATTGTGATGAACAGAGAGTTGAAAAGGAGATGAGTAAGTAGGGACTCTCTTTCCAGAAATTTAGAGAAGGGGAAGGAGTGAGATTGAACAGAAGCTGGGGTAGGGATGCAGGGTCAGGGGAAGGATGGAGAATGGAGAGAGTTGAGCATGTTCACAGGGAAAAGGAAGAGGGTGAAGATGCATGGCAGAGAGGGAATGATTGACAGAGCAGGACCCCAGAGAAGTGGCAGGGGACACAGGTTGAAGTATTAAATTTGAAGGAATGAGAGATGCTTCATTCTCCAAAACAGGAGGAAAGAAGGCAGAGATAGGGACTAATGCTGCTGAAGCTGTTAATAAGAAAATGGTTCAGATGATCACCCTAGGGTCAGGGTTAAGTGAGGAAGGGGATATAGACTGGGTGGACATGATGGTCCAGGCTCTAAACACCTTCATGAACTAACTAATAGGGGTGAGGGAATGATGAGCTAGAAGGACATTGGAGTTTGAGATTTCGGGATAGGGCCATCCTGAGTGATGACACAGCAGGGTAGGGCTGCTGAAAGACCAGCATGGTGAAGCAGAGGCCAAGTGGAAAACACTGGGTTTGAAGCTAAAGATCAGAGGAGCCAGTGGGTTCAGGAGGGTCATCTTTTGGACACTGGAGTTGGCAGTTGGCAGAAGCTGGGGGACAGAGAGGTCATGGGCCAGCTGCCAAAATCCTCTGTGAACACAGAGACCGATCAGCAGATTGACACATGACAGGGATGATATGGGGATGAGAGGTGAGCCTCGAAGCCAAAGGGAATTTTCTGCAAGAGGGGTGGAACTGCAGCCTGGCAACAGCTTTGGAGAGCAAAGGAGACACTAATTCCCAACTCCCAGCCTGAGGGGCAGAAGGTAGGTAGAAGTGAGCCCCCTTCCCTTGAAAAGGATAAAAGAAAAGCAGGAACCTCAGGAGAGACCCAGGCCTCAGCTGACAACAGAAAATATCAGAAACATTTTTTTTGAGGGGGGCTGTGTTGGGTTTTTGCTGCTGGGCGCGGGCTTTAGCTGCATTGAGCAGGGGGCTACTCTTTGTTGTGGTGCGTGGGCTTCTCATTGCAGTGGCTTCACTTGTTGCGGAGCGTGGGCTCTAGGTGCACAGGCTTCAGTAGTTGTGGCTCGCGGGCTCTAGAGCACAGGCTCAGTAGTTGTGGTGCATGGGGTTAATTGCTCCATGGCATGTGGAATCTTCCCAGACCAGGGATGGAGCCTGTGTCCCTTGCATTGGCAGGTGGGTTCTTAACCACTGCGCCACCAGGGAAGTCCTAGGGGAAACATTTTGTAGAAATGTTAAGGATACAGGGACTCTGTTTATCATTGAATAGGGTTCCAGAGGGCATGGTTGGAAAGTTGAGGGAGAGAGGCAGGGGGTAAAGACAACAAAGCATCGGGGGATGATACTGTAAAATAGAACAAAGACTAAAGAGGTCTGTATTCAAGGCAGCAGCTAAGGATGAGAGGGACAGGAGGCAGAGAGACCTCTGACCTCAGCTTACTAGCTGTGTGACCTTAGGTGAGTTACTTGTTCTCTCTGTGCTTCAGTTTCATCATTGTAAAATGAGGATGATACTGGTATTTAGCTCATAAATTTGTTGTTGCTGTGAGGATTAAATGTGTTAATGTATGTAAAATACTTAGAAAATTGATCAGCTCATAGTCAGTCCTGAAGAAGCATTTCCTTCAGAAGGAAAAAGATTCCCATGCCACAGTTTCCCTTTCACGAAGGACATCTAGCTATATCAAACCTTGAACAATGCACCTTCACTTCCTGTCACTTACATTCAGCAAAAAATCCAAGTATGCAAAAAAAAAGAAAAATCTGTCAGTCACTGATGGATTCAATTTCTTACAAACATATGATATGACAATTAACCATTATCTGTCCCTTGAAAGGAAGGAAAGAGAATGAAAAAAGTTGGCTGAAGACAGTAAGAATGTAGAGTTATAAATGTTAAAGACAGTCAATCGTTATATCTAATATACAACTCAACAACAACAAAAATCAAATAACCAGATTAAAAAGTGGGCAAAGGAGGGCTTCCCTGGTGGCGCAGTGGTTGAGCGTCCGCCTGCCGATGCAGGGAACACGGGTTCGTTTCCCGGTCCGCGAAGATCCCACATGCCACAGAGCGGCTGGGCCCGTGAGCCATGGCTGCTGGGCCTGCGCGTCCGGAGCCTGTGCTCCGCAATGGGAGAGGCCACAACAGTGAGAGGCCTGTGTACTGCAAAAAAAAAAAAAAAAAAAAAAATGGGCTAAGGACTTGGATAGACATTTTTCCAAAGGTGATACACAAATGGACAATAAGCCCATGAAAAGATGCTCAACATCATTAATCATCAGAGAAATGCAAATCAAGACCACAATGCGTTAACACCTCACACCCACTAAAATGTCAACTATCAAAAAAACAGAAAATAGCAAGTGTTAATGAGGATGTAGATAAATTGGAACCCTTGTGCTCAGCTAGTGGGAATGTAAAATGAGTGGCCACCTTAGAAAACATTGTGACAGTTCCTCAAAAAATTAAAAATAGAACATGTGACCCAGAAATTACATATATATATATATGCAATTACATATATAAAAATATATATATTTTTATATTACATATATATTTATATATATATTTTATATATTACCCAGAAATTACATATATATATATATAAAATATATATATATATATATAAAAAAATATATATATATTTCCAAAAGAAAGCAGGGGCTTGAACAGACACTTGAACACCAATGTTCATAGCGGCATAATTCACAATAGCCAAGAGGTGGAAACAACCCAAATGTCTGTCAACAGATGGATGGATAAACAAAATATGATATCTGCATACAAAGGAATATAATTCAGCCTTTAAAAGAAAAGGAAATTCTGACATATGCCACAACATGGATGAACCTTGAAGGCATTATTTAAATGAAATAGACAGTCACAAAAAACAATAGATATCGTATGATCCCACTTATATGAGGTATCTAAAATAGTCAGATTCACAGAACAGAAAGTAGAATGGTGGTTACCAGGGGCTGGGAGGAGTGGGGAAAGGGGAGTTGCTGTTCAATCGTATAGAGTTCAGTTTTCAAGATGAAGAAGTTCTGGAGATCTGTTTCACAAAAATGCGAATATACTTAACCCAACTGAACTGTACACTTAAAAACGGTTCAGATGGTAAATTTTATGTTGTGTTTTTTACCACGATTAAAAAAAGAAAAAAGAATAATCTAGTAACCCCCCCAAATATACACAATTTAATGATGAATAAAGTAAAGCCCAGAGAAGGTAACAGACTCATGCACGGTCACACAGCTCACAGAGGCAGAACTGAGAACAGAACCCATGATTGACCCCAGCTGCAGGGGTCCTTCCATTACATCGTGCTCTCTACGTGAGGTGCTGAGATAGTGGAAAGGATGACACACTTGATTTATCAGTAGTGACAGTGACAGTCCGATGAACCTGAAAGGGATAAAGATTCTACTCAGTGCGTATAAATGCTCATGTGCCTGTGCCTATTCTCCAAATCTCGTCAGGATTATTCCAACCAGCAGGTCTGAGAGCCCACACTGGAAATTTCAAGGTACTCACAGCTTCTCTCTCATCTGCGGCAGGCCTGAAAGCAGATGAGAGCAGCTTTTCTGTTCCTGGGCTGTTCCCCCTATAATTTAGAAGCCCAGACAGTTACACGAAAAACAGGAAGAAAAACTCAGAGGCCCACTTAAAATCAAGTTCAATGTAGGGTCTCCAACATGCTGGAGTGAAGCTGCTAGTTAAAACTGGCTACTTTGAAACTGGTTCACTCACTCCTGTCTGGACACAGAGAGGAAGTCTTTTTCCCATTTAGGAGTTTTCCTTTAGCTCCTTATTCCAAAGTCCATAAAGGAGAGAACAGGAAAGGCTGGCCCCAGCTCAAGAAGCAGAGATGAAAACCAGACCTTTGTTCTTTTTAAGGGTGATGACCATAGATTGCCTTCTCTTTTATATCAGAAATCTCTATTGTTTCCATGGCAATGATGAGTGTGTCTGAGGATCCCCACAGGACCTGGCTTGGTGATTCCAGAGATCTCCACCGGTTTAAACGTGTCAGAGCTGAAGCCAAGACCTCCCTCCCCTGTGCTCCTGTCTCCTTGACACACAAACAGCTCATGCACACAATACCCCTCCAGCTCTGAAGGTGTTAGGAAAATCCTGCTTGCATCAATATGTCTCACGATGAAGATTTAAATAAAATATTTTGGCAAGGACGTTTCTAAAGATCTGTCCACTCCAGAAATATTTTTTGTTCTCAGCAACCCTACCGAGGCTGAACCAGGATGCCTATAAAAAGCCTTCTGTCTTCCCCTTAATGAATCCTCAGGAAGGATGGAATAAGATGGGGGTCAGAGACTCGAAGCCCATGCCAGATGCTGAGGCTGCCAGCTTGGCTGGGTGCACTGGTGGCAGCGCTGAGGGCCCCTCCCCCTGCTCCTCCCCCTGGCGTGGTCTCTGCTCACACTCCTAAGGGAATTGGCTGGGCTCCTGGCTTGTCTTGCCTGTGTGTCTGCTAGTCATTGAACAAAGTGTGGGATTACTTCCATGCCCACTTTCCCAGATGCTCAAAAGCACGGAGCCAAGGATCAGCTGAAACAGAAGGGAGGACCAAGCCGACAAGCCCCCTTGACAAGGCTCAGCCACACTTGAGCTGTTGTTCCTGCCATGGGACACACCTGTCAAGTAAAACCCAATGAGCCATTCAGGAAACAACCTGTGCCTCCTGTTTGGAGCTGACCCTGGAAACAAGGACTGTTCTGAGATGGTGCCAAGCATGAAAGTGGGGAGAAAAGCCATGGGGCCCTTGGCCTCCTGCAACACCTCCCCCATTTGCACAGAGAGGAGAAGTCAGGAGGTAAGAGGGCTTTGCTGCCTCCAGATGTGCCCCCTCATAACTCCTCCTACACTAATGTTTTTTCCCCACACTTCAAGGACCATCTTCACAGCCTGAAACTCCAGAGGAGCTGACCGCCTGGTAAAACTTTCCACCCCAAAGTAAATGCTGGTGAAATACTTCTCTAAGTTGAATGGTATCTATCTCTTGGTTGGTGACCAGCATCTGCAAACCAAAAGGACCTGCAGGGTGGGAGCACATACTGTCCCTGGGAACAGAAACACAATCTCTTAGGACCACCTTCACCACTCAAACGCCCAGAGGCCACTGGACAATCTGAGACTCCTCTAGCAGCTCTGCCCTCAGCAGTCAATTCCAGAAGAATTTTTTAAAAATTCCTTGCCACTTTGTCCAAGGAAATCAGGACTCAATATACAAAGAAGACTGTGGAAATAGGAACCCCAAAGGATGACTAAATCCTAGGTTTAGGGAAAGTGGGGAGCAGTAGAGAAAGGAGAGGGCTAAGATGAAGGTTATTTCAAGGCAAGAAAGAAGAAACCAAAACTACTGACTGGGGCAAGGGGGAAAGCAGAAAATGAAGGACAGCTGTTTTGAGGGATCCAGGGAGGAAATCGTCCCCCTGGCACAAGGTAGTACATAAGGGCTAGAGAGAGATGTACAGAGAACACTGAGTAAGGGTGTTGAAATTTTTTGCTGACTACTCCTTTGGAAGGCAGGAAAAGGAATTTCATCCATAATTATGTCATCCTCTTTATAAAGATGAGGTTGAAGAGAAAAACTGGTTCCTTGGATCAAGACATTCTTTTATTATAAAGCAACCCCAGGCTTGGACAGGTAAGAGAAGCCACATAGTGTGACAATCAGCACTGGCTTGGGAGTCTTCTCTTCCATGCAGTATTTATGAACCAAATCTGGACACTGGGGATGTGGGAACTACCACTTACTGAGCATCTGGACACGGGGCTGGGGACTTCGCATTCAGGACCTTTGAGCTCCAGATCCATATAAGCAGCTGCCCACCCAACATCCTCACGTGGATGTCTAAAGGCATCTCAAACTCATCCCAGACTGAGCTTCTGCTCTTCCCCCCCAACTCCTGTTCCACCCACAGTCCTCCCAATGCCAGCTGATGGCAACTCTGTCATTCCAAGTGCTCAAGCCAAAAGTCTTGTTGGAGTCGTATTCGACTTCTCTATGGCTCTCTCACCCTTTACCCAATCTGTCAAGAGATCCTGTTAGTTCTACTTTCAAAATGTAACCCAGAATGTCTCTACTTCTCTCCACCTCTACTGCCACCTGCCTGGTCCAGGCCACCCTCACGTCTCACTCAGATTTTTGCATGGTTTCCTCACTTTATAATCTGTTTTTACTACAGCAGCCAGAGGGATCTTTATAACATGTGAATCAAATCATGTCACTCTACTGCTCAAAATCAGCCAACAGTTTCCCATTCTACTTGGAGTAAAAACACTGTGCTTCCCACAGTGCTACAAGCCCCCATATCAGGACCACATCCTCTCCCTGATTCTATCAGATGATACCCCTTTGCTCACTCTGCTTCAGCCTCACAGACCTCTTTGCTTTCTCTTGCGCATTCCAGGTATGTTCCCACTTCAAGGCTTTTGCACTGGCTGTTCCTTCTGCCTGGAATGCTTGTCCCCTAGATCTCACCCTCTTAAGTCTTTTGCCAAATGTTACCTGGGTGAGGCTTACCAAACTACCCCACTTAAAATGGCAAAACTGTCTTCATACTTACTCCTAGCCCCTTTTCTGCTTTGTTTTCCAAAGCCCTTGTGCTGTATCTGTTACTTATTTTCTTTATTTATTATCTGTCTCTCTTCCCTAGAATGTAAGTTTCTTAAAGATAGGATTTTGCTCACCTCTGTATCCCTCCTGCCTGTAATGGTAATTGACACACAATAAATGTGTGATGAGGGATCTTACAAAACCTTTACAATCATCTTGCCTTTCATGGGCATTGGACAGCTTGAGATTAGACAGTCATTTTTACCTCTTTATGCTTAATTTTCCCTCTGGAAAAAGTCTGTGAGTTGATAATTCGACCTCAGTCGATTCTCCACACAGAGGCCCCATCCCAGCTTTTGAACTCTGCACTTGGCATCATGAGCTGCCTAACCTGTTGGGCTACAGCATTAGCTCCTGCAGCCCAAGGGCAATTCCTGATTTTCAGGCAGTGTTGGGGGATGAAAGAAAAGGTATAAAGAAACCAGCAGGAGATAGTGTCAGGGATTCCACAGAGGACAGGAAATTTCACTTTGGTCCACAAAGCTTGAATTCCTCCACATAGCTTTGAAGGATGTATGTGTGTGTGTGTGTGTGCACACGCACACAAGAGCATTCACTCTACCAAATTCCAGACAACTAAAAAATAATCTTAGCCTAACTGGGAGGGATGTCCTGAGGAAAAATTCTAAATGTCCTGACGTTTAGAATAGTTCTGGGAAAAACAAGCATACAACCTGAGTTTGAATGGCAGAATAATATTTTTAAAATTCCCATATTAAAAAATGTCCAGGTTGTTATATATTTTACATTAAAAATAAATACATGGTTTGGGGGACAGAAGTGAGGGCAGCTATAATACCTCCTTCTGTTACTGTTCCATCTTTCTTCCTGAGAGCATACAGTGCTTTCTAGAAGGATGGCTCTGTCTTGTTCCTGGTTTACAAAAATGATTGTTACTGACTTTGGCAGTAAGGGATGGGCTTTTCCAAGTCCACACACTCATGATGTTTAGGCTTGTCTTCTTTATAATCAAAGAAATATTTTGCCCTGGGAGATGGGGAGGAGGAAGACAATGATCATTTACAGAGCACCTATTATGTACTTTATACTTTATATTAGATACTTTATATTTTATTCCCCAAACTTAAAAGTCCATATAATTATCCCGGTTTTACAAATGAGACTGAGACTTAAAGACATTAAGTGACTTGCACAAGATCATTCCAACTGGCCAAGACTTGAATTCAGAACTAATGAACTCCAAATACTCTGCTCCTTCAACTATGCAGTGTTACCTTTTCCCTAAGGTGGGGACCAGAGGGGTGAAAGCTGTGCGTGAACATTAATCATGAATTAGCTTCAATTGTTAAGCTCTAGACCAACAAAATATATGATACACAACTTCTAGACCCTTAGACCTGTTTCGTTCCTTTAAGGAAACTGGACTTTAAAAAAGAGTGGAAGTGATAACACCAGACAGAATTTGATGATGAACCAAAATGACTGGTTCAGGCCAAAAGAAGTCAGACTTGATCCAACCCTCAAAGGTCATTTTCAAGTATCATCTTCTAACCATGGCTAACAAGGACCTCCATCTGTAAGGTGGAGATAATTATTCATTTTTTTACTTATGATTTTTTACAACCTTAAACATCTTTAGCACTTAAAAGTCATGATGATGATTCTTTTTTCTTTTTTGGCAGTACGCGGGCCTCTCACTGTTGTGGCCTCTCCCATTGCGGAGCACAGGCTCCGGACGTGCAGGCTCAGCGGCCACGGCTCATGGGCCCAGCCGCTCCATGGCATGTGGGATCTTCCCGGACCGGGGCACGAACCCGTGTCCCTTGCATCGGCAGGCGGACTCTCAACCACTGCGCCACCAGGGAAGCCCTGATGATTCTTGAGTGATCAGTTGGGATGATACCAACTACAAGGAATAGAAAACCCAAGCAAAGTGGTTTAAAAAATGGGAATGTTTATCATCTCATATAGCAAGAGTGTGGAGACAGGGTGGTTTCAGGGTTGGTGAATTCAGTAGCTCAGTGACTTTACCATGACAGATATTTCTCCCGTACTGCCTCTCTACCATCCTCTGTACAATGGCTTATCTTCTTAAGGCAGTTTCCCGTAATGGTCCCAAGATAGCTGCCCCATATTCAATCAACATGCAGATGATAACCACAGAGGTAGAAAAGGAATATCCCTATCTTGGCTCCCTTTTTAGAATCAAGATAAAACTTCCCTCCTAGGCCCAGCAAGAAGGCGCAGGGGCTACCTGGGAACAAGTACCACTCTTAGTGATACAGAAGCACAAGAGAAGTCCAACTACACAAGCACATTTCAAGCCTCTGCTTACATCACATCTGCTAACATTCCATTGCCCAAAGCGAACTCCAAGGCAAGACCCTAAGCCAGGGAGTGGGGAGGTATACCGCTCCTATTATTGGACTATGACTGCATAATACTATGTGCTATATATATATATATAAATGTGTACATGAATGTATAATATTACTACAAGGAATAAAGAATTAAGACCGAGAATTCAACCTTCCACTCCACCCATGATTATATCAGGCAGAACCTTATGAAACTGTCATCTTTTAGGTACAACATGGTCAAATACTGACCATCTCATATAGTTCAATGTGATACAATCAGTGGAACCAGGACTTAAGCTAGGCTTGTGTCATCCACTGGCTACTAGAACTCTTTGGAAAGCAGCATGAACAGGTGATACCCCATAAAAAGCAGATTTGCTAAGCACACAGGAAATAAAAAATGTAAGTAATTGTCTGTCTCTAAAATAGCAGTTTGATTCCCTTTGAGTAGAGTTATGCTCCACTGGAATCAAGCACTCATTAGAGTTTAAGGATTATGTGAAAATGAACCTTTGAGGTTGAGTCCCAATAACCTTTTCCCCTGGAGAGTCAGAGGTATTGTGGTCCCACAGGACAACTATCACTTTTAAGTAAAGCTTTAATTAAAGTTGAGAATTTGTTACAATTGTCTCTGCTGAGTAAAATTCTCCTCCTTTAGAATCACACTAATAGCACATCCTAGTGAAAATTTCCTGTTCTTTTAATCCTCTTACCCCTTTTCCTGACCACACATATATACCCATGAACTTGCTTTCCCGGCTTCCACCTTTGTTCATGCCCATCTTTTTGGAATACCTGTCACCTAGCTGACCTCTAACCATCCCTTCCATGCCCACTACCATCCCCATGCAGGCTGACTTACATATCTTACTCCACTCTCCCATAATACTCTGTACATATCGGAAATGCAGGACTTAATACAGTGTTACATCATTATCTAAGTATACATTGATTTCTCCCCCTAAATTGTGAGATCCTTGAGTGCAGGAGCTATGTTTTACTTATCTTTGCACCCTTAATACCCAGCATAGTGCTTGACAGATAGTAGGGGCTAAGAAATAAAGGAAAGAGTGTGTATTAAGAGTAGGCTAAATGCAAGTCCAGTAACAAGCCCAATTTATGCAAAGACTCATGCAAAGTCTGAAGCAGATGTGCCTGGCTGGGCAACTCTCCTCTGAGTGGTAACCCAGGGATCCAGCCTTCTTCTGACCTGTGACACTGCCATCTTCAACATGTGGTCTGTCTCTAAGGGTGCTGCAAACAGGAAACAGAGCACAGGGAAGGCACAGTCTACCTTGGCTGGAAGTGACACAAATGACTTCTGCCCTCATTCCATTGGCCCAAACTAGTTTCATGGCACTGCTTAGTCATAAGAACTCACACAATGGAAAGAGAGTGTGAGCCTTTGGTAGTCAGTGAGCTACCTCTGCCACAGGGAGAGGGAGGAAGGACGGGAGGCAGAAATGGAGGGAAGAACTTACTCAATGCCTATCTTTTAGGACCTGTGTAAAAGGCTCAGATTCCCTTCCAGTTGGACCCTTAAAACCAGATGTAGAAAGCAGTTGAACATTAAGTCAGACAGAACACAGTAAAAATTTAAAAAAAAATAAGGGGAAACCCATGAGAGTTCGGTGTCTTAAGCACAGTCAAGAGGAAGGCAAGTTTCAGGAGTCGGTGACAAAGGGGTGTGTGTGTGTGTGTGTGTGTCTGTGTGAGTTCCATGTCTTAACTTGAGAGAAGGAGGGAGAAGAAAAGAAG